>NC_092163.1:56126085-56441501 GCF_045791955.1 Oncorhynchus clarkii lewisi
GAGTGAGGGGAAAGAAAAACACCTCCAGTGGAGAAGAAGGAGGGAGTGAGTGAGGGGAGAGAAAAACACCTCCGGAGGAGGGGGAGAAGGAGGGACTGAGTGAGGGGAGAGAAAAACACCTCCGGAGGAGAAGAAGGAGGGAGTGAGTGAGGGGAGAGAAAAACACCTCCGGAGGAGGAGGAGGAGAAGGAGGGAGTGAGTGAGTGAGGGGAGAGAAAAACACCTCCGGAGGAGGAGGAGAAGGAGGGAGTGAGTGAGTGAGGGGAGAGAAAAACACCTCCGGAGGAGAAGAAGGAGGGAGTGAGTGAGGGGAAAGAAAAATACCTCCGGAGGAGAAG
Source organism: Oncorhynchus clarkii lewisi (assembly GCF_045791955.1). Lineage (NCBI taxonomy): Eukaryota > Metazoa > Chordata > Actinopteri > Salmoniformes > Salmonidae > Oncorhynchus > Oncorhynchus clarkii. The sequence goes on from NC_092163.1 coordinate 56,126,424, forward strand.
GAGGGAGTGAGTGAGGGGAGAGAAAAACACCTCCGGAGGAGAAGGAGGGAGTGAGGGGAAAGAAAAACACCTCCGGAGGAGGAGGATAAGGAGGGAGTGAGTGAGGGGAGAGAAAAACACCTCCGGAGGAGAAGGAGGGAGTGAGTGAGGGGAGAGAAAAACACCTCCGGAGGAGAAGGAGGGAGTGAGGGGAAAGAAAAACACCTCCGGAGGAGAAGAAGGAGGGAGTGAGTGAGGGGAGAGAAAAACACCTCCGGAGGAGAAGAAGGAGGGGGTGAGTGAGGGGAAAGAAAATCACCTCCGGAGGAGAAGAAGGAGGGAGTGAGTGAGGGGGGAGAAAAACACCTCCGGAGGAGAAGGAGGGAGTGAGTGAGGGGAGAGAAAAACACCTCCGGATGAGAAGGAGGGAGTGAGTGAGGGGAGAGAAAAACACCTCCGGAGAAGAATTGGGGAGTGAGTGAGGGGAAAGAAAAACACCTCCAGTGGAGAAGAAGGAGGGAGTGAGTGAGGGGAAAGAAAAACACTTCCGGAGGAGAAGGAGGGAGTGAGTGAGTGAGGGGAGAGAAAAACACCTCCGGAGGAGAAGGAGGGAGTGAGTGAGGGGAAAGAAAATCACCTCCGGAGGAGAAGAAGGAGGGAGTGAGTGAGGGGAGAGAAAAACACCTCCGGAGGAGAAGGAGAAGGAGGGACTGAGTGAGGGTAGAGAAAAACACCTCCGGAGGAGAAGAAGGAGGGAGTGAGTGAAGGGAGAGAAAAACACCTCCGGAGGAGGAGGAGAAGGAGGGAGTGAGTGAGGGGAGAGAAAAACAACTCCGGAGGAGGAGGAGAAGGAGGGAGTGAGTGAGTGAGGGGAGAGAAAAACACCTCCGGAGGAGAAGAAGGAGGGAGTGAGTGAGGAAAAAGAAAAACACCTCCGGAGGAGAAGAAGGAGGGAGTGAGTGAGGGGAGATAAAAACACCTCCGGAGGAGAAGGAGGGAGTGAGTGAGGGGAGAGAAAAACACCTCCGGAGGAGAAGGAGGGAGTGAGTGAGGGGAGAGAAAAACACCTCCGGAGGAGAAGAAGGAGGGAGTGAGTGAGGGGAGAGAAAAACACCTCCGGAGGAGGAGAAGGAGGGAGTGAGTGAGGAGAGAGAAAAACACCTCCGGAGGAGGAGAAGGAGGGAGTGAGTGAGTGAGGGGAGAGAAAAACACCTCCGGAGGAGAAGAAGGAGGGAGTGAGTGAGGGGAGAGAAAAACACCTCCGGAGGAGGAGAAGGAGGGAGTGAGTGAGGAAAAAGAAAAACACCTCCGGAGGAGAAGAAGGAGGGAGTGAGTGAGGGGAGAGAAAAACACCTACGGAGGAGGAGGAGAAGGAGGGACTGAGTGAGGGGAGAGAAAAACACCTCCGGAGGAGAAGAAGGAGGGAGTGAGTGAGGGGAGAGAAAAACACCTCCGGAGGAGAAGAAGGAGGGAGTGAGTGAGGAAAAAGAAAAACACCTCCGGAGGAGAAGAAGGAGGGAGTGAGTGAGGGGAGAGAAAAACACCTCCGGAGGAGAAGGAGGGAGTGAGTGAGGGGAGAGAAAAACACCTCCGGAGGAGAAGGAGGGAGTGAGGGGAAAGAAAAACACCTCCGGAGGAGAAGAAGGGAGTGAGTGAGGGGAAAGAAAAACACCTCCAGTGGAGAAGAAGGAGGGAGTGAGTGAGGGGAGAGAAAAACACCTCCGGAGGAGGAGGAGAAGTAGGGACTGAGTGAGGGGAGAGAAAAACACCTCCGGAGGAGAAGAAGGAGGGAGTGAGTGAGGGGAGAGAAAAACACCTCCGGAGGAGGAGGAGAAGGAGGGAGTGAGTGAGGGGAGAGAAAAACACCTCCGGAGGAGGAGGAGAAGGAGGGAGTGAGTGAGTGAGGGGAGAGAAAAACACCTCCGGAGGAGAAGAAGGAGGGAGTGAGTGAGGGGAAAGAAAAACACCTCCGGAGGAGAAGGAGGGAGTGAGTGAGGGGAGAGAAAAACACCTCCGGAGGAGAAGGAGGGAGTGAGGGGAAAGAAAAACACCTCCGGAGGAGGATAAGGAGGGAGTGAGTGAGGGGAGAGAAAAACACCTCCGGAGGAGAAGGAGGGAGTGAGTGAGGAAAAAGAAAAACACCTCCGGAGGAGAAGAAGGAGGGAGTGAGTGAGGGGAGAGAAAAACACCTCCGGAGGAGGAGGAGAAGGAGGGACTGAGTGAGGGGAGAGAAAAACACCTCCGGAGGAGAAGAAGGAGGGAGTGAGTGAGGGGAGAGAAAAACACCTCCGGAGGAGAAGAAGGAGGGAGTGAGTGAGGAAAAAGAAAAACACCTCCGGAGGAGAAGAAGGAGGGAGTGAGTGAGGGGAGAGAAAAACACCTCCGGAGGAGAAGGAGGGAGTGAGTGAGGGGAGAGAAAAACACCTCCGGAGGAGAAGGAGGGAGTGAGGGGAAAGAAAAACACCTCCGGAGGAGAAGAAGGAGGGAGTGAGTGAGGGGAGAGAAAAACACCTCCGGAGGAGAAGAAGGAGGGGGTGAGTGAGGGGAAAGAAAAACACCTCCGGAGGAGAAGAAGGAGGGAGTGAGTGAGGGGGGAGAAAAACACCTCCGGAGGAGAAGGAGGGAGTGAGTGAGGGGAGAGAAAAACACCTCCGGATGAGAAGGAGGGAGTGAGTGAGGGGAGAGAAAAACACCTCCGGAGAAGAATTAGGGAGTGAGTGAGGGGAAAGAAAAACACCTCCAGTGGAGAAGAAGGAGGGAGTGAGTGAGGGGAGAGAAAAACACCTCCGGAGGAGGGGGAGAAGGAGGGACTGAGTGAGGGGAGAGAAAAACACCTCCGGAGGAGAAGAAGGAGGGAGTGAGTGAGGGGAGAGAAAAACACCTCCGGAGGAGGAGGAGGAGAAGGAGGGAGTGAGTGAGGGGAGAGAAAAACACCTCCGGAGGAGGAGGAGAAGGAGGGAGTGAGTGAGTGAGGGGAGAGAAAAACACCTCCGGAGGAGAAGAAGGAGGGAGTGAGTGAGGGGAAAGAAAAATACCTCCGGAGGAGAAGGAGGGAGTGAGTGAGGAAAAAGAAAAACACCTCCGGAGGAGAAGAAGGAGGGAGTGAGTGAGGGGAGAGAAAAACACCTCCGGAGGAGAAGGAGGGAGTGAGTGAGGGGAGAGAAAAACACCTCCGGAGGAGAAGGAGGGAGTGAGGGGAAAGAAAAACACCTCCGGAGGAGAAGAAGGAGGGAGTGAGTGAGGGGAGAGAAAAACACCTCCGGAGGAGAAGAAGGAGGGGGTGAGTGAGGGGAAAGAAAAACACCTCCGGAGGAGAAGAAGGAGGGAGTGAGTGAGGGGGGAGAAAAACACCTCCGGAGGAGAAGGAGGGAGTGAGTGAGGGGAGAGAAAAACACCTCCGGATGAGAAGGAGGGAGTGAGTGAGGGGAGAGAAAAACACCTCCGGAGAAGAATTAGGGAGTGAGTGAGGGGAAAGAAAAACACCTCCAGTGGAGAAGAAGGAGGGAGTGAGTGAGGGGAGAGAAAAACACCTCCGGAGGAGGGGGAGAAGGAGGGACTGAGTGAGGGGAGAGAAAAACACCTCCGGAGGAGAAGAAGGAGGGAGTGAGTGAGGGGAGAGAAAAACACCTCCGGAGGAGGAGGAGGAGAAGGAGGGAGTGAGTGAGGGGAGAGAAAAACACCTCCGGAGGAGGAGGAGAAGGAGGGAGTGAGTGAGTGAGGGGAGAGAAAAACACCTCCGGAGGAGAAGAAGGAGGGAGTGAGTGAGGGGAAAGAAAAATACCTCCGGAGGAGAAGGAGGGAGTGAGTGAGGGGAGAGAAAAACACCTCCGGAGGAGAAGGAGGGAGTGAGGGGAAAGAAAAACACCTCCGGAGGAGGATAAGGAGGGAGTGAGTGAGGGGAGAGAAAAACACCTCCGGAGGAGAAGGAGGGAGTGAGTGAGGGGAGAGAAAAACACCTCCGGAGGAGAAGGAGGGAGTGAGGGGAAAGAAAAACACCTCCGGAGGAGAAGAAGGAGGGAGTGAGTGAGGGGAAAGAAAAACACTTCCGGAGGAGAAGGAGGGAGTGAGTGAGTGAGGGGAGAGAAAAACACCTCCGGAGGAGAAGGAGGGAGTGAGTGAGGGGAAAGAAAATCACCTCCGGAGGAGAAGAAGGAGGGAGTGAGTGAGGGGAGAGAAAAACACCTCCGGAGGAGAAGGAGAAGGAGGGACTGAGTGAGGGTAGAGAAAAACACCTCCGGAGGAGGAGAAGGAGGGAGTGAGTGAGGGGAGAGAAAAACAACTCCGGAGGAGGAGGAGAAGGAGGGAGTGAGTGAGTGAGGGGAGAGAAAAACACCTCCGGAGGAGAAGAAGGAGGGAGTGAGTGAGGGGAGATAAAAACACCTCCGGAGGAGAAGGAGGGAGTGAGTGAGGGGAGAGAAAAACACCTCCGGAGGAGAAGGAGGGAGTGAGTGAGGGGAGAGAAAAACACCTCCGGAGGAGAAGAAGGAGGGAGTGAGTGAGGGGAGAGAAAAACACCTCCGGAGGAGAAGAAGGAGGGAGTGAGTGAGGAAAAAGAAAAACACCTAAGGAGGAGAAGAAGGAGGGAGTGAGTGAGGGGAGAGAAAAACACCTACGGAGGAGGAGGAGAAGGAGGGAGTGAGTGAGGGGAGAGAAAAACACCTCCGGAGGAGAAGAAGGAGGGAGTGAGTGAGGGGAGAGAAAAACACCTCCGGAGGAGAAGAAGGAGGGAGTGAGTGAGGACAAAGAAAAACACCTCCGGAGGAGAAGAAGGAGGGAGTGAGTGAGGGGAGAGAAAAACACCTCCGGAGGAGAAGGAGGGAGTGAGTGAGGGGAGAGAAAAACACCTCCGGAGGAGAAGGAGGGAGTGAGGGGAAAGAAAAACACCTCCGGAGGAGAAGAAGGGAGTGAGTGAGGGGAAAGAAAAACACCTCCAGTGGAGAAGAAGGAGGGAGTGAGTGAGGGGAGAGAAAAACACCTCCGGAGGAGGAGGAGAAGTAGGGACTGAGTGAGGGGAGAGAAAAACACCTCCGGAGGAGAAGAAGGAGGGAGTGAGTGAGGGGAGAGAAAAACACCTCCGGAGGAGGAGGAGAAGGAGGGAGTGAGTGAGGGGAGAGAAAAACACCTCCGGAGGAGGAGGAGAAGGAGGGAGTGAGTGAGTGAGGGGAGAGAAAAACACCTCCGGAGGAGAAGAAGGAGGGAGTGAGTGAGGGGAAAGAAAAACACCTCCGGAGGAGAAGGAGGGAGTGAGTGAGGGGAGAGAAAAACACCTCCGGAGGAGAAGGAGGGAGTGAGGGGAAAGAAAAACACCTCCGGAGGAGGATAAGGAGGGAGTGAGTGAGGGGAGAGAAAAACACCTCCGGAGGAGAAGAAGGAGGGAGTGAGTGAGGGGAGAGAAAAACACCTCCGGAGGAGAAGAAGGAGGGAGTGAGTGAGGAAAAAGAAAAACACCTCCGGAGGAGAAGAAGGAGGGAGTGAGTGAGGGGAGAGAAAAACACCTCCGGAGGAGAAGGAGGGAGTAAGTGAGGGGAGAGAAAAACACCTCCGGAGGAGAAGGAGGGAGTGAGGGGAAAGAAAAACACCCCCGGAGGAGAAGAAGGAGGGAGTGAGTGAGGGGAGAGAAAAACACCTCCGATGGAGAAGAAGGAGGGGGTGAGTGAGGGAAAGAAAAACACCTCCGGAGGAGGAGAAGAAGGAGGGAGTGAGTGAGGGAGGAGAAAAACACCTCCGGAGGAGAAGGAGGGAGTGAGTGAGGGGAGAGAAAAACACCTCCGGATGAGAAGGAGGGAGTGAGTGAGGGGAGAGAAAAACACCTCCGGAGAAGAATTAGGGAGTGAGTGAGGGGAAAGAAAAACACCTCCAGTGGAGAAGAAGGAGGGAGTGAGTGAGGGGAGAGAAAAACACCTCCGGAGGAGGAGGAGAAGTAGGGACTGAGTGAGGGGAGAGAAAAACACCTCCGGAGGAGAAGAAGGAGGGAGTGAGTGAGGGGAGAGAAAAACACCTCCGGAGGAGGAGGAGAAGGAGGGAGTGAGTGAGGGGAGAGAAAAACACCTCCGGAGGAGGAGGAGGAGAAGGAGGGAGTGAGTGAGTGAGGGGAGAGAAAAACACCTCCGGAGGAGAAGAAGGAGGGAGTGAGTGAGGGGAAAGAAAAACACCTCCGGAGGAGAAGGAGGGAGTGAGTGAGGGGAGAGAAAAACACCTCCGGAGGAGAAGGAGGGAGTGAGGGGAAAGAAAAACACCTCCGGGGGAGAAGGAGGGAGTGAGGGGAAAGAAAAACACCTCCGGAGGAGAAGAAGGAGGGAGTGAGTGAGGGGAGAGAAAAACACCTCCGGAGGAGAAGAAGGAGGGGGTGAGTGAGGGGAAAGAAAATCACCTCCGGAGGAGAAGAAGGAGGGAGTGAGTGAGGGGGGAGAAAAACACCTCCGGAGGAGAAGGAGGGAGTGAGTGAGGGGAGAGAAAAACACCTCCGGATGAGAAGGAGGGAGTGAGTGAGGGGAGAGAAAAACACCTCCGGAGAAGAATTAGGGAGTGAGTGAGGGGAAAGAAAAACACCTCCAGTGGAGAAGAAGGAGGGAGTGAGTGAGGGGAGAGAAAAACACCTCCGGAGGAGAAGAAGGAGGGGGTGAGTGAGGAGAGAAAAACACCTCCGGAGGAGAAGGAGGGAGTGAGTGAGGGGAGAAAAAAACACCTCCGGAGGAGGAGGAGAAGGAGAAAAACACCTCCGGAGGAGAAGAAGGAGGGAGTGAGTGAGGGGAGAGAAAAACACCTCCGGAGGAGAAGGAGGGAGTGAGTGAGGGGAAAGAAAAACACCTCAGGAGGAGGAGAAGGAGGGTGTGAGTGAGGGGAGAGAAAAACACCTCCGGAGGAGAAGGAGGGAGTGAGTGAGGGGAGAGAAAAACACCTCCGGAGGAGAAGAAGGAGGGTGTGAGTGAGGGGAGAGAAAAACACCTCCGGAGGAGGAGAAGGAGGGAGTGAGTGAGGAGAGAGAAAAACACCTCCGGAGGAGAAGGAGGGAGTGAGTGAGGGGAGAGAAAAACACCTCCGGAGGAGAAGGAGGGAGTGAGTGAAGGGAGAGAAAAACACCTCCGGAGGAGGAGGAGGAGGAGGAGGAGGGAGTGAGTGAGGGGAAGAAAAAAACCTCCGGAGGAGAAGAAGGGAGTGAGTGAGGGGAGAGAAAAACATCTCCGGAGGAGGAGAAGGAGGGAGTGAGTGAGAGGAGAGAAAAACACCTCCGGAGGAGAAAAAGGAGGGAGTGAGTGAGGGGAGAGAAAAAAACCTCCGGAGGAGAAGGAGGGAGTGAGTGAGGGGACAGAAAAACACCTCCGGAGGAGAAGAAGGAGGGAGTGAGAGAGGGGAGAGAAAAACACCTCCGGAGGAGAAGGAGGGAGTGAGTGAGGGGAGAGAAAAACACCTCCGGAGGAGAAAGAGGGAGTGAGTGAGGGGAGAGAAAAAACATCCGGAGGAGAAGAAGGAGGGAGTGAGTGAGGGGAGAGAAAAACACCTCCGGAGGAGAAGAAGGAGGGAGTGAGTGAGGGGAGAGAAAAACACCTCCGGAGGAGGAGAAGGAGGGGGTGAGTGAGGGGAAAGAAAAACACCTCCGGAGGAGAAGAAGGAGGGAGTGAGTGAGGGGAAAGAAAAACACCTCCGGAGGAGAAGGAGGGAGTGAGTGAGGGGAGAGAAAAACACCTCCGGAGGAGAAGGAGGGAGTGAGTGAGGGGAGAGAAAAACACCTCTGGAGGAGAAGGAGGGGGTGAGTGAGGAGAGAAAAACACCTCCGGAGGAGAAGGAGGGAGTGAGTGAGGGGAGAGAAAAACACCTCCGGAGGAGAAGGAGGGAGTGAGTGAGGGGAGAGAAAAACACCTCCGGAGGAGGAGGAGAAGGAGGGAGTGAGTGAGGGGAGAGAAAAACACCTCCGGAGGAGGAGAAGGAGGGAGTGAGTGAGGGGAGAGAAAACACCTCCGGAGGAGGAGAAGGAGGGAGTGAGTGAGGGGAGAGAAAAACACCTCCGGAGGAGAAGGAGGGAGTGAGTGAGGGGGGAGAAAAACACCTCCGGAGGAGAAGAAGGAGGGAGTGAGTGAGGGGAGAGAAAAACACCTCCGGAGGAGAAGAAGGAGGGGGTGAGTGAGGAGAGAAAAACACCTCCGGAGGAGGAGGAGAAGGAGGGAGTGAGTGAGGGGAGAGAAAAACACCTCCGGAGGAGAAGAAGGAGGGAGTGAGGGGAGAGAAAAACACCTCCGGAGGAGAAGAAGGAGGGAGTGAGTGAGGGGGAGAAAAACACCTCCGGAGGAGAAAGAGGGAGTGAGTGAGGGGAGAGAAAAACACCTCCGGAGGAGAAGAAGGAGGGAGTGAGTGAGGGGAGAGAAAAACACCTCCGGAGGAGGAGAAGGAGGGAGTGAGTGAGGAAAAAGAAAAACACCTCCGGAGGAGAAGAAGGAGGGAGTGAGTGAGGGGAGAGAAAAACACCTCCGGAGGAGAAGGAGGGAGTGAGTGAGGGGAAAGAAAATCACCTCCGGAGGAGAAGAAGGAGGGAGTGAGTGAGGGGGGAGAAAAACACCTCCGGAGGAGAAGGAGGGAGTGAGTGAGGGGAGAGAAAAACACCTCCGGAGGAGAAGGAGGGAGTGAGTGAGGGGAGAGAAAAACACCTCCGGAGGAGAAAGAGGGAGTGAGTGAGGGGAGAGAAAACACCTCCGGAGGAGAAGAAGGAGGGAGTGAGTGAGGGGAGAGAAAAACACCTCCGGAGGAGAAGAAGGAGGGAGTGAGTGAGGGGAGAGAAAAACACCTCCGGAGGAGGAGAAGGAGGGAGTGAGTGAGGGGAAAGAAAAACACCTCCGGAGGAGAAGAAGGAGGGAGTGAGTGAGGGGAAAGAAAAACACCTCCGGAGGAGAAGGAGGGAGTGAGTGAGGGGAGAGAAAAACATCTCCGGAGGAGGAGAAGGAGGGAGTGAGTGAGAGGAGAGAAAAACACCTCCGGAGGAGAAGAAGGAGGGAGTGAGTGAGGGGAGAGAAAAAAACCTCCGGAGGAGAAGGAGGGAGTGAGTGAGGGGAAAGAAAAACACCTCCGGAGGAGAAGAAGGAGGGGGTGAGAGAGGGGAGAGAAAAACATCTCCGGAGGAGAAGGAGGGAGTGAGTGAGGGGAAAGAAAATCACCTCCGGAGGAGAAGAAGGAGGGAGTGAGTGAGGAGAGAAAAACACCTCCGGAGGAGGAGAAGGAGGGAGTGAGTGAGGGGAGAGAAAAACACCTCCGGAGAAGAAGGAGGGAGTGAGTGAGGGGGGAGAAAAACACCTCCGGAGGAGAAGGAGGGAGTGAGTGAGGGGAGAGAAAATCACCTCCGGAGGAGAAGAAGGAGGGAGTGAGTGAGGGGAGAGAAAAACACCTCCGGAGGAGAAGGAGGGAGTGAGTGAGGGGAGAGAAAAACATGGAAGGTAAATGTAATTAGAGCTGCAGCGTGGTGAGAGCAGAGATAATAAACAACCTTCTGAGATCTCAGTGGAAGAAGTCGCGCGCGCGCGCGTGTGTGTGTGTGTGTGTGTGTGTATGTGTGTGTGTGTGTGTGTGTGTGTGTGTGTGTGTGTGTGTGTGTGTGTGTGTGTGTGTGTGTGTGTGTGTGTGTGTGTGTGTGTGATTAATACAAAGCAGAGGGGAGAGACATTTATTTGTGTGTGGCTATTTCTCAGGCCCCAGACACTCTGGTATTCCACATCTACACACACACAGTCTGGCATTCCACATCTACACACACACAATCTGGCATTCCACATCTACACACACACAGTCTGGCATTCCACATCTACACACATAGAGTCTGGTGTTCCACATCTACACACATAGAGTCTGGTATTCCACATCTACACACACACAGTCTGGCATTCCACATCTACACACATAGAGTCTGGTATTCCACATCTACACACATAGATTCTGGTATTCCACATCTACACACATAGAGTCTGGTATTCCACATCTACACACATAGAGTCTGGCATTCCACATCTACACACATAGAGTCTGGTATTCCACATCTACACACATAGAGTCTGGCATTCCACATCTACACACATAGAGTCTGGTATTCCACATCTACACACATAGAGTCTGGTATTCCACATCTACACACATAGAGTCTGGTATTCCACATCTACACACACACAGTCTGGTATTCCACATCTACACACACAGTCTGGTATTCCACATCTACACACACACAGTCTGGTATTTCACATCTACACACACAGTCTGGCATCCCACATCTACACACATAGAGTCTGGTATTCCACATCTACACACACACAGTCTGGTATTCCACATCTACACACATAGAGTCTGGTATTCCACATCTACATACACACAGTCTGGTATTCCACATCTACACACACACAGTCTGATATTCCACATCTACACACAGAGTCTGATATTCCACATCTACACACACAGAGTCTGGCATTCCACATCTACACACACAGTCTGGTAATCCACATCTACACACACAGTCTGGCATTCCACATCTACACACATAGAGTCTGGTATTCCACATCTACACACACAGTCTAGTATTCCACATCTACACACACAGTCTGATATTCCACATCTACACACACAGTCTGATATTCCACATCTACACACACAGTCTGATATTCCACATCTACACACACAGTCTGATATTCCACATCTACACACACAGTCTTGTATTCCACATCTACACACACAGTCTGGTATTCCACATCTACACACATAGAGTCTGATATTCCACGTCTACACACACAGTCTGATATTCCACATCTACACACACACAGTCTGGTATTCTGCAGCCAACAGAGGCCTGATCCTACAGCTCACCCTACGTGGCTAATCAAAGACACATCCATTCCCACTGCTGCCCCCCCCCCCCCCCCCCCCCCCCAACACACACTCACACACGTGACGAGGAGTGGACAGCTTCTGGAGATAATATTAAACTAGAAAACATCTTCTACAGTCAAAAACAAAAAGACCAGTTTCATTACTTTCATTACACTTTGGTCACATAGAGGGAGGGGAGGAGAAAGATAGAGAGGGAGAGCGGGAGAGAGGGAGAGTTATCTTTAGCTTAGAACAAAGCCTTCTACCTCCAGCCAGAGCCACCTTTCTCTCACTCTCCTGCTCCCTCCTGTTCTCTTCAAGAGGGTGTAGTTGATGCCACACTGTCCAAGGTGGAATTAGTGAGCTTTAATAAGAGCTAATGCTGTCTCACACTGTACAGCTCACATATTCATTAATATAGCTTTAAAATATGACATTTCTATCCCTGCTGCTGCACTGCACCAAGCAACACGTCACCTCAGTCTCTTTGTGTGTGGGTTAGATGTATCGTCTCAGACAAGTACAGCAGGTCCTCCTCACAGACACTTGCTGGTGGAGCGGGTTTGTGTGTGTGTGCGTGTGTGTGTGTGTGTGTGTGTGTGTGTGTGTGTGTGTGTGTGTGTGTGTGTGTGTGTGTGTGTGTGTGTGTGTGTGTGTGTGTGTGTGTGTGTGTGTGTGCGTGTGCGTGTGCGTGTGTGTGTGCGTGCGAGCAAGCGTGCATGTGTGTGTGTGTCTCAGAGGGAATAAGTTAACCCCACCCTTACCTAACCAAACCTTAGACAAACCTTAAACTCTTGTATTTGTGTGTGCAACTTTGCTTGTCAAAGGGGAAAAATACATTTTAAAAAGACACTTTTACAGCAGATATTTGTATGCACAAAATACATGAATACATGCAAACACAACTTTGAACACAAACATGCACGCACGCAGGCAGGCACACACACACACACACACACACACACACACACACTGGAGAAGGTATGGGATGTCTACACTCAGACTGATACAAAAAACCTTGGTACCCCAGGAGGTCACTGCAAGGTTGGTGAGTAGGGGTAAGGGGGGAGAGGGGAGAGGGGAGAAAGAAGGGTAGACATGCCATGGCTTTAATGCACTTTTACCATGGATGAGGAATGACCATAAAAGGAGACAGAGACACCCGAACACCGCTTACTGTAAACACACAGACACACAGAGCAGAGTAGAGAGAGAGAGAGATAGGTAGAGAAGGGTGTAGAGAGAGAGAGGGGAGAGAGAGGGATAGGTAGAGAAGGGTGTAGAGTGAGAGAGGGGAGAGAGAGGGATAGGTAGAGAAGGGTGTAGAGAGAGAGGGGGATAGGTAGAGAAGGGTGTAGAGTGAGAGAGGGGAGAGAGAGTGATAGGTAGAGAAGGGTGTAGAGAGAGAGGGGGAGAGAGGGGGATAGGTAGAGAAGGGTGTAGAGAGAGAGAGGGGAGAGAGAGGGATAGTTAGAGAAGGGTGTAGAGAGAGAGAGGGGAGAGAGAGGGATAGGTAGAGAAGTGTGTAGAGAGAGAGGGGAGAGACAGGGATAGGTAGAGAATGGTGTAGAGTGAGAGAGGGGAGAGAGGGGGATATGTAGAGAAGGGTGTAGAGAGAGAGAGGGGAGAGAGAGGGATAGGTAGAGAAGGGTGTAGAGTGAGAGCGGGGAGAGAGAGGGATAGGTAGAGAAGGGTGTAGAGTGAGAGAGGGATAGGTAGAGAAGGGTGTAGAGTGAGAGAGGTGAGAGAGAGGGATAGGTAGAGAAGGGTGCAGAGAGAGAGGGATAGGTAGAGAAGGGTGTAGAGTGAGAGAGGGGAGAGAGAGGGATAGGTAGAGAAGGGTGTAGAGTGAGAGAGGGATAGGTAGAGAAGGGTGTAGAGTGAGAGAGGGATAGGTAGAGAAGGGTGTAGAGTGAGAGAAGGGAGAGAGAGGGATAGGTAGAGAAGGGTGTAGAGGGAGAGAGGTGAGAGAGAGGGATAGGTAGAGAAAGGTGTAGAGAGAGAGAGGGGAGAGAGAGGCATAGGTAGAGAAGGGTGTAGAGAGAGAGAGGGATAGGTAGAGAAGGGTGTAGAGAGAGGGGGGAGAGAGGGATAGGTAGAGAAGGGTGTGGAGTGAGAGAGGGGAGAGAGAGGGATAGGTAGAGAAGGGTGTAGAGTGAGAGAGGGACAGGTAGAGAAGGGTGTAGAGTGAGAGAGGGATAGGTAGAGAAGGGTGTAGAGTGAGAGCGGGGAGAAAGAGGGATAGGTAGAGAAGGGTGTAGAGTGAGAGAGGGATAGGTAGAGAAGGGTGTAGAGTGAGAGCGGGGAGAGAGAGGGATAGGTAGAGAAGGGTGTAGAGTGAGAGAGGGATATGTAGAGAAGGGTGTAGAGTGAGAGAGGGGAGAGACAGGGATAGGTAGAGAAGGGTGTAGAGTGAGAGAGGGATAGGTAGAGAAGGGTGTAGAGTGAGAGAGGGGAGAGAGAGGGATAGGTAGAGAAGGGTGTAGAGTGAGAGAGGGGAGAGAGAGGGATAGGTAGAGAAGGGTGTAGAGAGAGAGAGGGGAGAGAGGGGGATAGGTAGAGAAGGGTGTAGAGTGAGAGAGGGGAGAGAGGGGGATAGGTAGAGAAGGGTGTAGAGAGAGAGGGGAGAGAGAGGGATAGGTAGAGAAGGGTGTAGAGTGAGAGAGGGATAGGTAGAGAAGGGTGTAGAGTGAGAGAGGGGAGAGAGAGGGATATGTAGAGAAGGGTGTAGAGTGAGAGAGGGGAGAGAGAGGGATAGGTAGAGAAGGGTGTAGAGTGAGATAGGGGAGAGAGAGAGATAGGTAGAGAAGGGTGTAGAGTGAGAGAGGGGAGAGAGAGGGATGGGTAGAGAAGGGTGTAGAGTGAGAGAGGGATAGGTAGAGAAGGGTGTAGAGTGAGAGAGGGGAGAGAGAGGGATAGGTAGAGAAGGGTGTAGAGTAAGAGAGGGGAGAGAGAGGGATGGGTAGAGAAGGGTGTAGAGTGAGAGAGGGGAGAGAGAGGGATAGGTAGAGAAGGGTGTAGAGTGAGAGAGGGATAGGTAGAGAAGGGTGTAGAGTGAGAGAGGGGAGAGAGAGGGATAGGTAGAGAAGGGTGTAGAGTGAGAGAGGGGAGAGAGAGGGATAGGTAGAGAAGGGTGTAGAGTGAGAGAGGGGAGAGAGAGGGATAGGTAGAGAAGGGTGTAGAGTGAGAGAGGGGAGAGAGAGGGATGGGTAGAGAAGGGTGTAGAGTGAGAGAGGGGAGAGAGAGGGATAGGTAGAGAAGGGTGTAGAGTGAGAGAGGGGAGAGAGAGGGATAGGTAGAGAAGGGTGTAGAGTGAGAGTGGGTGCTGTGAGAGTGAATGTCTCAGTAAAACATCGTCTTTACAGGACACCTCATCACTGGTACAAGCATTTCACGACATCCGCAATAACATCTGCTAATCACGTGTATGCGACTAATAAAATGTTATTTGATTTGCAGTTATTATTCCAGACAGGTTACAGTACAGAGCCACATTTCAAACAGGCCATGTTATTTTCATAAGTACACACAGGTCTCACTGGAGGAGCGAGAGTGAAAACTGTATCCTGCCGTAATGTGGCATTCCTGTGACCTGACTCACTCTGTGATTGGTTAAGATGGTAGAGGGACCTTCAATCTGTTTCCACACACATTCACTACATGCCCTTCACTTCCGACACCTTCTTTGTGTTCTGACCCAGAGGTTTCTGTTCTTTGGACCCACCAAGGTAACATCACTCCTGGCCCTAGTAGTCAGTAGAAACCCACCTACGCATTCACAGCCCAACACCTAGATCTAGACGCTTCCCTGATGCCGTGCCCTGACCAAGAACAACTTCCTGTCTCTAACATGAATGTGCTTCTGAAAGCTGAGTAATAAAAACAGCAAAGTAATGTCTGTCTTTGTTGTATGTTCTCTTGCTGTTGTAACTTAACTCCCAGGGTTACATTTCAGACCAGTCTTTCACTCTATCACCACAAAAGTACACAAATGAATAAGCTAGATAAATAAAGAAGAAATACACAAATGATAGTAAAATTGCTGTGGAGGGACACAGGAAATGAAGCAGGGATAATTGCTTTTAGGATGATTTTGGCCGTTGTGAGAAAACCTGGGGAGGAGTGTTGTGTACACACAAACACACACACACACACACACACACACACACACAAAGCCGGGGCAGAGGCGTCGTAACCATGCAAAGTGGCGAACATGAGACAGGCCGTGGAGTGTGAAAAATATGTCTGTAAATGAATAGAGTAAACCATAACAAATGAATAGATGCATCAAGGTAGAGGACAAGAGAGAGAGAGGGAGCGAGAGAGAGAGAGAGGGGAGAGAGAGTGTCTGATTTGCGTAATCCCATCATGGAAATTGACTTTTAAATACAATATTCAATTTCAGCACTCCTTGAGCGCGTGAGAGAGCCTGCTTTTTTGGTTAATAATAATAACAAAATAATGTGCTTGAGACATAAAAGCAAATACCACAATGAGGAGAGCGGGCTTTAGAAGGTGGGGAACGCATTTCTACGCAACACAAACAGAGTGTGACGGCCTTCTGTAACAAGGGCGGAGAGAATTAGTTCCACCCTGGCCTTTCAGAACAAGCCAAACCTCTGAATATCAATGAGACATGACTGCTGCAGACAGACAGACAGCATGCTGTACAGAGATATGGAGGAACACTGCTCTACCCATTGTGATTAGGATGTATGAATTATATATCCAGCGTGTTCAGATATGTAAAAGCCCTATGGATGACTTCTGTACGGAATAAGTAGGCTATTACATGCATTGCTCAAAGCAGGCAGTGCACCCCATCTCTCTCTCTCCCTGTGTGTGTGTGTGTGTGTGTGTGTGTGTGTGTGTGCGGGGCCAACAAGCTCTCATTGTCTCACTGCAGAATTATACGTTTTTGCACTTTTTTCTGATGCATCTGGATGCTTTTTTCACACCCTGCGTTGCTCCTCCTGATCAGCATTGTTCCATTTCTCCAAATGTCAAAATTGCTCCAAATGTCAAATTTCTAAGTCAAGTGTTAAGGTTTTGGATAACGTTAAAACACAGAGTTTAGGCATTCATTCCGAATGGTTAAGTTAAGAGTTAAGGTTTGGGATAAAACAACATTTAAAAAATAGTTTCTACTACTGGGATTGAACACGCAACCTTCTGATCAGTAGTCATTGGATTAGTAGCATGCTACTTGACGGTAATAGCGCTCAATGTTGCCCCTAGTGGCCAGTTCTTGAAGGCATTTGCCTGGTCTGGCAGAGAGCCAGGTTATTGATCCACCATAGAGGTTAAACAGTCTCCTCGGTAAGGTTCCTAAGGTGTTAATCACTAGATTATCCCACTCATTACCTGATCACACATGAATGACACAAGTAGCTAATGATCATGTCATTATACAACCAGGTCTGTGTGGTCAGGTGAGGTGAAAACACAGCCAATCAAACACTCTGATTGATCAAATAAGAACCTAGAAAACGCACTCGAGCACACACAGACACACACACACACACAGACCCACACACACACACACACACACACACACACACACACACATAGACACACACAGAGACCCACACACACACACACACACACAGACACAGACACACACAGATACACACAGACCCACACACACACAGACCCACACACACACAAACACACACACACAGACACACACACACACACACACAAACACACACAGACCCACACACAATACCCACACACACACACACACAGACCCACATACACACACACACAGACACAGACACACACCTACACCCACACACACAGACCCACACACAGACACACACACACACACACACACACACACACACACACAGACACACACACACACCCACACACACACAGACAAACACACACACACACACACAGACACACGCATGCGCACACAGACCCCCATACACACAAACCCCCCCACACACACACAGACCCACATACACCCACATACACACACACAGACCCACATACACCCACATACACACACACAGACCCACATACACCCACATACACACACACAGACCCACATACACACACACAGACCCACACACAGACACGTCATGTTTCCTCCAGCAGGACTAAATACAGCAGAAACCTGACCTACTTAACTCCAACAACAAAATCGATGTGAGTGCTCTCTCTCTCTCTCTCTCTCTCTCTCTCTCTCTCTCTCTCTCTCTTTCACACACACACACACACACACACACACACACACACACACACACACACACACACACACACACACACACACACACACACACACACACACACACACACACACACACACACACACACGTCCCCTGCAGCAGAATCGATTTGTGGTCCATATAAAACAAACAAGATATGATACATGATCTCCTGAGCACATAAAGACTTGTTGCTACGCTGTTACCACTGAAACACAGGTGCTGCACTGGATTAGGCCGTCACATACATACACATTTAGCACTCCAGCCATAATCAGAGTGTTTATGGGAAAACTGACAGAGACAGAGAGAGTTGGGAGAGGAACGCAGGGGGAACAGACCGGCCTACTGTAGATGCTACAACCATCTGATATTCACCACACTGTAATACTCCGCCAGATAACTCAAGATTGACTTGGAAATTGGACTTCTGTCCATATCCTGAGGACGTGGGGAAATGTCTTCAAAACCAGCCGCTAAGGGGCAACATTACCATCAAGTAGACTTGGGTTTTGCTTAACCCATCCAAAACTTTAACCCTTAACTTCGAAATTTGTCATTTGGAAAAAAAGAAGAGTGCAGAGCAGGAGGAGCAACCGAGGGTGTCAAAAACACTTCCAAATTTGACATTTGGAAAACTTTGAAATGTGACATTTGGATAAACGTGGATGAACGTCATCATCTGAAGTCAAATTGGTAAAACTTGGAGATCCTGTTGGTAATATTAAAGCCTACTACAGTGACAAAGACTGATGGAGGAAACAGACAGGGGAGAGAAGACAGAGACAGAAGAGTCAAACAAAGAGAGTGCTAATGAAAATGTGGAGGAAGTGGAGAGTAAGAATGAGAAGAGGAAGAAGCGGAGGGATGAAGTCCAGGAAGACCCTGACAGATATGAAGGCTTTCCCTTCCTGAGAGGTAATATAGAGAGATTAGTGAGGGAGTGGGAGAGGGAAAGAGAGAGACAGAGAATGAGAGGTGGGGTGAGAAAGAGAGAGACAGGGAATGAGTGGTGGGGGGAGAAAGAGGTGAGAATGGGGAAAGAGAGATGGGGAGAAAGAGAGAGACAGAGAATGAGAGGTGGGGGGAGAAAGAGGTGAGAATGGGGAAAGAGAGGTGGGGGGAGAAAGAGGTGAGAACGAGGAAAGAGAGATGGGGGAAAAAGAGGTGAGAATGGGAAAAGAGAGATGGGGGAGAAAGAGAGAGACAGAGAATGAGAGGTGGGGGGAGAAAGAGGTGAGAATGGGGAAAGAGAGATGGGGGAAAAAGGGGTGAGAATGGGGAAAGAGAGATGGGGGAGAAAGAGGTGAGAATGGGGAAAGAGAGATGGGGAGAAAGAGGTGAGAACGGGGAAAGAGAGATGGGGGGAGAAAGAGGTGAGAACGGGGAAAGAGAGGTGGGGGGAGGAAGAGGTGAGAATGGGGAAAGAGAGATGGGGGAGAAAGAAAGAGACAGAGAATGAGAGGTGGGGGAAGAAAGAGGTGAGAACGAGGAAAGAGAGATGGGGGGAGAAAGAGGTGAGAACGGGGAAAGAGAGATGGGGGAGAAAGAGGTGAGATCGGGGAAAGAGAGATGGGCGAGAAAGAGGTGAGAACGGGGAAAGAGAGATGGGGAGAAAGAGGTGAGATCGGGGAAAGAGAGATGGGGGAGAAAGAGGTGAGAACGGGGAAAGAGAGATGGGGGAGAAAGAGGTGAGAACGAGGAAAGAGAGATGGGGGAGAAAGAGGTGAGAATGGGGAAAGAGAGATGGGGAGAGAGAGACAGAGAATGAGAGGTGGGGGGAGAAAGAGGAGAGAACGGGGGGGAAAGAGAGATGGGGAGAAAGAGAGAGACAGAGAATGATAGATGGGGGAGAAAGAGGAGAGAACGAGGAAAGAGAGGTGGGGGAGAAAGAGATGAGAACGGGGAAAGAGAGATGGGGGAGAAAGAGAGAGACAGAGAATGAGAGGTGGGGGGAGAAAGAGGTGAGAACGAGGAAAGAGAGGTGGGGGAGAAAAAGGTCAGAACGGGGAAAGAGAGATGGGGGAGAAAGAGGTGAGATCGGGGAAAGAGAGATGGGGGAGAAAGAGGTGAGAACGGGGAACGAGAGATGGGGGAGAAAGAGGTGAGATCGGGGAAAGAGAGATGGGGGAGAAAGAGGCGAGAACGGGGAAAGAGAGATGTGGGAGAAAGAGGTGAGATCGGGGAAAGAGAGATGGGGGAGAAAGAGGTGAGATCAGGGAAAGAGAGATGGGGGAGAAAGAGGTGAGAATGGGGAAAGAGAGATGGGGGAGAAAGAGGTGAGATCGAGGAATGAGAGGTGGGGGGAGAAAGAGGTGAGAATGGGGAAAGAGAGATGGGGGAGAAAGAGGTGAGAATGGGGAAGACAGATGGGGGAGAAAGAGGTGAGAACGGGGAAAGAGAGATGGGGGAGAAAGAGGCGAGAACGGGGAAAGAGAGATGTGGGAGAAAGAGGTGAGATCGGGGAAAGAGAGATGGGGGGGAGAAAGAGGTGAGAATGGGGAAAGAGAGATGGGGGAGAAAGAGGTGAGATCGGGGAATGAGAGGTGGGGGGAGAAAGAGGTGAGAATGGGGAAAGAGAGATGGGGGAGAAAGAGGTGAGAATGGGGAAGACAGATGGGGGGAGAAAGAGGTGAGAACGGGGAAAGAGAGATGGGGAGAAAGAGAGACAGAGAATGAGAGGTGGGTGGGAGAAAGAGGTGAAAACGAGGAAAGAGAGATGGGGGAGAAAGAGGTGAGATCGGGGAAAGAGAGATGGGGGAGAAAGAGGTGAGAACGGGGAAAGAGAGATGGGGGAGAAAGAGGTGAGAACGGGGAAAGAGAGACTGGGGAGAAAGAGATGACAACTTGGAAAGAGAGATGGGGGAGTAAGAGAGAGATAGAGAATGAGAGGTGGGGGGAGAAAGAGGTGAGAACGAGGAAAGAGCGATGGGGGAGAAAGAGGTCAGAATGGGGAAAGAAAGATGGGTGAGAAAGAGGTGAGAACGAGGAAAGAGAGATGGGGGAGAAAGAGGTGAGATCGGGGAAAGAGAGATGGGGGAGAAAGAGGTGAGAACAGGGAAAGACAGATGGGGGAGAAAGAGGTGAGATTGGGGAAAGAGAGATGGGGGAGAAAGAGGTGAGAACGGGGAAAGAGAGATGGGGGAGAAAGAGGTGAGATCGGGGAAAGAGAGATGGGGGAGAAAGAGGTGAGAACAGGGACAGACAGATGGGGGAGAAAGAGGTGAGATTGGGGAAAGAGAGATGGGGGAGAAAGAGGTGAGAACGGGGAAAGAGAGATGGGGGAGAAAGAGGTGAGAACGAGGAAAGAGAGATGGGGGAGAAAGAGGTAAGAATGGGGAAAGAGAGATGGGTGAGAAAGAGAGAGACAGAGAATGAGAGGTGGGGGGAGAAAGAGGAGAGAACGGGGAAAGAGAGATGGGGAGAAAGAGAGAGACAGAGAATGATAGATGGGGGGAGAAAGAGGAGAGAACGAGGAAAGAGAGGTGGGGGAGAAAGAGGTGAGAACGGGGAAAGAGAGATGGGCGAGAAAGAGAGAGACAGAGAATGAGAGGTGGGGGGAGAAAGAGGTGAGAACGAGGAAAGAGAGGTGGGGGAGAAAGAGGTCAGAACGGGGAAAGAGAGATGGGGGAGAAAGAGGTGAGATCGGGGAAAGAGAGATGGGGGAGAAAGAGGTGAGAACGGGGAACGAGAGATGGGGGAGAAAGAGGTGAGATCGGGAAAGAGAGATGGGGAGAAAGAGGCGAGAACGGGGAAAGAGAGATGGGGGAGAAAGTGTTGAGAATGGGGAAAGAGTGATGGGGGAGAAAGAGGTGAGAACGGGGAAAGAGAGACTGGGGAGAAAGAGGTGAGAACTTGGAAAGAGAGATGGGGGAGTAAGAGAGAGATAGAGAATGAGAGGTGGGGAGAGAAAGAGGTGAGAACGAGGAAAGAGAGATGGGGGAGAAAGAGGTCAGAATGGGGAAAGAAAGATGGGTGAGAAAGAGGTGAGAACGAGGAAAGAGAGTTGGGGGAGAAAGAGGTGAGAACGGGGAAAGAGAGATGGGGGAGAAAGAGGTGAGATCGGGGAAAGAGAGATGGGGGAGAAAGAGGTGAGAACAGGGAAAGAGAGATGGGGGAGAAAGAGGTGAGAACGGGGAAATAGAGATGGGGGAGAAAGAGGTGAGATCGGAGAAAGAGAGATGGGGAGAAAGAGGTGAGAACAGGGAAAGAGAGATGGGGGGAGAAAGAGGTGAGATCGGGGAAAGAGAGATGGGGGAGAAAGAAGTGAGATCGGGGAAAGAGAGATGGGGAGAAAGAGGTGAGATCGGGGAAAGAGAGATGGGGGAGAAAGAGAGAGACAGAGAATGAAAGGTGGGGGGAGAAAGAGGTTAGAACGGGGAAAGTGAGGTGGGGGAGAAAGAGGTGAGAACGAGGAAAGAGAGATGGGGGAGAAAGAGGTGAGATCGGGGAAAGACAGATGGGGAGAAAGAGGTGAGATCGGGGAAAGAGAGATGGGGGAGAAAGAGAGAGACAGAGAATGAGAGGTGGGGGGAGAAAGAGGTGAGAACGGGGAAAGAGAGATGGGGGAGAAAGAGGTGAGAACGAGGAAAGAGAGATGGGGGGAGAAAGAGGTGAGATCGGGGAGAGAGATGGGGAGAAAGAGGTGGGATCGGGAAAGAGAGATGGGGGAGAAAGAGAGAGACAGAGAATGAGAGGTGGGGGGAGAAAGAGGTGAGAACGGGGAAAGAGAGATGGGGGAGAAAGAGAGAGACAGAGAATGAGAGGTGGGGGGAGAAAGAGGTGAGAACGGGGAAAGAGAGATGGGGGAGAAAGAGGTGAGATCGGGGAAAGAGAGATGGGGAGAAAGAGGTGAGATCGGGGAAAGAGAGATGGGGGAGAAAGAGGTGAGAACAGGGAAAGACAGATGGGGGAGAAAGAGGTGAGAACGGGGAAATAGAGATGGGGGAGAAAGAGGTGAGATCGGGGAAAGAGAGATGGGGAGAAAGAGGTGAGAACAGGGAAAGAGAGATGGGGGGAGAAAGAGGTGAGATCGGGGAAAGAGAGATGGGGGAGAAAGAAGTGAGATCGGGGAAAGAGAGATGGGGAGAAAGAGGTGAGATCGGGGAAAGAGAGATGGGGGAGAAAGAGAGAGACAGAGAATGAAAGGTGGGGGGAGAAAGAGGTTAGAACGGGGAAAGTGAGGTGGGGGAGAAAGAGGTGAGAACGAGGAAAGAGAGATGGGGGAGAAAGAGGTGAGATCGGGGAAAGACAGATGGGGAGAAAGAGGTGAGATCGGGGAAAGAGAGATGGGGGAGAAAGAGAGAGACAGAGAATGAGAGGTGGGGGGAGAAAGAGGTGAGAACGGGGAAAGAGAGATGGGGGAGAAAGAGGTGAGAACGAGGAAAGAGAGATGGGGGGAGAAAGAGGTGAGATCGGGGAGAGAGATGGGGAGAAAGAGGTGGGATCGGGGAAAGAGAGATGTGGGAGAAAGAGGTGAGATCGGGGAAAGAGAGATGGGGGAGAAAGAGGTGAGAACGGGGAAAGAGAGGTGGGGGAGAAAGAGGTGAGAACGGGGAAAGTGAGGTGGGGGAGAAAGAGGTGAGAATGTGGAAAGAGAGGTGGGGGAGAAAGAGGTGAGAACGGGGAAAGTGAGGTGGGGGAGAAAGAGGTGAGAACGAGGAAAGGGAGATGGGGGAGAAAGAGGTGAGAACGGGGAAAGTGAGGTGGGGGAGAAAGAGGTGAGAACGAGGAAAGAGAGATGTGGGAGAAAGAGGTGAGAACGGGGAAAGTAAGGTGGGGGAGAAAGAGGTGAGAACGAGGAAAGAGAGATGGGGGAGAAAGAGGTGAGAACGGGGAAAGTGAGGTGGGGGAGAAAGAGGTGAGAACGAGGAAAGAGAGATGGGGGAGAAAGAGGTGAGAACGGGGAAAGTGAGGTGGGGGAGAAAGAGGTGAGAACGAGGAAAGCAAAAGAGAGAAAAAAAGAAAAAAGCTTCAAGAAGCGATTGGAAGTAATGTGAGAAAAAAAATCTCTGTCCTGAAAAACGTGAACACTTTTTTTTGCTCCGCTATGAACAGCTCTCTTTTTGTCCTCCTCTCTGCCCCGTACAGCTCTCCTTCTCTCTTTCTGTCTGCACCGTCCAGCTCTACTTCTGTCTTTCTCTCTGTCCTGTCCAGCTCTCCTTCTGTCCTTCTCTCTGCTCCGTCCAGATCTCCTTCTGTCTTTCTCTCTGCTCCGTCCAGCTCTCCTTCTGTCTTTCTCTCTGCCCGGTCCAGCTCTCCTTCTGTCCTTCTCTCTGCCCAGTCCAGCTCTCCTTCTCTATTTCTCTTTGCCCCGTCCAGCTCTCCTTCTGTCTTTCTCTCTGTCCTGTCCAGCTCTCCTTCTGTCTTTCTCTCTGCCCCATCTAGCTCTCCTTCTGTCATTCTCTCTGCCCCATCCAGCTCCCCTTCTGTCTCACTCTCTGCCTCGTCCAGGTCTCCTTCTGTATTTCTCTCTGCCCCGTCCAGCTCTCCTTCTGTCTTTCTCTCTGCCCCGTCCAGCTCTCTTTCTGTCTTTCTCTCTGGCCCGCCCAGCTTTCTTTCTGTCTTTCTCTCTCTGCCCCATCTAGCTCTCCTTCTGTCTTTCTCTCTGCCCCGTCCAGTTCTCCTTCTGTCTACCTCTCTGCCTCGTCCAGCTCTCCTTCTGCCTTTCTCTCTGCCCCGTCCAGCTCTCCTTCTGTCTTTCTCTCTGCCCCGTCCAGCTCTCTTCCTGTCTTTCTCTCTGCCCCGCCCAGCTTTCTTTCTGTCTTTCTCTCTCTGCCCCATCCAGCTCTCTTTATGTCTTTCTCTCTGCCCCGTCCAGTTCTCCTTCTGTCTTTCTCTCTGCCTCGTCCAGCTCTCCTTCTGCCTTTCTCTCTGCCCCGTCCAGCTCTCCTTCTGTCTCTCTCTCTGCCCCTTCCTGCACTCTTTCTGTCTCTCTCTCTGCCCAGTCCAGCTCTCCTTCTGTCTTTCTCTCTGCCCAGTCCAGCTCTCCTTCTCTATTTCTCTTTGCCCCGTCCAGCTCTCCTTCTGTCTTTCTCTCTGTCCTGTTCAGCTCTCCTTCTGTCGTTCTCTCTGCCCCGCCCAGCTTTCTTTCTGTCTTTCTCTCTCTGCCCCGTCCAGCTCTCTTTATGTCTTTCTCTCTGCTCCGTCCAGATCTCCTTCTGTCTTTCTCTCTGCTCCGTCCTGCTCTCCTTCTGTCTTTCTCTCTGCCCGGTCCAGCTCTCCTTCTGTCTTTCTCTCTGCCCAGTCCAGCTCTCCTTCTCTATTTCTCTTTGCCCCGTCCAGCTCTCCTTCTGTCTTTCTCTCTGTCCTGTCCAGCTCTCCTTCTGTCTTTCTCTCTGCCCCATCCAGCTCTCCTTCTGTCTTTCTCTCTGCCTCATCCAGCTCCCCTTCTGTCTCTCTCTATGCCTCGTCAAGGTCTCCTTCTGTATTTCTCTCTGCCCCGTCCAGCTCTCCTTCTGTCTTTCTCTCTGCCCCGTCCAGCTCTCTTTCTGTCTTTCTCTCTGCCCCGTCCAGCTTTCTTTCTGTCTTTCTCTCTCTGCCCCGTCCAGCTCTCTTTATGTCTTTCTCTCTGCCCCGTCCAGTTCTCCTTCTGTCTATCTCTCTGCCTCGTCCAGCTCTCCTTCTGCCTTTCTCTCTGCCCCGTCCAGCTCTCCTTCTGTCTTTCTCTCAGCCCCGTCCAGCTCTCTTTCTGTCTTTCTCTCTGTCCCGCCCAGCTTTCTTTCTGTCTTTCTCTCTCTGCCACGTCCAGCTCTCTTTATGTCTTTCTCTCTGCCCCATCCAGTTCTCCTTCTGTCTTTCTCTCTGCCTCGTCCAGCTCTCCTTCTGCCTCTCTCTCTGCCCCGTCCAGCTCTCCTTCTGTCTCTCTCTCTGCCCCTTCCTGCACTCTTTCTGTCTTTCTCTCTGCCCAGTCCAGCTCTCCTTCTGTCTTTCTCTCTGCCCAGTCCAGCTCTCCTTCTCTATTTCTCTTTGCCCCATCCAGCTCTCCTTCTGCCTTTCTCTCTGTCCTGTCCAGCTCTCCTTCTGTCTTTCTCTCTGCCCCATCCAGCTCTCCTTCTGTCTTTCTCTCTGCCCCATCCAGCTCCCCTTCTGTCTCTCTCTCTGCCTCGTCCAGGTCTCCTTCTGTATTTCTCTCTGCCCCATCCAGCTCTCCTTCTGTCTTTCTCTCTCAGCCCCGTCCAGCTCTCTTTATGTCTTTCTCTCTGCCCCGTCCAGTTCTCCTTCTTTCTATCTCTCTGCCTCGTCCAGCTCTCCTTCTGCCTTTCTCTCTGCCCCGTCCAGCTCTTCTTCTGTATTTCTCTCTATGCCCCGTCCAGCTCTCTTTATGTCTTTCTCTCTGCCCCGTCCAGTTCTCCTTCTGTCTTTCTCTCTGCCTCGTCCAGCTCTCCTTCTGCCTTTCTCTCTGCCCCTTCCAGCTCTCCTTCTGTCTTTCTCTCTGCCCCGTCCAGATCTCCTTCTGTCTCTCTCTCTGCCCCGTCCTACACTCTTTCTGTCTTTCTCTCTGCCCCTTCCAGCTCTCCTTCTGTCTTTCTCTCTGCCCTGTCCAGCTCTCCTTCTGTCTTTCTCTCTGCCCCGTCCAGCTCTCCTTCTGTCTTTCTCTCTGTCTCGTCCAGCTCTCCTTCTGTCTTTCTCTCTGCCCCATCCAGCTCTCCTTTCTTCTTTCTTTCTGCCCCACGTAGCTCTCCTTCTGTCTTTCTCTCTGCCCCGTCCAGCTCTCCTTCTGTCTTTCTCTCTGCCTCGTCCAGCTCTCCTTCTGCCTTTCTCTCTGCCCCGTCCAGCTCTCCTTCTGTCTTTCTCTCTGCCCCGTCCAGATCTCCTTCTGTCTCTCTCTCTGCCCCGTCCTTCTCTCTTTCTGTCTTTCTCTCTGCCCCGTCCAGCTCTCCTTCTGTCTTTCTCTCTGCCCCGTCCAGCTCTCCTTCTGTCTTTCTCTCTGCCCCGTCCAGCTCTCCTTCTTTCTTTCTCTCTGCCCCATCCACCTCCCCTTCTGTCTCTCTCTCTGCCTCGTCCAGCTCTCCTTCTGTATTTCTCTCTGCCCCGTCCAGCTCTCCTTCTGTCTTTCTCTCTGCCCCGTCCAGCTCTCTTTCTGTCCTTCTCTCTGCCCCATATAGCTCTCCTTCTGTCTTTCTCTCTGCCCCGTCCAGCTCTCCTTCTGTCTTTCTCTCTGCCCCATCCAGCTCTCCTTCTGTCTTTCTCTCTGGCCCATCCAGCTCTCCTTCTGTCTTTCTATCTGCCCCGTCCAGCTCTCTTTCTGTCTTTCTCTCTGCCCCGTCCAGCTCTCATTCTGTATTTCTCTCTGCCCCGTCCAGCTCCCCTTCTGTCTTTCTGTCTTCCCCGTCCAGCTCTCCTTCTGTCTTTCTCTCTGCCCCGTCCAGCTCTCCTTCTGTCTTTCTCTCTGCCCCGTCCAGCTCTCCTTCTGTCTTTCTCACTGCCCCGTCCAGTTCTCCTTCTGCCTTTCTCTCTGCCCCGTCCAGCTCTCTTTCTGTCTTTCTCTCTGCCCCATATAGCTCTCCTTCTGTCTTTCTCTCTGCCCCTTCCAGCTCTCCTTCTGTCTTTCTCTCTGCCCCGTCCAGCTCTCCTTCTGTCTTTCTATCTGCCCAGTCCATCTCCCCTTCCGTATTTCTCTCTGCCCCGTCCAGCTCTCCTTCTGTCTTTCTCTCTGCCCCGTCCAGCTCTCTTTCTGTCTTTCTCTATGCCCCATCCAGCTCTCCTTCTGTCTTTCTCTCTGCCCCGTCCAGCTCTTCTTCTGTCTTTCTCACTGCCCCGTCCAGCTCCCCTTCTGTCTTTCTCTCTGCCCCGTCCAGCTCTCATTCTCTCTTTCTCTCTCCCCCTTTCAGCTCTCCTTTTGTCTTTCTCTCTGCCTCGTCCAGCTCTCCTTCTGTCCTTCTCTCTGCCCCATCCAGCTCCCCTTCTGTCTTTCTCTCTGCCCCGTACAGCTCTCATTCTCTCTTTCTCTCTCCCCCTTTCAGCTCGCCTTCTGTCTTTCTCTCTGCCTCGTCCAGCTCTCCTTCTGTCTTTCTCTCTGGCCCATCCAGCTCTCCTTCTGTCTTTCTATCTGCCCCGTCCAGCTCTCTTTCTGTCTTTCTCTCTGCCCCGTCCAGCTCTCATTCTGTCTTTCTCTCTGCCCCGTCCAGCTCCCCTTCTGTATTTCTCTCTTCCCCGTCCAGCTCTCCTTCTGTCTTTCTCTCTGCCCCGTCCAGCTCTCCTTCTGTCTTTCTCTCTGTCTCGTCCAGGTCTCCTTCTGTCTTTTTCACTGCCCCGTCCAGTTCTCCTTCTGTCTTTCTCTCTGCCCCGTCCAGCTCTTCTTCTGTATTTCTCTCTGCCCCGTCCAGCTCTCTTTCTGTCTTTCTCTCTGCCCCGTCCAGCTTTCTTTCTGTCTTTCTCTCTATGCCCCGTCCAGCTCTCTTTATGTCTTTCTCTCTGCCCCGTCCAGTTCTCCTTCTGTCTTTCTCTCTGCCTCGTCCAGCTCTCCTTCTGCCTTTCTCTCTGCCCCTTCCAGCTCTCCTTCTGTCTTTCTCTCTGCCCCGTCCAGATCTCCTTCTGTCTCTCTCTCTGCCCCGTCCTACACTCTTTCTGTCTTTCTCTCTGCCCCTTCCAGCTCTCCTTCTGTCTTTCTCTCTGCCCTGTCCAGCTCTCCTTCTGTCTTTCTCTCTGCCCCGTCCAGCTCTCCTTCTGTCTTTCTCTCTGTCTCGTCCAGCTCTCCTTCTGTCTTTCTCTCTGCCCCATCCAGCTCTCCTTTCTTCTTTCTTTCTGCCCCACGTAGCTCTCCTTCTGTCTTTCTCTCTGCCCCGTCCAGCTCTCCTTCTGTCTTTCTCTCTGCCTCGTCCAGCTCTCCTTCTGCCTTTCTCTCTGCCCCGTCCAGCTCTCCTTCTGTCTTTCTCTCTGCCCCGTCCAGATCTCCTTCTGTCTCTCTCTCTGCCCCGTCCTACACTCTTTCTGTCTTTCTCTCTGCCCCGTCCAGCTCTCCTTCTGTCTTTCTCTCTGCCCCGTCCAGCTCTCCTTCTGTCTTTCTCTCTGCCCCGTCCAGCTCTCCTTCTTTCTTTCTCTCTGCCCCATCCACCTCCCCTTCTGTCTCTCTCTCTGCCTCGTCCAGCTCTCCTTCTGTATTTCTCTCTGCCCCGTCCAGCTCTCCTTCTGTCTTTCTCTCTGCCCCGTCCAGCTCTCTTTCTGTCCTTCTCTCTGCCCCATATAGCTCTCCTTCTGTCTTTCTCTCTGCCCCGTCCAGCTCTCCTTCTGTCTTTCTCTCTGCCCCATCCAGCTCTCCTTCTGTCTTTCTCTCTGGCCCATCCAGCTCTCCTTCTGTCTTTCTATCTGCCCCGTCCAGCTCTCTTTCTGTCTTTCTCTCTGCCCCGTCCAGCTCTCATTCTGTATTTCTCTCTGCCCCGTCCAGCTCCCCTTCTGTCTTTCTGTCTTCCCCGTCCAGCTCTCCTTCTGTCTTTCTCTCTGCCCCGTCCAGCTCTCCTTCTGTCTTTCTCTCTGCCCCGTCCAGCTCTCCTTCTGTCTTTCTCACTGCCCCGTCCAGTTCTCCTTCTGCCTTTCTCTCTGCCCCGTCCAGCTCTCTTTCTGTCTTTCTCTCTGCCCCATATAGCTCTCCTTCTGTCTTTCTCTCTGCCCCTTCCAGCTCTCCTTCTGTCTTTCTCTCTGCCCCGTCCAGCTCTCCTTCTGTCTTTCTATCTGCCCAGTCCATCTCCCCTTCCGTATTTCTCTCTGCCCCGTCCAGCTCTCCTTCTGTCTTTCTCTCTGCCCCGTCCAGCTCTCTTTCTGTCTTTCTCTATGCCCCATCCAGCTCTCCTTCTGTCTTTCGCTCTGCCCCGTCCAGCTCTTCTTCTGTCTTTCTCACTGCCCCGTCCAGCTCCCCTTCTGTCTTTCTCTCTGCCCCGTCCAGCTCTCATTCTCTCTTTCTCTCTCCCCCTTTCAGCTCTCCTTTTGTCTTTCTCTCTGCCTCGTCCAGCTCTCCTTCTGTCCTTCTCTCTGCCCCATCCAGCTCCCCTTCTGTCTTTCTCTCTGCCCCGTACAGCTCTCATTCTCTCTTTCTCTCTCCCCCTTTCAGCTCTCCTTCTGTCTTTCTCTCTGCCTCGTCCAGCTCTCCTTCTGTCTTTCTCTCTGGCCCATCCAGCTCTCCTTCTGTCTTTCTATCTGCCCCGTCCAGCTCTCTTTCTGTCTTTCTCTCTGCCCCGTCCAGCTCTCATTCTGTCTTTCTCTCTGCCCCGTCCAGCTCCCCTTCTGTATTTCTCTCTTCCCCGTCCAGCTCTCCTTCTGTCTTTCTCTCTGCCCCGTCCAGCTCTCCTTCTGTCTTTCTCTCTGTCTCGTCCAGGTCTCCTTCTGTCTTTTTCACTGCCCCGTCCAGTTCTCCTTCTGTCTTTCTCTCTGCCCCGTCCAGCTCTCTTTCTGTCTTTCTCTCTGCCCCATATAGCTCTCCTTCTGTCTTTCTCTCTGCCCCGTCCAGCTCTCCTTCTGTCTTTCTCTCTGTCCCGTCCAGCTCTCCTTCTGTCTTTCTCTCTGCCCCGTCCATCTCCCCTTCCGTATTTCTCTCTGCCCCGTCCAGCTCTCCTTCTGTCTTTCTCTCTGCCCCGTCCAGCTCTCTTTCTGTCTTTCTCTATGCCCCATCCAGCTCTCCTTCTGTCTTTCTCTCTGCCCCGTCCAGCTCTTCTTCTGTCTTTCTCACTGCCCCGTCCAGCTCCCCTTCTGTCTTTCTCTCTGCCCCGTCCAGCTCTCATTCTCTCTTTCTCTCTCCCCCTTTCAGCTCTCCTTTTGTCTTTCTCTCTGCATCGTCCAGCTCTCCTTCTGTCCTTCTCTCTGCCCCATCCAGCTCCCCTTCTGTCTTTCTCTCTGCCCCGTCCAGCTCTCATTCTCTCTTTCTCTCTCCCCCTTTCAGCTCTCCTTCTGTCTTTCTCTCTGCCTCGTCCAGCTCTCCTTCTGTCCTTCTCTCTGCCCCATCCAGCTCTCCTTCTGTCTTTCTCTCTGCCCCATCCACCTCCCCTTCTGTCTCTCTCTCTGCCTCGTCCAGCTCTCCTTCTGTATTTCTCTCTGCCCCGTCCAGCTCTCCTTCTGTCTTTCTCTCTGCCCCGTCCAGCTCTCTTTCTGTCCTTCTCTCTGCCCCATATAGCTCTCCTTCTGTCTTTCTTTCTGTCCCGTTCAGCTCTCCTTCTCTCTGCCCCATCCAGCTCTCCTTCTGTCTTTCTCTCTGCCTCGTCCAGCTCTCCTTCTGTCTTTCTCTCTGGCCCATCCAGCTCTCCTTCTGTCTTTCTATCTGCCCCGTCCAGCTCTCTTTCTGTCTTTCTCTCTGCCCCATCCAGCTCTCATTCTGTCTTTCTCTCTGCCCCGTCCAGCTCCCCTTCTGTATTTCTCTCTTCCCCGTCCAGCTCTCCTTCTCTCTTTCTCTCTGCCCCGTCCAGCTCTCCTTCTGTCTTTCTCTCTGTCTCGTCCAGGTCTCCTTCTGTCTTTTTCACTGCCCCGTCCAGTTCTCCTTCTGTCTTTCTCTCTGCCCCGTCCAGCTCTCTTTCTGTCTTTCTCTCTGCCCCATATAGCTCTCCTTCTGTCTTTCTCTCTGCCCCGTCCAGCTCTCCTTCTGTCTTTCTCTCTGCCCCGTCCAGCTCTCCTTCTGTCTTTCTCTCTGCCCCGTCCAGCTCTTCTTCTGCCTTTCTCACTGCCCCGTCCAGCTCCCCTTCTGTCTTTCTCTCTGCCCCGTCCAGCTCTCATTCTCTCTTTCTCTCTCCCCCTTTCAGCTCTCCTTTTGTCTTTCTCTCTGCCCCGTCCAGCTCTCATTCTCTCTTTCTCTCTCCCCCTTTCAGCTCTCCTTCTGTCTTTCTCTCTGCCCCGTCCAGCTCTCCTTCTCTCTTTCTCTCTGCCCCGTCCAGCTCTCCTTCTGTCCTTCTCTCTCTATCAGTGGAGGCTGCTGAAGGGAAGAAGGCTCATAATAATGGCTGGAATGGAATGGAATGGCCACAAACCATGTGTTTTGATGTATTTGATGTCATTCCTCTCATTCCGCTTCAGCCATTGCCACGAGCCCGTCCTCCTCAATTGAGGTGCCACCAACCTCCTGTGCTCTCTATGTCTCTGATATATTATGTTCTATCCAGCCAACAAATACAGGAGGCATTTCTATCTGTAGGCTTTACAGCTCTGTAGCACGGAAGCAGCAGCATCAGCTACATGACAATTCAGATCATTTCTTTAAGGGCTAGACACACATATGCATGCACACACACACACACACATGCAGACGCAGGCATGCACACACATGCACACACACGAACACGTATGCACATATCCAGACCTTATTGTTTAAAAGGTTGAATACTCTCAAATAATATATATAATTTTTCCACTGTCTGTCTTACTACACACTCAGTCGGACACAAATACCGTAAACTGTCAGCCACACATACATACAGAGGAATTGACAGTCACCAGCCAGTGAGAAGTGGGTGAGGGTGGAAAGTCATATTTCTACAGAGAGAGGTTTATGTGAGGGACTTCTCCTGGTTAAAGATGCTTGGAAGAAAACAGCCTTCTCAGTAGACCTGGTGGTTGGCTGTGTGTGTGGAGACCTGGTGGTTGGCTGTGTGCGTGGAGACCTGGTGGTTGGCTGTGTGTGTGGAGACCTGGTGGTTGGCTGTGTGCGTGGAGACCTGGTGGTTGGCTGTGTGTGTGGAGACCTGGTGGTTGGCTGTGTGTGTGGAGTCCTGGTGGTTGGCTGTGTGTGTGGAGACCTGGTGGTTGGCTGTGTGCGTGGAGACCTGGTGGTTGGCTGTGTGTGTGGAGACCTGGTGGTTGGCTGTGTGTGTGGAGACCTGGTGGTTGGCTGTGTGTGTGCAGACCTGGTGGTTGGCTGTGTGTGTGCAGACCTGATGGTTGGCTGTGTGTGTGGAGACCTGGCCAGCAGCATCACAAATGACTCTATTATTTTTTACTTAAAACATATTTTTCTTAAAACTGCATTGTTGGTTAAGTGCTTGTAAGTAACCATTTAATTGAAAGGTCTACCTACACCTGTTGTATTCGGCGTATGTGACAAATAAAATTTGATTTGATTTTGTGACTGCAACAAATCACTTGTTTCACCTTTGATCCTCTCGAATGTATGAAGCACAGTCACACTCAAAACACCCACACACACACACACATACACACACACACACACACACACATAAACATATACACACACACGAATACACACACACACGCACACACACTTCCATTGCATTTTCTTACATTCCTTTATACCGTCAAATGAATAAATGACACTTGATTTTACAGAACATTATTTACCTGATAGGTGTACTATCTAGAAATATTTGAACGTAAAGAATTCCCACATCAACTTCCATTAGGCGTATGAAAACAGGCACACATTACAGATGAAGCCATCACATTGATGGACGTCTCATTTGAATATAATCACACCTGTCTGTCCTGATGAGACAGCACCGACTAATGACGGGTTATTCTGAGAGGGAGAGAGCACACACACACACCACACATACACACACAAACAACGACGAGGGGGCTTCATTGGCTGAAGAGCTTCTCATCTCCCATCAATGTACTCTGCAATCTGCCTGTCATTCAGTCAGACACACACACACACACGCTCTCTCTCTCTCACTCTCTGTCACACACACACACACCTCCTAGTCCCATACTTTGAGATCAGAGTCAGAGCCAGAACCACGGTTAATTTTACAGCAAGATGGCAATCTGTCTCTTCCCATGAGTAATTGTGTCTTGTGCTTTTGATGATATTGATATTGCTGCTGTATATCTTACTGACATGTTACCATTTTAAAATTGTTTGTTGAATTGATTAAAAGAAAATGTGAAATAAAAATTTTAAGGAACATCAGACATATCATTAGATGCTGATCGGTGGATGGCCTACGTTCTCTCAGTAACAACCCCAGAACTCAAATCTTGTGTAATGGCGTCAGATGCTCAATTAAGTTCTCAGGGGAGATGTGTTAGAAAGATACCGGAACGAGGATCGGAAGCAGAGCGGTTGCCCCAGCCCCCTCTCTCTGCAAGTTTCAGCCAAGTCTATGGACCAAATGACCCCTCTCTTTCTGAAATTAGAGAGACGCAAGCACGTGCGAATCGTGATTTGTGATGAAGAATCTGGATACGGGAACAAAGTGTCTGTCCAGAAGAGATTTCCCCAAGAATAATAACAATCGAGTCACTCACTGTAGGACAACATCCATCTAACAGGACAGCTGTACTCACACTCCCTGCACATCCTCTCCTGTTTATTTGGATTCTGTTCACTACATACACTCAACATGCATGACTGTCTGTCACACACACACACACACACACACACACACACACACACACACACACACACACACACACACACACACACACACACACACACACACCGGCAGCAGCAGCAGTAGAGTAAGGCATTACCATAAATTCATTAGAGGACCAGGGCAGTGTTTATAAACACGTAGGGATGTTGTTTAAAATGTCTGACTGAACAGATTACTGATATAAACGTTTTTTAGAGGAAACAGCCAAGACATACTCCATGTTTACACTAGGAGATGGAGAAAGATGGAGGGAGAGAGGGAAGAGTGAGGGGTGAGTGGAGAGAGGTATAGGGAGGTGAGGGGGGAGTGGAGAGACGGATAAAGAGGTGAGAGGGGAGTGGAAAGAGAGAGGGAGAGGGGAGGGAGAAAGAGGTAGCGGGAGGGGAAAAGAGGTGGGAGGGGGTGAAGAGAGAGTGAAAGAAAAAGGGAGGGAGGGGAGAGATGGAGAGAGGGGGTAAATACGTTTGGGGAGGACAGGGGGAGGAACAGGTAGAGAGAGAGAGGGAAAAGTGGAGGAGTGAGTACACACATCCCTCCACAGGTTCCTAAGTGGCATGATTTACAGAGTGAAATAGCATCCAATAAAATAAACACCAGTGCACTCTGCTCTGCATTGCTGCTCCATGCTGGACTGGACTGGACTGGACTGGACTAGACTGGGCTGGACTGGACTAGACTGGACTGGGCTGGACTGGGCTGGGCTGGACTAGACTGGACTGGGCTGGATTGGACTGGGCTGGACTGGGCTGGACTGGACTAGACTAGACTGGGCTGGGCTGGGCTGGCCTGGACTGGGCTGGGCTGGGCTGGACTGCACTGGACTGGACTAGACTGGACTGGGCTGGGCTGGACTGCACTGGGTTGGGCTGGACTGGGCTGCACTGGACTGGACTGGGCTGGACTGGACTAGACTGGACTGGGCTGGACTGGGCTGGACTGGGCTGGACTGGACTAGACTAGACTGGGCTGGGCTGGGCTGGGCTGGGCTGGCCTGGACTGGGCTGGGCTGGGCTGGACTGCACTGGACTGGACTAGACTGGACTGGGCTGGGCTGGACTGCACTGGGTTGGGCTGGACTGGGCTGCACTGGGCTGGGCTAGACTGGGCTGCACTGGGCTACACTGTACATGGCTGGACTGGGATGGGCTGGGCTACACTGGGCTGCACTGGACTGGACTGGACTGGGCTGGGCTGGACTGGGCTGCACTGGACTGAGCTGGACTGGACTGGGCTGGACTGGGCTGCACTGGGCTGGGCTGGGCTGGGCTGGACTGGGCTGCACTGGGCTGGACTGGACTGGGCTGCACTGGGCTGCACTGGGCTGTTCTTCACTCTGGGAGACCTCAGAAAAACAAACCTTGGTGTCTGCGTGTGTGTCTGGGGAAAAAGGTTGGATGCAGGGAGGGGGGACAAGGAGGGTTGAGTGGGGCACGAGAGATGGAGGGAGTTGGTCATTGGTTTTGAGGCACTTAGCTTTGTGTGTCTGCCTGGGGTGGGGGTGATGGGGGCGGAGGTGGCGCTGGGAGGGTTGTTGAGGGGGCGAGAGGTGTAAGCCAGGGCCGGGTGGCTGGTGGTTTTGGAGTGGAGCTCTCTGGTTTCCAGGATTCTGTCTACACGTCCTCTCATCTGTCAACCCCTCTGGTGCTGCTGGGAAAAAACACTGCTGGATGGGTTTCAAAGCTGCTTCCTTTAGTCACCGCAAACACACTCATACACACACCGACAACACACAAACACATACACACACAATACACACACCGACAACACACAAACACACAAACAGCACACATACACAGAGACAGAGGAGGGAGAGAGAGAGAGAGAAAGAGAGAAAAAAGGGGTGAGAGAGGTAGGTAGGTATGAAGTTACAACACTAATGCTAGATGCCTGTAGGGCTGTGAGGAGGCCTCTTGGCCTGGTACTGAGGGAAGCATACTAAAGCAGCACTTCAGAGGGGTAATAAAACTCACACTCAATTAAGGCAAAGACATAGTTAAACACAAAGACAACACAGGGAGACAACTATAGGTGCTCCCTCAAGCTCCAATAATGTTGTATGTATCCATAGTGAAGGTGTGTGTGTGTGTGTGTGTGTGTGTGTGTGTGTGTGTGTGTGTGTGTGTGTGTGTGTGTGTGTGTGTGTGTGTGTGTGTGTGTGTGTGTGTGTGTGTGTGTGTGTGTGTGTGTGTGTGTGTGTGTGTGCGTGTGTGTGTGTGTGCGTGTGTGTGCGTGTGTGTGCGTGTGTGTTTGTGTTACAGTTACTCATACGACAGCCAATACTGTCCCATACCTAACCGTAGCAGACAGGGGAGGAGGAGGAGGAGAGAGGGAGATAGTGGGTTAGAGCAGAGAAAAGAGAAGAGGGAGAAAAGGGAAAAGCAGACAGGTTGTTCTGTGAGAGCACACACAGACGTACTCTGTTTAATGTCTCCCTGACATTTGTGCAGCCCCCCTCTCTCCCATCTCCCTCGCTCTATGGAGACGGATGGGCAGAAAGGAAAAAGAGGAGGAAGAAAACGGTGGGGGTCCAGAAAAAGATGTGACGTGGTGTCTGTACATGAAGCAAGGTCAGGAGACCCAGACAGGGTTAGAGGTCAGGGTTCACAGCAGGGCCAGCCAATCAGAAGGCAGCAGAGAAGGTGGTATTAGGTTTCACTCACAGAGATGCTTTCTCCCTCTATCTTTTCTGCTCACGTACAGAATATAAACAAAAGTATGAGGACATCCCTTCAAATTAGAGGATTTGGCTATTTCAGCCATACCCATTGCTGACAAGTCTATAAAATCGACCACACAGCCATGCAATCTCCATAGACAAACATTGGAAGGAGAATGGCCTTAATGTAGAGCTCAGTAACTTTCAACGTGGCCCAGTCATAAGATTCCACCTTTCCAACAACTCAGTTCATCAAATTTCTGCCCTGCTAGAGCTGCCCTGGTCAACTGCTAGTGCTGTTCTTGTGAAGTAGAAACATCTAGGAGCAACAATGGCTCAACTGCAAAGTGGTAGGCCACACAAGTTCACAGAACAGGACTGTTGAGTTCTGAAGCTCGTAGTGCGTAAAAATGACCTGTCCTTGGTTGCAACACTCCCTATGGAGTTCCAAATTGCCTCTGGAAGCAACGTCAGCCCAAGAACTGTTCGTCGGGAGCTTCATGAAATTAGTTTTCATGGCCGAGCAGCCACACACAAGCCTAAGATCACCATTCGCAATGCCATCTTAGCTCGCCGCCATTGATCTCTGTAGCAGTGGCATTGAGTTTGATGGAGTGAGGAATCACGCTTCACCATCTGGCAGTCAGACATGCAAATCTTGGTTCGGCAGATGCCAGGAGAACGCTACCTGCCGAATACATATAGTGCATTCTAGACAATTCTGTCCTTCCAACTTTGTGGCAACAGTTTGGGGAAGGCACTTTCCTGTTTCAACATGAATATGACCCCGTGCACAAAGCGAGGTCCATACAGAAATAGTTTTTGAGGTCGGAGTGGAAGAACTTGACTGGCCAGCACAGAGTTGGACCTCAACCCCATCGAACACCTTTGGGATGAATTGGAACGCTGACTGCAAGCCAGGCCTTATCACCCAACATCAGTTCCCGACCTCACTAATGCTCTTTTGGCTGAATGGAAGCAAGTCCCCACAGCAACGTTCCAACATCTAGTGGAAAACCTTCCCAGAAGACTGGAGGCTGTTATATCAGCAAAGGAGGTACCAACTCCATATTAATGCCGATGATTTTGGAATGAGATGTTCGACGAGCAGATGTCCACATAATTTTGGTAATATAGTGTACTTTTCCTCTCCGACTGTCTTTCGCTCTCTTTTTATCTCCTGTTTCATTCTTCTGCTTTTCACTCTCTCTCTGACTCATCCTCACAGACTCTCTACCACCTTCTCTCCTCCTTTCTGAAGGCTACAGCAGAATTCTGAGAGGATCTTTCAGAAAGCATCTTGACCCTTGTCTACACAGGAGCGTTCCCCATAGAGAGATAGGGAATACTCCACAGCACAACAAATCAAATCGCTTCTGTAGTAGCCTGCCTTCTTCTATAAGGCAGCTTTAAGGAGAGGCTACCTAATGCTTTGCTGAAAGTCCTTGAGTAAATTCTTGGTGCATTCCGTCACTCGCTTAGCGAGGCTTGTGGACATCGCTGATTCTTTCCCCCTGCTGTCACTAATGCAAGTCTGTTGTTCATTTCACTGCTTTAAAACAAACCATCTGTGTGTCTGACTGACAGACCTCGATACACAGTAATACTTTCACATATAGCCCCTTCCAAGAGGTCACTAAAAGTTTCCCGATCAGTGGCGGGCTTAAGAGGTTAGATCCAGTGGCCTTGCATTGACAGACTATCACAGTCTGGAACATTAAACTACAGTGGTGGAATCTCGCCCCAGTGAGCAGCCGAGCTGTAGTCCTGCTGTTTTTATGGCCGCGTCCCAAACCAAACAGCTGACACTCAGAGCCTGCCCTTCCCATTGTTTACCTAGTCCCCACTCCCTACGTAGTGTACACACCTGGCCCTGTACTGGCTCTATCAATATCGGTCAGCAAAGTTTTATGAATTTGCCCTTAGATGCTGACTTTAGATCAGTTTTGCATGTAATAACTTGAATGGTTAAGGTGATGATCTGTACCTGGAGCGTTCTTACCTAGCAAAGCCCTGGCGTTAGCACGCACTACACCCTCCAAACACTACTCCTACTGCAGACACTACATAACCTGATCAGCACCAAGACAAATAGAGGCCTGATTGCTTCCCCATGTTCCATCTGGGTTCCGTTAGTGGTGACAGCAGAGAGCTGGAGGATGGAGGGGGGTGGTGGATGAGGGGGTGGAAGAGGTAGATGCCGACGGCTGCTTTTAAACAGCCACTTTGCAGAGGAGGGTTTTGAAACACGCCATTGACCAGGCAGGGCAATTACTGCCAATCGGTGCTGTCGGCGGGACCACTTTCTCCCGTCAATAAAAACATTTTGGTTGGGACGGCTCGGAACTGTGTGGAGCGGAGCTGGAGCCAGAGAGCTGCTCGTCCAGAGTTCTAACATTCCAGATCGGAAGCATGCAGCATTCCAGAGCTGGGGAATAAAGAGCCCTCTGATTTAACAGAGGAAATCCAGGAGCGGCTTGCTTAAGATATAGCCACTGTAAGAGCAAGTCAAATGTGTGTGTGTGTGTGTGTGTGTGTGTGTGTGTGTGTGTGTGTGTGTGTGTGTGTGTGTGTGTGTGTGTGTGCGTGCGTGCGTGCGTGCGTGCGTGCGTGCGTGCGTGCGTGTGTTGAAAGGAACACTGCTTCCGGATGCTAAACAAACTGTCCTCTTTTTCCCCTGATGGTAAAGGTTAGGATTTGGAGATGGTAAGCTGATCCTAGATCTGTGCCTGAGTACCAATTATGTACATCTGGGGCAGTAGGGAGGAGCACCTGATTTAGCACATAACCTCTGACCCCGAACCCCTGACACCTAACCCTCCACCTGTCTATGGTCAGACTGTGCAGTCCACAACAGCCAAGTGTTCCATGACAACAATATTCGAATTGACATTGGTAGTAGTACTGAATAGTCTTCGAGCTTTTTGAGCCAACATGGTATCCATGACAATTATGTATCTCAGTCAGAGTAAGCCTAGCTCCGTACAGCTAGGGCTCTAGTCCAAACTGTAAGGGACCAATGGTACTGTGTGTGTTGGTGAGACAGTGAGTGTCTCCTTGTCTTGGTCTGTTCTGGTCTGGTCTGTGTGTCTTAATAAACAGTTATATTTTAGACCATTACCTATGGGATTGTCATCATGAAGAGCACTAGTGCATTACAAACACCGAGATGGTATTTGACTGAACTCAAACTGCAACTCTGACACAAAGAATCCTTCAAAATCACTGGTATGTTAACATTAGTCCCACTCTCACACTCACCCCTCCACCTGCATACAGTCAAACTAAAGTTGGGTTAGTTAGGCCCTCCTTCCACTTTTCCTCCACTGACTCTTCACCACCACTTACCCACAGCACCACCTTCTGGCCATCATAAGCATAACAGAGCGTTATACAAAAACAGGTATTTGTGCAACCATAGCCCCCAGTCTGTTCCAGTTCAAAAGTTGAACTTAGCACTTTTCCCCCCAATACAGTATGTCATTTTTCCTTATCTGTCCAGACATGCATGCAAGAAAACATGTAGGCACAGTTGCTGTCCTCCTTCCTCTTCCTCCCATCTCTCCTTTTACCTCTTTCAAACTCTACTGTTCCTTACCCTCTTCTCTCTCTCCTCCCTCTTTTCTATTCTTCTTATCTTTTTCTCTCTCCCTCTCTCCTTCCCCCTTTCTCTCTCTCTCCCTCCCCCTCTCCTTGGTCTGTCTTTAGTTCACTGCTGCGAATCTTCCAAACAGCAGGACAATAACAACTGCTTGTTGTCACCACGGATACACACTTCCATCCCTGAGCTTCCCTAGGAGCATCTGGCTATTGTTTGCCGTAGCCTCCATCTCCCTTACCCCTGACTGCCGTGTACCCAACATGTGTGTGTCTCTGTGTGTGTTTCTTTCTTTCTATATCTCTCACCATCTCACAGATGGATAGCAAGGATTAAGGCCACACAAACACACACACACAGATCCCTGATCAGTCTCCTTCCCTCTTCTCTCTCTCCTCTGCCCCAGCCAGGCCAGATGTGGCCTCTTATCAGGAGATGGAAACCTGAGCTCTAATCATTATCATCATTTCCCCATGCTAGATTTATAGACTAGTTGGGATTTATAGTTCTGACGGGCTGGAATTGGAGAGGGGAGGAGAGAGAGACACACACCACCCTGCCCTCTCTTTCCCTTTATCGTGTGGGGCTAGCCCTGCAGGCTGTAGCCACCTGCAAATTACAACTTAGTACTCGAAGAGTTAAGACTGCGTTCTTTCAGCCCATTGTGTGTGTGTGTGTGTGTGTGTGTGTGTGTGTGTGTGTGTGTGTGTGTGTGTGTGTGTGTGTGTGTGTGTCAGGGGGAGGCTCGTACAGCCTCTAGTAGAAAGCCTTTAATCCCGGGGCTGTCAGACCCAAACCCGGCTTGACGTCCCATTGATGTGTAACAGAACAAAACACAGGGCCCCTCACTAAGCCCCCGACCCGGGCCCCTCGGCCCCCAGCATCTCCCCCCCCCCCCCCCCACTGACACTACAGGGAAGGGCATTCTGAGGCCGTACACACACACACAAATGGGAGGGCATTCCTCAGCCACTAAGGGCCTCGTCTTAAAGACGAAAACGCAATCACTAAACAACACACACTCAGAATTAATTCAGCACTCTATACAACAACAACTAAACAACACAATATTATTTCTCAATGAAGGACTTCCATAACAATTCATTTTTTCCTCATATAATTTGTTTATAAATTCTCCACTGACAATGAAAGCATAAACAATAAAGCTAACCCTTAGTTGTTTTGGTAATGAAAAGGTGAGAAAGTTGTACTAATCAAAGTAAGGTATTTATTCTAAGTTATAAGTACTTAAGTTATATTCTTTACAATATTCTTCACAATTATGAACTTTGAGTACTGAGTAGGCATTAGCTTCGAGAAGTGTTGTGGTATATTTTTGTATTTATTAGGATCCCATTAGCTGACACGAAGGGTAACAGCTAGTCTTACTGGGGTTCGACAAGTAATGACTAAGACATTACAGAGAAAATACTTTTTATAAATGTGCATACATTTAAAAACATTTAACATGTAGTGTGTGCGTGTGCATCTTTCAGTAATAATTTCTCAGATATCAAACTACATTTCAACTAAATAATGTTGCATTAATGCTAATCTTATCTGTTTCTAACTACAGAAAGGATTTCAGAACATTTGGTCATGGTGGGTGTTGAAATCCTCTCTCTTGTGCTTTTTGAGGTAGAACCACCCGAAAGGGAAAACCAAAGGCTTCACTGTATTTTGTGTGTGTGTGTGTGTGTGTGTGTGTGTGTGTGTGTGTGTGTGTGTGTGTGTGTGTGTGTGTGTGTGTGTGTGTGTGTCACACTGACCATCCATTAACAACACAGCTCCACCTTAAATCTTGCATATTCATGAGACACATATTCAAATGCACAGGCATGACCCCTGTAGATCACACACACCTCTCGTTTGCTCTTTCTCTCTCTCCATCCATCTGTCTCTCACTCACACACACAGCCACTCAATCGGTACAAATTAAAACTAGGCCTTGGGTCAACGTAGTGCTGGAGCTTGGAGTATGCTAATGAGAGAGCAGAAAAACAGGTAGAGAGGGGATGGAACTGTGGTGCCATTGAGGAGTCAGGTTGAATAGACATGCACAAATACATACACATTATGTGTAGAATTTCTATGGTGTTGAGAAGCAGCAGGGCTTTGACTGGATGAGAAAGAGAGAGAGAGACCTCTGTCTATGGTTAAGCTCTCCTGTTTGCAGCACTTATGATCCTTTTAACCTTGACTGTGCCTCAGTCCTTAGGTTTTACTAGGCAGACACAGGCTACATCCCAATTATCTCTCCTCCCTCCCAAAGTGTGCACTTGTTCCCCTCCAATTACTGGTATAAGAAATATGGTGAAAATGCACTCTAGCCCATGCCTCCACCAATCCAATGTGTTTCGTCAGTCCACTTCACTCTCTTAACAGCCATATTGTTCTTAGTTCCGGCCTTGCACACAGTTTGGTCATTTCATGAATTCATGTTCCCCCTTATTGCATGGATTGTATTATTTCCCTGTAATCAAATGCATGGCTACATGTTAGCTATCAGTGCTGTGCTGTACAATTAAGTAACTTCATTTTCAGCCATTTTCTGGTATTCATGTTAGGCTACAATGTTTGGTTGGTTTCACCATAATGCTCTCACACAATCATTTGGTTTATGAAACTTTATTTGGCACTTAGTCTACATGGTCTGCTAAATATTATGCATTTTGCAGTCATTAAAAGTCATTAATTACTCACTGTAAAGACTGGACTAGAATGAATGGCACTTATCAAACATATGGAAACCATATTCTGTTCCATTGATTCCATTCCAGCCATTGAAGTGAACCTGTCCTCCTATAGCTCCTCCCACCAGCCTCCTCTAGACCGAGTCCAGGTAGGAGGGTTACCAAAAGGTGTTTATTCCAGTCTGTTTCAGACCTTTTGTGAATTGCACATCTACTGCTGAACACAACAGACCTGAAAGATGGTTGTCCAGCACATTCCTGCCATCTCCCCCTGGCCTGACACACATTAGGCTACTTTATCACTCATTTTTGTTCAGATAATGATCTAGGCCTACATTAGATTTTATTAAATTACTTAAATGTAGCCTAATTAACATAAACCCGAAATTAACCACATATTTCATTTGTGTCTCGATTTGATAGGCCAACTTGGCGATATCATGTCCCAAACTGTGAGGAATTATTTAGAGGAAGCATCAGGTTATGCTTCCAAACTTAATAGCTTGTAGTATTGTATGACTGTTATCAATAATGTAGCAAAATGATTTTGAGTCTGAGGGAGGTTATTGCTAGAGAGAGAGAGAGAGAGAGACTCTCCCTAACCTCTGTCTACTCCGTGGAACCTCCAGTGTGATGACCATCACTATAACAAGAGTCCAGACAGCTCCACCCAATATGGACGTGATGGAATTTATTTTCTCTTCAGGGCTCTTACTAACCTTAACCCCTCGGCAGCAGCCAGATGTTACCGGGAGACTGAAGAAAGATATTTCTTATTGCATAAAGGCATTTTTTTTGTTTTCACAAATGTAAAACAAATGAATAGCCTACTTCTAAATTC
This sequence comes from Oncorhynchus clarkii lewisi, assembly GCF_045791955.1. NCBI lineage: Eukaryota > Metazoa > Chordata > Actinopteri > Salmoniformes > Salmonidae > Oncorhynchus > Oncorhynchus clarkii. Next base: position 56,169,549 of record NC_092163.1, read on the forward strand.
TCCGTTTTGTGAACATTTAGGGGCTATATTTTCATGATTCATAATTTTTGTAGGTGTGTTATATGAGACTGCCACGATTTAATTCCTGTAACATTTAGGCTACCTGAACTGATAGAGGAATTGATTATAGATAACATGTCATTCTTGTTTCAATAACTGACTAAACTACTTTTAATCTAGACCAATTAATGATAGGCTATTTGTAGGACTAATCTAATAATACACTAAATCGAATATAAATATACTTTTTTCAATAAATTCTCATTTAAAATACCTGATGAAATGTTTAAAACCCTGAAGAAATAATTGAGCTGATATCCTCCATTTTTGAGTTTCTCTTTATTGGCAAATAGTCTGTGCCATCTTGTGGGGTTCAAGAAATGGTTAAGTATTCAAACAATTAAACATTATTATCGACTCTCTGCTGAAATATCCGAAACGTCTACTTTGAGTATTTCCCGTTAAAAACTTGTTAACAAAAGCCGTGTACCATCCTTACTCCGTCTCTGCGCTCACATTAACAATAGCCGTCTGGGCTACAATGGCCATAAATTAAATCCTCCATTTTGGCAAGTGTCCACACTTAGCGTTTCATTCTTGCCTGTTTCAGAAGTTGATAACGAAAATTAAGCTGCGGCTCGTGATTAAATAATTGCGATGAAAATGGCCATACATTCTGCCCAGACAAAAATCGCCTTTAGTTTGGAGGATTATTATTAAAACTTGAAACAGTAAAACAAGCTTTAAACACGCCAGAGGCAATGAGTGTAAAGAGAGGGAGAGAGGGCACGAGGATCTTTGGTCGCGCGGTTCTCCCGCTGCTGCACCCGTTCCCCGGTGGCTGGTGGTTCATGCCTCCACCGGACTTCCCTACTCATGATAAACACATTTGATGCCGGTTGTTTCCCAATAAAACCAAGCCTTTAGTAATCAGGGCGTTAAGGGACCGCATTAGAGCTGCGCTGCTCTATCCCTAATGGCTTCATTAGTGCTCTCCGATTCCCCACATTATTGTCGAAACAACTTTTATCCCGCGCAGTAATCAGCCTGCCCAGAAGAATAGAACGCACGGACTATGTAGTGAGGTTTTTCCTTTTGTCTTGTCTCGTTGGGTAACAATAGACAGCTCACTTCAATACCAGACTTCATCACATAGTCATACCTGTAGCCATTTGGTAAATAGCCTAGTCTTAATCTTCAATCCAAAACTCCATTCTGAAATTAGTTGATGCTTTTATGAAGCGGGGTGAAGACCAACATGTTGTTTTTATCATTCTTAATATAAGGGAATACAGTTTTCCAATGCCTAAAGGTGAATGCTTTCGTACAAATCACTACATGTTGTGCTTCATGTTTAAGTGATCATATTATCCCTATTAAAATGTTAAATTATTCTGAAGAGAACTCAAGCACCGACCTCAATGAAAGTTTCATTTTTTCAAACGCAGTAAAAAAAAAAAGTGCTTATTATTCCAAATTGCTCAAGAAATTGGATTCATTGAGTGAATCTTTATCATGCATTAACGCTGTTAGATATTAGCCTACTATGCACATTAGGCAGCATATGACAGACGGACACTGTAGCCTAAATATATTAATGGACAATTATTAAGAGCGGGTCATGTTCGAGGGCACCGGATTTCAGGTTAACGCAGCTTCCACATCCATGAAATGTGTCATAGAGGTGACTTATCGATGTTAATAACCAGAGGATATATCCGTATTTAGTTTCAGCTAACCATGTAGGACAGGTCTACCGGACTATAGCGCATAGGTTCATTACATCGGCCTGCCTTTCAACAACAGAAAACGTAAAGTTGAGCACGACATTGCAGAATTTAGGGAAAAAATAATCAAATGCTTATAGTGTTGTGATTTATAGTTGACGGATTTGGTTTTTCATTTTGGTTCAGCATTTTACCTTTTAAATCTTCAAACTCATAGGTTGAAATAGACATAGAAAAGGTTAAACATGCCAGAGGCTAACAGCAGATTAATCACAACAATTTAGTGGGCTGTATTAAACATCTTCCGTATTCAATTATCTGTTGCTTAATTCACTCAGATGTACATATAGCCTAGGCCTATCACATCACTCAATTGATTCTTAACACAAATGATTAATCAAAAGTGCAATAGGCACTTCATAGCTGCATCACAACGTTATAGTATTTAGTGAAATATTGTGTATTTTCACGAATAGGATGATCACACCAACCCATTATAATGGAATCAGATGTTTTATTGTAAAAGTCATTAGACATAAACTATTCAGCTAAATCCACACTGACCCTAAGATTTTCCCTAATGTCTTTTTGTCTGTTTATGGCTGATAAATTGTCTGATTGCGTCCTCTGGTGGGTGACCTAGCAAACTACATCACTGATCATCGCAGGCAAATGCAGTAAGCCTGTTTTACACCTTATAGCGCATCATCTGGTTGAACACCACTTCCTCCTTTACAGGCACGTGCACAGATAGGGCTCCACCTGTGCAGAGCACATTCCCCTTTGCCCTTTCTGTCTCACAAGTGCCCTTTTGGGTTGTGGTACAATCCCCCCCCCCTCCATTTATTTTGTATAAATGTTTTGTCATTGTTGTACTGGACCCACTACCCCCAAGTTGTCGTCAAGTTTGCGACCACCCACCCCATCCGTTGATCTGCCCTGTACGGATTACGCTGGCGCCCAGATGCGCCTTTCCCCCAAATATAGGGTCCAAGTGTGGTTGACTGCATAGTTAGAGTCTGTCTGAAAGTGGGCATTTCAAAAGAAGTGGGAGGCTCAACAGCGATGGGTGTAACATCAACACTGCATTATTGGTTAAACCAGCCATAGACAGGTGCACCTCTGGTCAGCTTAATGTGTTCATGGCAGGGTAAGAGAACTAATGTACCAGGTTAACGGAATTAACATAGCAGGTTAGGATAATTACTGCGGTAGGTTAGGAGAAAGAGGCTAAGGTTAAGAAAAAGGTTAGTGTTAGCTAAAATGCTACAGTTGTCAACAATGGCTGGTTGTGCAGCTCAATCAGCCTCGCAAAACGGTCTTGAGTGGCACAAATCTGGCCAATTAGCTGATTCGCGTTCCATACACCCAGTTACCCATGACTCTGCCCTGTATAGAGTACCACAGTACGAGTCATAATACCCGTAAAAGCTTACATAAGGGCTGTGTTTCGTGTAGGCTTACCCTGGCGTGACATTTTGATAACCGTGTAAGTCTCTCTAGGACTAGGTGAATTTTATCAATATATTCGCCTGTATTAACCCCCCCAAAATGAAACGCTAATTAGCTGCTAATGTGGCTATCATAAAGAACTACAAATGCCATGATGATCTGGACGAGACTGCCGAAACAAGGCAGAGGTACATTTAGTAATTCATGAATTGGCTACATTTCTTTAAATTGACAATTCTGTGAACTGTCTTGTGCAAGTTTTAAATTGACACGATGCTGTTAGCAAAGATGTAAGCTACGTGCAGGATATTGCAGGGATTTGTAGTCTTGCATGATGTTTACTTTGATGCCAATTAGGGACAGATCGAAATTTACTGGGGGGAGGGGCTGGACCAACTCAAGGTGTCATAAAAATAAATGTACCAATATTTTTTTGTTGTTGCATGACCCTCCCCTTGTATTGTAAAATACATTTTAGACCCTCACCCATCATATAATTAACTCAAAATAATGTTTACGGCCACACATGACAATAACTATAGTGATTCTGTGTTAGAAATGTGGATGTTGACTTTGCCACTTCAGCATTGCTTTTGTGGCACAGTGGATGGCACACAGAGCTATGGGCCAGGAGGAGTTTTCACTGACCACCACATACGAGCTACCTCTCCCTGCCTGTTTCATTACATTACGATCAGAGCTTTTTGTTGCACAGTGGATGGCACGCAGAGCTATGGGCCAGAAGGAGTTTTCCCTGACCACCACATACGAGCTACCTCTCCCTGCCTGTTTCATTACATTACGATCAGAGCCGGCAGCAGATAATGATCAGCTTGGGGGAAATGAGATTTTCAACATTTTGATGCCAAATTTTCCACCAACAGGTTTCTGTGCCAATGCATGACACACCCAATAAACAAAGCATACCGACTTTGGGTACTTCAATATCATGGTTTGTGTTTTCAACACCACAATAAATAGATTATTTCAATCTCCACAAACAGAAAATACATCCCTCTCTACCTTGTTGGCTTCTCCAGTACCAAAGGCTTGGCTTGACAATCTCTGAATGTCATTAAACTTGTTGGTGTTTTGTAACTGTTGTCTCTTTCCATTCATCTATTGGCTGCTGCACAGTTTGGATTGATCGATTGACTGATTTATTTTGTCAGTTAAAAAAACTCATATTCAGTGCATTCTGAAAGTATTCAGACCCCTTGACTTTTTCTACATTTTGTTAGGTTACAGCCTTATTCCAAAATGTATTAAAAATACTTTTACCTCATCAGTCTTCACACAATACCCCATAATGACAAAGCAAAGCAAAAGGTTGAAATATCACATTTGCATAAGTATTCATACCCCTTACTCAGTACTTTGTTCAAGCACCTTTGGCAGCAATTACAGCCTCAAGTCTTCTTGGGTATGTTGCTGGGCCACCCAAGGACATTCACAGACCTGTCCCGAAGCCATTCCCGTGTTGTCTTGGCTGTGTGCTTAGGGTCGTTGTCCTGTTGGAAGGTGAACCTTCAAACGAAATGAAGTGTCACATACACATGGTTAGCAGATGTTAATGCGAGTGTAGCGAAATGCTTGTGCTTCTAGTTCCGACAATGCAATAATAACCAACGAGTAATCTAACCTAACAATTCCACAACTACTACCTTATACACACAAGTGTAAAGGGATAAAGAATATGTACATAAAGATATATGAATGAGTGATGGTACAGAACGGCATAGGCAAGATGCAGTAGATGGTATTGAGTACAGTATATACATATGAGATGAGAAATGTAGGGTATGTAAACATAAAAGTGGCATAGTTTAAAGTGGCTAGTGATACATGTATTACATAAAGATGACAAGGTGCAGTAGATTATAGAGTACAGTATATACATATGAGATGAGTAATGTAGGGTATGTATACATTATATTAAGTGGCATTGTTTAAAGTGGTTAGTGATACATTTTTTACATCAATTTCCATCCATTTCCATTATTAAAGTGAGCTGGAGTTGAGTCAGTGTGTTGGCAGCAGCCACTCAATGTTAGTGGTGGCTGTTTAACAGTCTGATGGCCTTGAGATAGAAGCTGTTTTTCAGTCTCTCTGTCCCTGCTTTGATGCACCTGTACTGACCTCGCCTTCTGAATGATAGCGGGGTGAACAGGCAGTGGCTCGGATGGTTGTTGTACTTGATGATCTTTATGGCCTTCCTGTGACATCGGGTGGTGTAGGTGTCCTGGAGGGCAGATAGTTTGCCCCTGGTGATGCGTTGTGCAGACCTCTCTACCCTCTGGAGAGCCTTACGGTTGTGGGCGGAGCAGTTACCGTACCAGATTGTGATACAGCCCGACAGGATGCTCTCGATTGTGCATCTGTAGAAGTTTGTGAGGGCTTTTGGTGACAAGCCAAATTTCTTCAGCCTCCTGAGGTTTAAGAGGCACTGCTGCGCCTTCTTCACAACGCTGTCTGTGTGGGTGGACCAATTCAGTTTGTCCGTGATGTGTACTCCGAGGAACTTAACTTACTACCCTCTCCACTACTGTCCAGTCGATGTGGATAGGGGGGTGGTCCTTCTGCTGTTTCCTGAAATCCACAATCATCTCCTTTGTTTTGTTGACGTTGAGTGTGAGGTTACTTTCCTGACACCACACTCCGAGGGCCCTCACCTCCTCCCTGTAGGCCGTCTCGTCGTTGTTGGTAATCAAGCCTACCACTGTAGTGTCGTCCGAAAACTTGATGATTGAGTTGGAGGCGTGCATGGCCATGCAGTTGTGGGTGAACAGGGAATACAGGAGAGGGCTCAGAACGCACCCTTGTGGGGCCCCAGTGTTGAGGATCAGCGGGGTGGAGATGTTGTTACCTACCCTCACCACCTGGGGACAGCCCGTCAGGAAGTCCAGTACCCAGTTGCACAGGGAGGGGTCGAGACCCAGGGCCTCGAGCTTGATGACAAGTTTGGAGGGTACTATGGTGTTAAATGCTGAACTGTAGTCGATGAACAGCATTCTCACATAGGTATTCCTCTTGTCCAGATGGGTTAGGGCAGTGTGGTTGCGATTGTGTCGTCTGTGGACCTATTGGGGCGGTAAGAAAATTGGAGTGGGTCTAGGGTGTCAGATAGGGTGGAGGTGATATGGTCCTTGAGTAGTCTCTCAAAGCACTTCATGATAACGGAAGTAAGTGCTACGGAGCAGTAGTTGTTTAGCTCAGTTACCTTAGCTTTCTTGGGAACAGGAACAATGGTGGCCCTCTTGACGCATGTGGGAACAGCAGACTGGGATAAGGATTGATTGAATATGTCCGTAAACACACCAGCCAGCTGGACGCGGCTGGGGATACCGTCTGGGCCTGCAGCCTTGCGAGGGTTAACACATTTAAATGTTTTACTCACGTCGGCTGCAGTGAAGGAGAGTCCGCAGGTTTCGGTAGTGGGCCGTGTTAGTGGCACTTTATTGTCCTCAAAGCGAGCAAAGAAGTTATTTAGTCTGTCTGGGAGCCAGACATCCTGGTCCGCTACAGGGCTGGTTTTATTTTTGTAATCCGTGATTGACTGTAGACCCTGCCACATACCTCTTCTGTCTGAGCCGTTGAATTGCAACTCTACTTTGTCTCTACTGACGCTTAGCTTGTTTGATTGCCTTGCGGAGGGAATAGCTACACTGTTAGTATTCGGTCATGTTTCTGGTCACCTTGCCTTGATTAAAAGCAGTGGTTTGTGCTTTCAGTTTCGCGCGAATGCTGCCATCAATCCACGGTTTCTGGTTTGGGAATGTTTTAATAATTGCTGTAGGTATGACATCGCCGAAGCACTTTCTAATGAACTCGCTCACCGAATCAGCGTATTCGTGGAATCAGATTGGTCGGACCAGCGTGAACAGACCTTCTTGTTTTAGTTTCTGTCTGTAGGCTGGAAGCAACAAAATGGAGTCGTGGTCAGCTTTTCCGAAAGGATGGCGGGGGAGGGCCTTATATGCATCACGGAAGTTAGAATAACAATGACCAGGGTTTTACCAGCCCTGCTTGCACAATTGATATGCTGATATAATTTAGGGAGTCTTGTTTTCAGATTAGCCTTGTTAAAATCCCCAGCTACAATGAATGCAGCCTCAGGATATGTGGTTTCCAGTTTACAAAGAGTCAAATAAAGTTTGTTCAGGGACATCGATGTATCTGCTTGGGGGGGGGGGGGGGGGGGGGTTATATATACGGCTGTGATTATAATCGAAGAGAATTCCCTTGGTAGATAATGCGGTCAACATTTGCTTGTGAGGAATTCTAAGTCAGGTGAACAGAAAAACTTGAGTTCCTATATGTTGTTATGATCACACCACGTCTCGTTAATCATAAGGCATACCCCCCCGCCCCTCTTCTTACCAGAAAGATGCTTGTTTCTGTCGGCGCGATGCGTGAAGAAACCAGCTGGCTGCACCTACTCCGATAGCGTGTCTCGAGTGAGCCATGTTTCCGTGAAACAAAGAACTTTACAGTCTCTGATGTCTCTCTGGAAGGCAACCCCTGTTCGGATTTCATCAACCTTGTTGTCAAGAGACTGGACATTGGCGAGTAGTATGGTAGGGAGTGGTGCACGATGTGCCCGTCTCCGGAGCCTGACCAGAAGAGCGCTTTGTTTGCCCCTTTTACGGCGACGTTGTTTAGGTTCGCCGGCTGGGATCCGAGCCATTGTCCTGGGTGGAAGGCAAAACACAGGATCCGCTTCGGGAAAGTCATATTCCTGATCGTAATGATGGTGAGTTGACGTTGCTCTTATATTCAGTAGTTCCTCCCAACTGTATGTAATGAAACCTAAGATTACCTGGGGTACCAATGTAAGAAATAACACGTAAAAAAACAAAATACTGCTTAGTTTCCTAGGAACGCGAATTTAGGCGGCCATCTCTGTCGGCGCCCGGAAACATTGCCCCAGTCTGAGGTCCTGAGCGCTCTGGAGCAGGTTTTCATCAAGGATCACTCTGTACTTTCCCTCGATTGTGACTAGTCTCCCGGTCCGTGCCCCTGAAAATCATCCCCACAGCATGATGCTGCCACCACCATGCTTCACCGTAGAGATGGTACCAGGTTTTCTCCAGACGTTTCCATCTGGCCACTCTACCATAAAGGCCTGATTGGTGGAGTGCTGCAGAGATGGTTGTCCTTCTGGAAGGTTATCCCATCTCCACAGAATAAATCTGGAGCTGTCAGAGTGACCATAGGGTTCTTGGTCACCTTCCCCAGATCCGTGCCTCGACACAATCCTGTCTCAGAGTTCTACGGACAATTCCTTCGACCTCATGGCTTGGTTTTTGCTCTGACATGCACTGTCAACTGTGGGACCTTATATAGACAGGTGTGTGCCTTTCCAAATCCTGTCCAATTGATTGAATTTACCATAGGTGGTATCCAATCATGTTGTAGAAATATCTCAAGGATGATCAATGGAAACAGGATGCACCTGAGCTCCATTTTAAGTGTCATAGCAAAGGGTCTGAATACTTATGTAAATAAGGTATTTCTTGTTTTTTGTATAAATTTGCAAAAATGTCAAAAAAACTGTTTTCGCTTTGTCATTATGGAGGATTGTGTGTAGATTGATGAGGGGAAAAAAATGATTGTATCCATTTTAAAACGACGCTTTAATGTGGAAAAACGTGGAAAAAGTAAAACGGTCTGAATACTTTCCGAATGCACTGTATACACAAAGTTTGTGACTGGGGATTGCACAATCTCAACCTCCAATATGAATATGAGGTGGGTGTTTAAGTACAATTCTTACAAGCTTGTTTGACTGGCAGCTTATTATTTACATGCTGGTAAACCATGGTGTGCAGGCATAATCAAAGTGACGCTGGACTAGCACACTTGCCAGTCTTTAGGGTGTCTATAGCTAGGCTTCCATCCAATTGGTGACAGGCTTTCAATGTGAATATGCGATTTCAGAGTTTCCTTCAGGAAAATGTGGCCCCCGACAACATGAAAGGGAACAATTTTATTCGAGAAAATGTTAAGGACATCCATATGCATTAAGATCCGACCTGCCAACGCCAAATTTCCGTGTCCTTAAAAACAGCCTATAACAAATTACAAAAACACTATTCCTTGTGTTTCGATGTGTAGCATAAGCAAAACTGTTTTATTGTTTTTTAGGCTATTTTCCTAAAATAATAATAGTCCTCCTCATGGTTCAGCTGTCAGAGATTTGAGCGCTAAATGTATCAGGGCACTGCAAACATGTCAACTGTATGATATTAATATTTTTATATAATATACAGTACCTGTCAAAAATGTGGACACACCTACTTATTCAGGGGTTTTTCTTTATTTAGACATCAAAACTATGAAATAACACATAGAAGTTTCCAATAAAGTGTTAAACAAATCAAAATATATTTTATATTTGAGATTCTTCAAAGTAGCCACCCTTTGCCTAGATTACAGCTTTGCACACTCTTGGCATTCTCTCATCCAGCTTCATGAGGTAGTCACCTGGAATGCATTTCAATTAACAGGTGTGCTTTGTTAAAAGTTCATTTGTGGAATTTCTTTCCTTCTTACTGCGTTTGAGCCAATCAGTTGTGTTGTGACAAGGTAGGGGTGGTATACAGAAGATAGCCCTATTTGGTAAAATACCAAGTCCGTATTATGGCAACAACAATTCAAAGAACTTTGAAAGTTTCACAGAGTGAAGGAAAAGCAGCCAAAAATTACTCAGCATATGTGGGAACTCCTTCAAGACTGTTGGAAAAGGCATTCCAGGTGACTACCTCATGAAGCTGGTTGAGAGAATGCCAAGAGTGTGCAAAGCTGTCATCAAAGCAAAGGGTGTTTACTTTGAAGAATCTCAAATATAAAATACATTTGACTTGTTTAACACTTTTTGGATACTACACTACAGTTCAAAAGTTTGGAGTCACTTAGATATGTCCTTGTTTTCCATGAAAACATACATGAAATTAGTTGCAAAATTAATAGGAAATATAGTCAAGATGTTGGCAAGGTTATAAATAATGATTTTTAATTGAAATAATAATTGTGTCCTTCAAACTTTTCTTTCATCTAAGAATCTTCCATTTGCAGCAATTACAGTCTTGCAGACCTTTAGCATAATAGATATCAATTTGCTGAGGTCATTGGAAGAGATTTCACCCCATGCTTCCTGAAGCACCTCCCACAAGTTGGATTGGCTTGATGGGCACTTCTTACGTACCATACGGTCAAGCTGCTCCCACAACAGCTCATTAGGGTTGAGATCCTGTGACTGTGCTGGCCACTCAATTATAGACAGAATACCAGCTGACTGCTTCTTCCCTAAATAGTTATTGCATAGCTTGGAGCTGTGCTGTAGGTCATTGTCCTGTTGTAGGAGGACATTGGCTCCAATTAAGCTCAGTCCTCAGGGCGTATGGTGTTGCAAAATGGAGTGATAGCCTTCCTTCTTCAAGATCCCTTTTACACTGTACAAATCTCCCACTTTAAATCAAATCAAATCAAATGTATTTATATAGCCCTTCGTACATCAGCTGATATCTCAAAGTGCTGTACAGAAACCCAGCCTAAAACCCCAAACAGCAAGCAATGCAGGTGTAGAAGCACAGTGGCTAGGAAAAACTCCCTAGAAAGGCCAAAACCTAGGAAGAAACCTAGAGAGGAACCAGGCTATGTGGGGTGGCCAGTACTCTTCTGGCTGTGCCGGGTGGAGATTATAACAGAACATAGCCAAGATGTTCAAATGTTCATAAATGACCAGCATGGTCAAATAATAATAATCACAGGCAGAACAGTTGAAACTGGAGGTGGACTGGGGACAGCAAGGAGTCATCATGTCAGGTAGTCCTGAGGCATGGTCCTAAGGCTCAGGTCCTCAGAGAGAGAGAAAGAAAGAGAGAAAGACAGAATTAGAGAGAGCATACTTAAATTCACACAGGACACCGGATAAGACAGGTACTCCAGATATAACAAACTGACCCTAAACTACTGCAGCATAAATACTGGAAGCTGAGACAGGAGGGGTCAGGAGACACTGTGGCCCCATCCGATGACTTTACCAACACCAAAGCACCCAAGACCATTACATTGCCTCCACCATGCTTGACAGATGGTGTCAAGCACTCATCCAGCATCTTTTCATTTTTGCATCTCACAAATGTTCTTTTTTGTGATCCAAACACCTCAAACTTAGATTTGTCTGTCCATAACACTTTTTTCCAATCTTCCTCTGTCTATTGTCTGTGTTCTTTTGCCAATCTTAATATTTTATTTTTATTGGCCAGTCTGAGATATGGCTTTTTCTTTGCAACTCCACCTAGAAGGCCATCATCCTGGAGTCGTCTCTTCACTGTTGATTTTGAGACTGGTGTTTTGCTGGTACTATTTAATGAAGCTGCCAGTTGAGGACTTGTGAGGTGTTTGTTTCTCAAACTAGACACTCTAATGTACTTGTCCTCTTGCTCAGTTGTGCACCAGGGCCTCCCACTCCTCTTTCTATTCTGGTTAGAGCCAATGTGCGCTGTTCTGTGGAGGGTGTAGTATACAGCTTTGTACGAGATCTTCAGTTTCTTGGCAATTTCTCACATGGAATAGCCTTCATTTCTCAGAGCAAGAATAGACTGACAAGTTTCAGAAGAAAGGTCTTTGTTTCTGGCCATTTTGAGCCTGTAATCGAACCCACAAATGCTTATGCTCATGATACTCAACTAGTCTAAAGAAGGCCAGTTTTATTGCTTCTTTAATCAGGGGAACAGTTTTCAGCTGTGCTAACATAATTGCAAAAGGGTTTTCTAATGATCAATTAGCCTTTTAAAATGATACATTTGGATTAGCTAACACAACGTGCCGTTGGAACACAGGAGTGATGGTTGCTGATAATGGGCCTCTTTACGCCTATGTAGATATTCCATTAAAAAATCTGCCCCAAAAAATCAGCCAAAATCAGCCAAATCCAGCTACATTAGTACTACACTGGGGTGCACTGCCTTCATATCATAGGCCAGCATTAGCTAAAGCCTAATAATAGCCCCACCATACCAAACTTTCACAAATGTTTCTTAACTTTATCAGGGTGATATCAAAAGTAAGTAAAGCCATTGTTTATAGGGAAAATACAAGCAGTGTAACGTGTGTTGTTTGAAGGAGACCAAGGCGCAGCATAATTTGTGGTAATCATATTTATTTATTATTATTTAAATGAGAACCAGCAACAAAATAACAAAGTGAAACCAAAACGAATGTAACGTTCCGTAGGCTACAAGAGCTGTACAAAAACAAGATCCCACATAGGTGGGAAAAATACTACCGAAGTATGATTCCCAATCAGAGATAATGATAGACAGCTGCCTCTGATTGGGAACCACACTCGGCCAAACACAAAGAAATACAGAACATAGAAAGCCCACCCCTGACCTCACCAAATTGAGAAATAAAACGTCTCTCTGAGGTCAGGCCGTGACAGTACCCCCCACAAAGGTGCGGACTCACGGCCACAAACCTGAACCTATAGGGGAGGGTCCGGGTGGGCATCTACCCTTGGCGGCGGCTCCGGTTTGGGGCGTAGACCCCGCTCCACCTCTTGCTCCCCCCACTTTGTTGGCGCCTCTGGTGCGGGGACCCTCTCCGCAGGCCCCGGACTGGGGACCCTCTCCGCAGGCCCCGGACTGGGGACCCTCTCCGCAGGCCCCGGACTGGGGACCCTCTCCGCAGGCCCCGGACTGGGGACCCTCTCCGGAGGCCCCGGACTGGGGACCCTCTCCGGAGGCCCCGGACTGGGGACCCTCTCCGCAGGCCCCGGACTGGGACCGTCGCCGGAGGCTCCGGACTGGGACCGTCGCCGGAGGCTCCGGACTGGGGACCCTCGCCGCGGGCCCCGGACTGGGGACCGTCGCCAGAGGCTCCGGACAGAGGATCAACGCAGGATGCTTCGTGCCATGGATCCTCACTGCAGGCTCCGGACCATGGATCATCACTGGAGGCTCCGTGCAATGGATCATCACTGGAGGCTTCGTGCCTTGGATCATCACTGGAGGCTTTGTGCCGTGGATCATCACTGGAGGCTTCGTGCCATGGATCATCACTGGAGGCTTCGTGCCATGGATCATCACCGGAGGCTTTGTGCCATGGATCATCACTGGAGGCTTTGTGCCATGGATCATCACCGGAGGCTTCGTGCCATGGATCATCACCGGAGGCTTCGGGCCATGGATCATCACCGGAGGCTTCGGGCCATGGATCATCACCGGAGGCTTTGTGCCATGGATCATCGCTGGAGGCTTTGTGCCATGGATCATCACTGGAGGCTTCGTGCCATGGATCATCACCGGAGGCTTCGTGCCATGGATCATCACCGGAGGCTTCGTGCCATGGATCATCACCGGAGGCTTCGTGCCATGGATCATCACCGGAGGCTTCGGGCCATGGATCATCACCGGAGGCTTCGGGCCATGGATCATCACCGGAGGCTTCGGGCCATGGATCATCACCGGAGGCTTCGGGCCATGGATCATCACTGGAGGCTTCGTGCCATGGATCATCACTGGAGGCTTCGTGCCATGGGATCATCACTGGAGGCTTCGTGCCATGGATCATCACTGGAGGCTTCGTGCCATGGATCATCACTGGAGGCTTCGTGCCATGGATCATCAGTAGAGGCTTCCTACGTGGAGCCGGAACAGGTTTCACCGGACTGAGGAGACGTACTGGAAGCCTGGTGCGTGGAGCTGCCACAGGGCTTACCAGGCTGGGGAGACATGCTGGAGGCCTGGTACGTGGAATCGGAACAGGTCTCACCGGACTGGGGAGATGCACTGGAAGCCTGGTGCGTGAAGCAGGCACCGGATACACTGGGCCGTGGAGGCGCACTGGAGGTCTCAAGTGTAGAGCCGGCACAACCCGTCCTGGCCTGATGGTTACTTTCGCCCGGCAAATGCGGGGAGCTAGCACAGGACGCACTGGGCTGTGCAGACGCACCTGAGACACAGTGCGCAGAGCCGGCGCAGGATATCCTGGGCCGAAGAGACGCACTGGAGGCCAGGAGCGCTGAGCCGGCACCATCCATCCTGGCTGGATGCCAACTCTAGCCCGTCCAATGCGGGGAGCTGGAATATAGCGCACTGGGCTGTGACTGCGCACTGGAGACATGGTGCACATCACCGCATAACACGGTGCCCGACCGGTCACACACTCCCCACGGTAAGCACAGGGAGTTGGCTCAGGTCTAAACTCTGACTCCGCCAATCTCCCCGTGTGCCTCCCCCCCAAAAAAATGTTTTGGAGCTGCCTCTTGGGCTTCCGTGCCGTGACCCCTTGTATAGTTGTCGTTCCTCGAAATCCTCGTATCCTCGCCGTTCCGCTCTAGCTGCTTCTATCTCCTCCCTTGGACGGTGATACTCTCCAGCCTGCACCCAGGGACCCTTGCCTTCCAGTATCTCCTCCCATGTCCACTCCTCCAGAAAACACTGCTGTCATGTTCATTATAAGGACCGGACCAAGGCGCAGTGTGGTATGCGTACATTCGTATTTATTTAAAGAATGAAACACTGAACAAAATAACAAAACGAAACGTGAAGCTATACAAACGAGTGCTGACAGGCATCTACACATAGACAAGATCCCACCAAACACAAAAGGGAAATGGCTACCTAAATATGATCCCCAATCAGAGACAACGATAAACAGCTGTCTCTGATTGAGAACCATATCAGGCCAACATAGAAATACAAAAACACCTAGACATACAAAAACCCTAGACAACAGTCTAGTCACACCCTGACCTAACCAAAATATAAAGAAAACAGAGATATCTCAGGTCAGGGCGTGACAGCTGCTTGGTCTTTTTGTGGTGGGATCTTCTGTAACGTGCGTTGCATGAAGGAGACCAAGGCGCAGCGTAATTTGTGGTCATCATATTTATTTAAATGAGAACCAGCAACAAAATAACAAAGTGAAACTAAAACGAACGTACCATTCCGTAGGCTACAAGAGCTGTACAAAAACAAGATCCCACAACATAGGAGGGGAAAAGGCTACCTAAGTATGATTCCCAATCAGAGACAGCTGCCTCTGATTGGGAACCACACTCGGCCAAACACAAAGAAATACAAAACATAGAATGCTCACCCCACATCACACCCTAACCTCACCAAATAGAGAAATAAAACGTCTCTCTAAGGTCAGGGCGTGACAAGCAGAAGAGCGATTGTAAACCAGGGAAAAAAAATTCACTACCCTCCCCAGTGCCTAATAAAAAAATTACACAACCCTCCCCGCCAAAAAAACAAGTTTGACAACCTTCCCCTATTTTGGATCACCCCTCCCCCAGTAACTTACGATCTGACCCTTAGCAAGTTCGTATCTGAGAGTAAATAGAGCCTAATATATTGCTAAAAGTCCCCTTGTTCTTGAGAGATTGACATGGTTATCAAAACGTCACGCCAGGGTAAGCCTACACAAAACACATCCCTTATCTTAATTCTAAAATTCCCTACGGGAAAAATGAATGGTGGAAAAATGATTGGATACCATTTCCCTGTTTGACCTCTAGGTTTTATGGGTATTATGACACCTCCACTGTGGGGCTCTATGGAAATTGCTCGTACCTGGTATGCAAACATGCATGGCTTGAGAGATGCGCTCATCGTTCTAGCATGTGTAGCTAACTAGTTAGTTTAAATACCAACAGTACTGCTACATAATCATAACATTTGATAAACACTTAATTTAGCCTTCATCATCATCAATATCTGGTCTGGTTGTCTGGTACACGCAGTAGAGGTAGGCAGAAAGATATAGAAAGGTAAATCACAATCACCAAAGGAAATGGAGCTACATAACTAGCATATTTACATCAATCATCAACATCAATGGTCAGCTGATAGCCCACCCTCTTTTCCCGATGTCAATCATATCTTTAGGAGGCACTCTTACTAGCTTCCTTACAGTTTGTGATGATGAGTGTGTTGTTGCAGAAATAAATAGGCCTATGCAAGAACCAAAAATTGTTAGAGATATTTGGTATGTTATTTATTTTTCATTTTGAGCACCCCCTGAAAGGTCTGTGCATGGCCCTGCTCCTTTACAGTGCGTTTACTCACAATTTCTGCAAAGATACATAACTGAAATCATTCAAACTAGTATACATGCACATGAAATGTATAACATGCTAAATTCAATTGTATATATTATTGAAACATTAAACATAATACATTTCACTGTCCCTGTGCCTCCCCTGATACCTGTCCCTTCCCTGATACTTGTCCCTCCCCTGCAGGTCCCTGGTCCTGTTCCTCTTGAGTTCCTGGAGCTCCCTCGAGGAAGGTACGGAAATGCTCTGCTGTGTTGAGCTCAGGTTTCTTCAGCAGCAGGTGACATTTTGGCAGATAGTAGGCTGCCATCAGCCCCATGTTACTGAGCAAACTGACAGATACATGGACAATGGAGCGTTCCTTGTCATTCAGACCAGTGTAGATGGGGATGAAGACCACCCAAACCACACAGTAGGTCAGGGTGGAGAAGGTGATATCTCTGGCCAGGTTGTATTGTCGAATGGGCTTCACAGCCATGAAGGTGCACATGAAGGATATGAGGGCGAGGAGGCCATTGAAGCCCTGCATCAGGCCAAGACATAAGATGGGCTCCACAGGGCATCGTAGGAACTTTCTCACAAAGGTCACCTTTATCTTGGCCAGGTACCGGGATAAAGAGGGCCCCTCCTGGACATAATAGCCACAGATCCCTGCCTGCACACCACAGCAGGCCAGTACCAGCAGCCAGCCTCCAGGGCCTCTCAGTGTATCCAGATGAGACGGAGCCTTCTCAGGGAACTCGGTCACATACACAATCTGTCAAAAGAGGGAGGAGGATGGACTATTAGCTAATCTTTGATTCAAGATACTCTGGGTCTTCCTCACTCATATTCATTAAAATGTCTCCTGGACTGTTGGCTTTCTTTTACATCAAAGAAAACCTGTTTACACTTTACTGTATATAGAAAAGTATGTTTTAGTGGATTTGGCTATTTCAGTCACACCCAATGCTGACAGGTGTATAACATCGAGCACACAGCCATGCAACCTCCATAGACAAACATTGGCAGTAGAATGATCTTACTGCATAGCTCAGTGACTTTCAACGTGGCACCGTTATAGGATGCCACCTTTCCAACAAGTCAGTTCCTCAAATGTCTGCCATACTAGAGCTGCCCCGGTCAACTGTAAGTGCTGTTATTGTGAAGTGGAAACTTCTAGGAGCAACAAAGGCACAGCCATGAAGTTATAGGCCACACAAGTTCATCGAGCAGGCCCGCCGAGTGCTGAAGCACGTAAAAATAGTCTGTTCTCGATTGCAAAACACACTACCAAACTGCCTCTGGAATTGCTTCTGGACTGCCTCTGGACTCATTACCAAACTGCCTCTGGACTCATTACCAAACTGCCTCTGGAACTGCCTCTGGAGTTCCAAACTGCCTCTGGAAGCAACATCAGCACAAGAACTGTTAGTCGGGAGTTTCAGGAAATGTTTCCATGGCCAAACAGCCGCACACAAGCCTAAAATCCCCATGCACATTGCCAAACGTCGGGTGGAGTGGTGTAAGCTAGCCACCATTGGACTCTGGAGCAGTGGAAAAGCATTGTCTGGAGTGATGAATCACGCTTCACCATCTGGCAGTCCGACGGACGAATCTGGGTTTCGCGGATGCCAGGAGAACGCTACCTACCTGAATGCATAGTGCCAACTGTACAGTTTGGTGGAGGAAGAATAATGTTCCCGGGCTGTTTTTCATGGTTCGGTCTTGGCCCTTTAGTTCTGGGGAAGGGAAATCTTAATGCTACAGCATACAATTTTTATTTAACCAGGTAGGCTAGTTGAGAACAAGTTTTCATTTACAACTGCGACCTGGCCAAGATAAAGCAAATTAGTGCTACACAAACAACACCACAGAGTTACACATGTAATAAACTAACATACAGTCAATAACACAATAGAAACAAAAGTATATGTACAGTGTGTGCAAACGAGGTAAGATAAGGGAGGTAAGGCAATAAAAAGGCCATAGTGTGCGAAATAATTTAAATGTACCAATTAAACACTGGAGTGATAGATGTGCAGAAGATGAATGTGCAAATAGAGATACTGGGGTGCAAAGGAGAGAAAACAAAATAACAGTATGGGGATGAGGTAGATGGATGGGCTACTTACAGGTGCAGTGATCTGTGAGCTGCTCTGACAGCTGGTGCTTAAAGTGTTGTGGCAGAATCAGAATTATTTTGGTAACATTGATAAATAAGATGTTTTATCAATTTTCATAAGTATGCTTATGTGGGAAAAGTTCATGGGGAACCCGTTAGTTGGCTCCACAATGTCTGTGTGCCAGTCACTTCTCTCCGTGAGATTGTCCAGGAGGGGTTGTATTTTTGTTGGGAGTATCTAGGATTGACAATTGATATATGCCATTGGATGGGGTAATGTTTTGGTCCTAAGTGGTACCAAGAACGAGATAAGAACCTCATCTAACAGGGCAAACTGAATGATAATTTATAGCTAATGCTGGCTGGCTATAGGATACTCCTTTTTTCTGGTAAAAGGTTCTTTGTGTAATGTTCCTAAGATCTGTTATTTGTCATGTGAGTTTTGATGGGTGTGTCTTGGCTATAAATGATACCAAGGACTGTTTTGTAAGCACTCTCAGAGAATTCATGTATGGACACTGAATTGATCTGAGAAGCTCATATAATTAAAGATGGACTTTATGATAACTCTGACTTGTGTGTGGTTTGCTCTCTCATGATTTGGTAATAGAGGAAATTTCCACGACAAAAGTTAGTGAGGGCGATATGAGCTTCCAGCTTCAGTGATTTTTGCAATTTGTTCCAGTCATTGGCAGCATCTCTGGAAGGAAAGGCGGCCAAAGGAGGAATTTGCTTTAGGGGTGACCAGTGAAATATACCTGCTGGAGCACGTGCTTTGGGTGGGTGCTGCTATGGTGACCAGTGAGCTGAGATAAGGCGGGGCTGTACCTGGCAAAGACTTATAGATGACCTGGAGCCAGTGGATTTGGCAACAAATATGAAGCGAGGGCCAGCTAACGAGAGCATACAGGTCGCTGTGGCGGGTAGTATATGGGACTTTGGTGGCAAAACGGATTGCACTGTGATAGACTGCATCCAATTTGCTGAGTAGAGTGTTGGAGGGTATTTTGTAAATGACATTGCCGAAGTCAAGGATCGGCAGGATAGTCAGTTTTACGAGGGTATGTTTGGCAGCATGAGTGAAGGATGATTTGTTGCGAAATAGAAAGCCGATTCTAGATTTAATTTTGGATTGGAGATGCTTAATGTGAGTCTGGAAGGAGAGTTTACAGTCTAACCAAACACCTAAGTATTTGTAGTTGTCCACATATTCTAAGTCAGAACCGTCCAGAGTAGTGATGCTGGACAGGCGGGCTGGTGCGGGCAGCGATTGGTTGAAGAGCATGTATTTAGTTTTACTTGCATTTAAGAGCAGTTGGAGTCCACAGAAGGAGAGTTGTATGGCATTGAAGCTCGTCTGGAGGTTAGTTAACACAGTGTCCAAAGAAGTTCCAGAAGTATACTAAATGGTGTTGTCTGCGTAGGGGTGGATCAGAGACTCACCAGCAGCAAGAGGGACATCATTGATCTATACAGAGAAAAGAGTTGGCTCAAGAATTGAACCCTGTGGCACCCCCATAGAGAATGCCAGAGGTCGGGACAACATGCCCTCCGATTTGACACACTGAACTCTGTCTGCGAAGTAATTGGTGAACCATACGAGGCAGTCATTTGAGAAACCAAAGCTGTTGAGTCTGCCGATAAGAATATGATGATTAACAGATTCGAAAGCCTTGGCCAGGTCAATGAATACAGCTGCACAGTATTGTCTCTTATCGCTAGCGGTTATAATATTGTTTAGGACCTTGAGCTTGGCTAAGGTGCACCCATGACCAGCTCGGAAACCAGATTGCATTGCGTAGAAGGTATGGTGGGATTCGAAATGGTCGGTGATCTGTTTGTTAACTTGGCTTTTGAAGACCTTAGAAAGGCAGGGTAGGATAGATATAGGTCTGTAGCAGTTTGGGTGTAGAGTGTCTCCTCCTTTGAAGAGGGGGATGACTGCGGCAGCTCTCCAATCTTTGGAGATCTCAGACGATACGAAAGAGAGGTTGAATAGGCTAGTAATAGGGGTTGCAATAATTTCAGCCGATCATTCTAGAAAGAGAGGGTCGAGATTGTCTAGCCCAGCTGATTTGTAGGGATCCAGATTTTGCAGCTCTTTCAGAACATCAGCTGTCTGGATTTAGGTGAAGGAGAAGCGGGGGGGGGGGGGGGGGATTGGGCAAGTTGCTGCAGGGGGTGCTAAGATGTTGGTCGGGGAAGGGGTAGCCAGGTGGAAAGCATGGCCAGCCGTAGAAAAATGCTTATTGAAATTCTTGATTATCGTAGATTTATCGGTGGTGACAGTGTTTCCTAGCCTCAGTGTAGTGGGCAGCTGGGAGGAAGTGCTCTTATTCTCCATGGACATTACAGTGCCCAAAAACTTTTTAGAGTTGGTGCTACAGGATACACATTTCTGTTTGAAAATGCTAGCCTTAGCTTTCCTAACTGACTGAGTATATTGGTTCCTGACTTTTCAGTTCCCTGGGGGCTATTCAATGCTAATGCCGTACACCACAGGATGTTTTTGTGCTGGTCAAGGGCAGTCTGGTCTGGAGTGAACCACGGGCTATATCTGTTCCTGGATCTACATTTGTTGAATGGGGCATGCATATTTAAGATTGTGAGGAAAGCACTTTTAAAGAGTAACCAGGCATCTTCTACTGACTAAATGAGGTCAATATCCTTCCAGGATACCCGGGCCAGGTCGATTAGAAAGGCCTGCTCGCTGAAGTGTTTTAGGGAGCGTTTGACAGTGATGAGGGGTGGTCGTTTGACCGCAAACCCATTACGGACGCAAGCAATGAGGCAGTGATCGCTGAGATCCTGGTTGAAGACAGCAGAGGTGTATTTGGAGGGCAGGTTGGTTAGGATGATATCTATGAGGGTGCCAGTGTTTACAGATTTGGGGTTTTACCTGGTAGGTTCATAATTTGTGTGAGATTGAGGGCATCAAGCTTAGATTGTAGGATGGCCGGGATGTTATGCATGTCCCAGTTTAGGTCACCTAACAGCACAAGCTCTGAAGATAGATGGGGGGCAATCAATTCACATATGCTGTCCAGGGACAGCTGGGGCAGAAGGTGGTCTATAGCAAGCTGCAACTGTGAGAGATTTGTTTCTGGAAAAGTGGATTTTTAAAGTAGAAACTCAAATTGTTTGGGCACAGACTCTGACAGAACTCTGTAGGCTATATCTGAGGTAGATTGCAACTCCGCCCCCTTTGGAAGTTCTATCTTGTCGGAAAATTTTATAGTTAGGATGGAAATTTCATTTTTTTTTTGTGGCCTTCCTAAACCAGGATTCAGACACGGCTAGGACATCCGGGTTGGCAGAGTGCGCTAAAGCAGTGAATAAAACAAACTTATGGAGGAGGCTTCTAATGTTAACATGCATGAAACCAAGGCTTTTACGTTTACAGAAGTCAACAAATGAGAGCGCCTGGGGAATGGGAGTGGAGCTAGGCACTGCAGGGCCTGGATTAACCTCTACATCACCAGAGGAGCAGAGGAGGAGTATGATAAGGGTACGGCTAAGGGCTATAAGAACTGGTCGTCTAGTACGTTCGGAACAGAGAGTAAAAGGAGCAGGTTTCTGGGCGCGGTAGAATAGTGCATAATGTACAGACAAAGGTATGGTAGGATGTGAATACAGTGGAGGTAAACCTAGGAATTTAGTGACGATGAGAGAGGTATTGTCTCTAGAGACATCAATTAAACCAGGTGAGGTCACCGCATGTGTGGGAGGTAGTACAAGAGGGTTAGCTGAGGCATATTATGCAGGGCTGGAGAAATTGACTGGCCTGCACAAAGCCCTGACCTCAACTCCATCAAACACCTTTGGGATGAATTGGAACCCCGACAGCGAGCCAGGCCTAATCGCCCAATGTCAGTGCCCAACCTCACTAATGCTCTTTGGCTGAATGGAAGCAAGTCCCCGCAGCAATGTTCCAACATCTAGTAGAAAGCCTTACCAGAAGAGGGGAGGCTGTTATAGAAGCAAAGGGGGAACCAATTCCGTATTAATGCCCATGATTTTGGAAGGAGATGTTCGACGGTGCAGATGTCCACATACTTTTGGTCATATAGTGTAGATGTATAATATCTCAATGATTCATGTTTTTCTGATGTTCTACAGGTCTAGGCTTTACCTGCAGTGAGAAGGCTAAGATGGTGGACAAGGTGACCGTGTGGAAGATGGAGCTGAGGGGAAGCTGCAGACGACACACCATGTCCCCTGGCCGGACCAGGAACAGCAGCAGGCAGGCACAGCCCCCCATCATGCTGAGTAGGGACACACCACCCAGGGGCCCCCCAGAGGCCCTCACCAGCGGAGAACCCCGGTGCTGCAGGAACAGGACCCCCACAGCCCCCTGACAGGCCAGCAGCACGAGCATGGCCAGCAGCAGCCCCAAGGACTCAGGCTGGCCCCAGGTTAGGAAGTCAAAGGTAGGCTCGGTGCAGTTGGTGCTACGTACCAGGGACCACTGGCCCTCTAGACACTGGGTACACTGGATGTCCACTGGAGTCAGGGAGGGAGCAGAGACATGTAGTTAGAATTATAGAACCTGATAAAAGTAGAAAGTCTTAAGGCCAGTTTTATAATGCCACCACTCACACCTTTCAGTTCGGTAGATGTATTGAGCTTTTTTTTACGTAGCATTTTTTTATGCAGCGTTTGTCAACATGTGAGAAAAGTGTAAAGCTGATGTCCATGTCGCTAGAGAAAAATATCAAATAAATCTACAAAACATCATCTCAAGAGTTATCGAGTTTTAATGCATAGACTGATGGAAGTCTGTGAATCACCCACTTCTGCCATTCTGGAAGGTGCCCGGTAAACAGTCAATACAGTCAAAGCAGCAGGAATGGAAGCCTTTCACTCTGCGCACCTGGCCAGGGCCACACTCAGAGGAACAGGTAGACTCAGGGGCCTGCAGCAGAGGTGGTGTCAGAGAGAACCACTTTGCAGAGCGTAGCTGGCACATTGAAATGTTTAGTCCCAGAGGGAAAAATGTGAAAAGCCGATAAAGTGCAACACAATGTTTGATGAGGAGATGCGGGCGGAAATTACCTTAGCACATACTGTATGCCATTGGATGAGGGTGTTATTGATTGACAGGTTCTCATAGAAGGTGCCGACATCTTTGAAACTCAGACTGTTGTTTCCCCAGACCCACTGTAGTATGTTGTAGCCAATGTTTGGGTTTCCATTACTGTCAAACTCAAAATGACTTCCATTTAGACTGAAGTTAACCTCCTTGAGCACTTCCAACAGCTGCCGGGTGTCAATCAATGTGTTATTTATCTTTGTTAATTGCATGTGTAAAGTACCTTTCACAGCTTCACATAATCAATGTATGGAGAGAAAAAAACTGAGAGAGAATGTACCTGCCAGGGGTAGAGTTTGCTTTTAGTGTCCCTCAGGCAGCTCTTAGCATTGCACCTGAGCATGGTGTGCAGTGCGTGTGCAACACTGTAGATGGCAGCATAGACCCTGAAAGCTGACCTCTGCAGTATGGGCTTTGTCACTAGACTTATGTTGTCTAGGGACAGGTTCCAGCAGTCTGGGCATGGGTTCATACTATGGGTTGGCTCTGTATCTGGACCTGGTGAGGGCTGCCTGGCCCTCTCCTCTCTGATCCTGGAGAAGAGTTCCCTAGTGTAGGGTGTGAGCAGGCCCAGGATCTGGCTGTGGACTGTGAAGGCAATGATAGTGCCCACAGTGTGGATGTTTGGGAGAGTTGACACGTCACTGTTCAGGGCCCACGCATCGCTGGCCACCCAGACCCCTGTCAGATTCCTCCTGATCACCTGATCACAAACAGCATGTTGGGATCTTACGTTGTCCCAGTTCTTACAGACAAATGTATTATTCAGAGGAGGCTGGTGGGAGAAGCTATAGGAGGACGGCTCATTGCAATGGCTGGAATGCAATGAATGAACGGTATCAAACACAACAAACATCTGGAAACCACATTTGACTCTGTTCCATTTATTCCATTCCAGCAATTACATTGAGTCTGTCCTCCTATAGCTCCTCCCACCAGCCTCCACTGGTATTAGTGTATACCTCTAATCTGAATGTAGATGCTATAAATGAATAGTATTACTGTACTTAAAAGCAGTCAAACCAACGGCTGCATAAAGCTTTTTGAAAAGCTTCTGAGAAACCTTTTACAACTTTGTCAAATTCTCTAGACCTCTTGTGTGACTTCCTGTCTTACTGACCTCAGTAAAGAAGGCTCTGGCAGGCTGGGAGAGAGAGAACACCACCACCACACCCACTTTGCTCTCTATGATGCGGTCCAGCATCTCTCTGACCACAGGCTGTGGGTCTCTATAGATGGGGATTAACCCCTCGTACGCCACACAGATGGAGCTCTCTGCTGCCAGGGTAGAAAACTGGCGCTGGCCCTGACGTCCATACTCATCCTCACTGCCCACGACTGCCACCCAGTTCCACTGGAACCTGTTCATCAGACGCACCATGGCCTCCACCTGCCTCTTGTCACTGGGCACTGTGCGCAGGAACGATGGGTACAGACTCTTGTCACTGAACTTGTCACTGGTGGCACTGTAGCTGATCTACAGGGGGCACATGGTAATGAAACAGATGAAACAACAGTAGATTAAAAACAAACTGTTATGTCCATACTCATTACCGTTGTATCTCATATGTTCATCTTAGTTTCACCACAGCACACAGTTCAATCGAAATGACATTTAAGGGATTGTTGTAGAGGGGGAAAAGATGTATTCTTAATTTTTTTATCGCCTTGTTTTTTGAGGATGTCATTGTTTGCATTGATAGACAACTTTCCAACATGTGACCAAACAAACCTGTGGCATGAGGAAGAATCCCAGTAGTTTTCCTATGACTGAGACCATCTCTGAGGTGGAAGGGCCGATGACAGCCACCACACGGGTCACGTAGTCCGTGTAGTTACACATGATGGCCAGCTCCCGGCTGGAGCCCTCTGTGAGGAAGAAGAGGGTGGGCTTCACGATGACGGCAGACTGCTTGCAGGTGTCGAAAATCTCATAGCCCAGCCTGATGCCAGGGAGTAGGGTGGAGTTGGCGTTGATCTCATCCACTGTGTACTTCATCACCAGGGCCATACCCAAACCAAACGTATTAATACTGCCATGCCAAACACAGGACAGGGACGGGCTGTTATAGTGCTCTCCATGATCAGATGATTCAAACATATTAGAAGCAAGCAATAATTAGAATGAAACATGTGGAATCTGCGAATACGATTACAGTATAAAGGCACTAGACATAGAACAAACATCATATTCAGACAAAAGTACATTAATCATTCATTATAAGGGGGTCTTGTGTTACTGTACCTGTCACAGCTAATGCTGTCCGGCTCTACTCTCTGGCTCAAGTTGCTGGTGAGATCATTGATGGGGAAGAGCCCCCCGAGGAGGACGTCTCCCGAGGAGTTGAACAGAGTTGTAGTGATGTTCTGGAACCATGGTGGAGAGCTCTGACTACACCCTGCTCCAAACAGCGAGCATAGAACCAGCAGTCTCAATGGCACTGCCATGCTGCTGAGGGCAGGAAGAGACATGTTGAGAGGACATGGCAAACATCAGAGAGTAAAAAAGGCATCAACAAATGAGAGTTTAAAGAGATGCATTGATAGAGAAATAAAGGGTGAAAGGGAGAGAGAGAAAGAAGAGACAGAGTCAGCAGCTGATGCTGTGAGAGATTGGAGATAATTATTGCCAACCAGTTACAGAGTGATGGAGAGGCTCACCTGTATGGGTACTTTCACAGCCCAGCGAGTCAATGGGGAGAACTGTTCTATCAGTCTGTCTGCACCTCCTGTGTCTCCTGTATTGTGATGAGTGGTGAACTGAATACCTGGGTTCAAGCTGTCCTGTGCCAGACTACAGGTCTCATCACAGGTGTGCAGTTGCTGTCAGCATGACTCCGGAGGTGCATTTGCATTTAAATTGATGGTGCATGTGAAGATGTTTGAAATGAGACACCAACATATGAAAATCACCAGGTGACAGGTTCTTGTCCCACACTTCCTGAGCATTTTATTGATATTTGCTTGTGGTTGGCTGATCAGGCCTCGTCAGTGTACTGCATTGTTGGGGGTTAGAAGATATCAGCACTTTAAAACCACAAACCTGATTTGCACCAATTTTATAAGACAGTAAAACCTCACTGGTGACCATGTGTGTGTTTGATGAGTCCCTCGTATCTCCATTTCATAGATCTATAATATTTAGGAAAATCAGATGTCAGGTGGCAAATCAACCTGTTCTTTTCTGCTGCCGGGGTCATTTCATGTTTTCATGTGTATCTGAACTATTGCGGTTCAGGCAGGCAGAAATACAGACGGTATGACGAGTTTCGCATATGATGAAACAGCTCAGATACACATGAAAACATGAAATGACCCCGGGAATCGATAGAACATCGCTCAGAGATGCACCAAAATGATGTAACATTCAAAATGGGTGAACCTTTTCTTTAAGGTTGAGTTGAAGTTGCAGTTGACAGCTGAGCATTTCTATTTTCTCTCTTTATGATTTTTGCATATTTGTATTAAGCCCGTATTAAGGTTTGTGTTTGGACACTAGTTAAAACAGGCACTGTAGTCTTTCCTCTATCTTGTCTGAGATCTTGACGTGAGCAGGTCGGCACATTGTGATGAAACTTGGTGTTTCACTTTCGTACAGGTTGTCTACTTTCGTACAGGTTGTCTATTTTAGCAAGATGTTGCGTGGGCAGTAGACTCAGATAAACATCTTGTTTGTTTCTTCAGTTCTTCGGTAGCCTAAGCCATGAATCCACCCACAACCTTCCTAAAACTTTCCAGTGATAAGGTTCCAGGACATACACACACACACACACATTTTCAGATGAAAGACAGATCTACCGTATATATTTTAGCACAACACAGCATACCGTTTCACCACTAGGTGTCAGGTGTGGGTTTATAACACAATGATACACCACAGAAAACAGGAAGAAATCCTGATTTGCACTGTTTTTATAAGACAGTAAAACCTCACCGATGGCTTTGTGTGTGTTTGATGTGTCCCTGTGGTATCTCCATTTCATAGACTGGTCACACTTAATTTGGATTGTCCGGATTTTCCATATGTAGATGCTCTACTGATCAACAAATTATCTGTTTACTATCAACAAATATGTTACTATCAACAAACTGTCGGTTGATAAGCAACCGCTTGCTAAGTTTACGTTTATGGTTAGGGTTAGGTTTAGAATAAGGGTAAGGTTAAGTTTAGGATTAGGGCTAGGGTTAGGGTAAGGGTTAAGTTTAGGGTTAGGATAAGGGTTAAGGTTAAGGTTAGGGTTAGAGTTAGGGTTAGTAAATAGATAGTTGAAACTTTACTGATAGTCTGTAGAGCATCTACATATGGACTGTCCGTATAAAATGTTATCCATAGACCTATAATTTTTAGGAAAATCAGGTGTCAGGTGGCAAATCAACAGAAGCCTATTCGTCTCTTTCCTGTCCTTTTCTGCTGCCGATACCACTCTGTTAGCACAAGCTGTTCAACATTTGCCAAAATCAATATTAGCATACTATATCTACTTCTACCATTATAATCTTAAAGTTAAGTTGGAGTTGAAGTGTGATAGTTGGGTTTGTTTTCTCTCTCTATGACTTTTGCATATTTCTATTAAGCCCTAGATACTAGTTTTACCAATGTTTTGCATTCACCTTTGCATGTCATTTTGTCTATTTTCATCTAGGCAGAACATCACATTTCCAGCTTCCTCCAGGTACTTTGCATGAAACAATAAACACCTTTTAAACTTAGGGGCAATCTGTAGTTGCTACAATACTTTTTTGAATTATGAATTCATGTTATGTACCCATTGATTCTTGAAGAATATAACTTACAAATGCCTCATGATATTATTTGAACTGTCGTCCCCCTTCAGAACCCAAAATATAAGCTTGTTTTACTCCAATGTTTGTAAACAAAGTAGATGTAAACAAACACTGTATAGCCTCAACACATGGTAGAACTATGATTTTGATATCATGGATCATGAATTTGCGTATGGTTACATTTATCCAGCCACATCCCTCAGTTTTTTCCTGAAACAGTGGCAGGGACACACTTTGTTATTTCAACTGCTGATTGCCCCTGTAACACCCTTATTTGAGACATTTTACTCACTGTAATGATCAATGTGATAACTACACCCTTTACTGTATACAATACAGCTATGCTTAAATGTACTTATTCACAGCTCTTTAATTGGGTGACAGATGATGTCTGACAGACAATACATACATTGTTGGTGTGTGGTTGAATACTGGTTCAATCAGGTACTGTGGTCTTTCCTCTATCTTGTCCGAGATCTTGATGTGAGCAGATAAACACGGACCAATGTTTGTGATGAAACACTTGATGTTTCACTTTAGTACAGTGTGTCTACTTTCCACCCAAGTTTACATTTTTTACAGCATACTACTATTTCCTTTTTAACATCAGTTTGTGATATAAAGTGAACTATAGTGAAAATGCTATACAATATATTTAAAATCAAATCAAATTGTATTTGTCACATACACATATATGAGGTGAGTTTTATGTGTGTGCATCTGTGCACATGCTTCCTGTGTTGCAGAAAGATGTTGTGCGGGCAGTAGACTCAGAAAAACATCTTGTTTTTGAAAGGAAGCACGCACCCCCGTCAGAAGAAAGACAGATCTATATATTTGAACACAGCATACCCTTTCACCACTAGGTGTCAGGTGTGGGTTTATAACACACTGACACACCACAAGAAACACTAAGAACTCTACATGGGGAGAATTTCCTGTAACAACTTTTGATGGGGGCATTCTTTTTCACAAAGGTAGGATATTTATCTTATTCGTGGTGGTCAGAGCCCTGATGTGGGGAGAGAATCTGAGTTCATGTGGTGGAGGTGGAGGTTGTGGGGATTCCAGGGTTTCTGTCTGTGTGGGTAGTGTGTACACATGCAGGCTGTTTGGACAGTTGATAACAGAGGTGAGTGTACCTGCCTACTGGGAACCAATGGTTGTCTTTCCTCACTGTACAAGACTGGTTGTTCTGAACAAACATAATGGTCCTGCAAACGAAAACAACATGTTTTGATTAGTCTGTTGTTTTCCATTGGTCAACGTTACGACCTGCATAATAGGATTGTAGCTATTGGTTAATTGTAGACATGTTTTACAGATGCAGCAGAGATGACATTTGCATTGAACATAAACATAGAGGAGTGGGTACACTCTAATCAGTAATTGATTGTGTGTGTTTTCACTTACATGAATAAGGTCTAAGGGCCCAGGGCTGGGTTTCTAATAAGCTAACATATGGAATTGTTTTAAGAAGGTCATTAGGATCATTTAGCTATTTTATTACAATTTTTAGGACTCCTGTAAGTGTATAAAACAAACATGATTTGATTAAATATTGAATTTGGCCATACTGCTATTAGCCCATAAAAGCTAATTGAATAACATATTCATACATGTCAGAACAGATCATCCAAAAATAAATCAAAGTGTCTGTCCTGTATCTGAGAGATACACGTATAAAATATCCACACACTTTTTTGTCACTTTTTTGTACTTCCATATATACTTTTTAAACTGGTACCAGGCTACCTTCAGACGAGTCTTGTGAGGCTTGTGGGTGAAACAACCGACATGTACTTGTTCGTGAGAGTCTCACCTTACGATGGTGGGGTCATAAAAGTGTGAAGCCCAAACTGTTCGGACGCTACAGATGTTTTCATGAGGAGACCGATTCTCGGGATATCTCCAGATCAGACAAACATCTATGTAGCTCTGCCACTTTCCCCCGCTGATGGGGAAGGCCGACATCGGAGGATGTGGTGGATTGAGATGCAGCCCATGCAAAAAATATATCTCTAGCTTAAACTGACAATTTTGAATAGGATTATTTGTATTTTTTTATGCGGACACCAGTTAAGATTATTGTGCTAGTAGTGTGTGCGTGTGCGTGTGCGCGTGCGTGTGTGTGGTGTGTGTGTGTGTGTTCAAAGCAGTGTTTACATAGCTGGCCTACAGAAACTATGGAACTACTGCTTTGTGAAGGCTGAGACTGTTGCAAAACTCTCTGACCGCTCCATTCAGTCCTCTGTGAGCTGAGAGAGAAACAGGCTTAGTGCCCACCCCCTTCACTCATCCCCACCTTCCCCCCTGGCCGCAGAATGGCTGCATCAGCCTCGCTCTAATCTCCATCGTTGGCCAGAGGAACAGTGGGCCTGTTGTCGACATGCTGGCCTCGTACCCCACAGGACCTGACAAATTATTAACCAGCCATAGCAGAGCAGGCAGAGCAGAGGACAGCCGGCCCAGCCCAGCCCAGCCAGGAAGCGGAATACTAAAATGTGCTGCTGAACATGAGTTAATCTGTCTTGATCAGTGCCTGACACTGCATAGTGAAAGTGTGGGAAAGTGGGGATCCTGCTGTGCCAAAGCAGGGAGGCCAAGCAGCACCAACCCAGCTGTGCTGTAGAGTACACCATGCAGTTCACAACACACTGCTCATATTAATGACTACATCAACAACAGTAAATCAAACCAGCCCATCAGTATAGACCAGTCTGTCCTTGACAAAACAGCTTAAAATGACTTCCTTGCCTCTAAGGCTTACGACTGTGCATTTTACCTTGCCTCCAAGGGTTAAGCACACAATTCATCGTAGCGTCCTGCCCGCCTCCTTTTCAGTGGTCCAACCTGTTCTTCCGGACTTCAAAGTATGTGGGTGTGTGTGTGTGTGTGTGTGTGTGTGTGTGTGTGTGTGTGTGTGTGTGTGTGTGTGTGTGTGTGTGTGTGTGTGTGTGTGTGTGTGTGTGTTGGAGTTTGCATATTTATCATATATCATACAGCTGCAGTATACGAATATGTTATATGTAAATGAATGAAGCTAACTACAGTTGTAAGTTAGTTCCACATGAATGCATACCCTTGCACGGACTATTGCATAGAGTTAGAAATATACCGCGACAGGTTGATGTTTTAACCTGATGCTGAGCTGTAACCTCCATATCAGAGTAGACTGTTGTAATAACTTACCAAAACAGCAAATTAGAAAAGTAAGAGTAAACAACAGTGCCAATTAACCAAATCCTTAGAATCCACTTTATCTGATGTTGTTGCATCATGTCCATGACTTAGGACCAATCCTGTCCTAGAGTGTCTAACCAGCAGGTTGCAGGTCAGGGAGAGGTTGCCCTTGGCACTTACTTCACAACAGGGTTTGCAGTACAAGGGATATGGGATATGTGTGTGTGACTCCATCTCTGCCAGTGGCTTCTTCACATTGTAGTCTAACACACTGGAGAAGAGGGTGAGTGAGTTTATTGACCCTTGTGGGAATGAGAGGCTGGAATACTATACTGTAGCATGAGAGGAGGTATGCACTCTGCAATGGTAAGAAAGGAAGTGTGAGTGTCTAAAGAGATATCAGTGACAGAGTGAATGCCTGGGGAAGAGGCATGTGACAAAGTGTGAAGCTGGATGAGTGGGTATTGAATGTATGACAGTGTATGTGAGGATGAAAGAAAGGAGAGAGTGTATAAGATGGTGGAAAGGAGAGAGTGAAAGAGTGAGTGGGTTGAGAGGTCGCAGAGGGAGCAATGATTGATTGAGTTGCATGCCTGACTGTTGATACTGCATGTTGGCTGATGTTATCAGCAGCTGTGCAAACTTTGGGGACATTAGCAAAACTAGTGTTCCTTTTACTGTAGCTAGCTAATTCCTGTGACCTGCATGATGCAACACACTCCCTAACAGACTCCTTGCACAATAACACCCAGGACAGTAGACCTGTTTGCACCTGTTCTTCATTACATCAAATAGAACATGC
Source organism: Oncorhynchus clarkii lewisi (assembly GCF_045791955.1). Classification (NCBI taxonomy): domain Eukaryota; kingdom Metazoa; phylum Chordata; class Actinopteri; order Salmoniformes; family Salmonidae; genus Oncorhynchus; species Oncorhynchus clarkii. Next base: position 56,201,766 of record NC_092163.1, read on the forward strand.
GTTTTTCGAGAGAACATTTACATTTTCTGTCGACTTTGTTTTGACATGAAAATGATCTTTCTCATAAGTGGAGAAGGTCAGATAGTCAGAACTACTGTACAGCAGAAGTTACTCTATGGTCAAATGGATGTCATTCTCAGTGATCATTATTGGCATGTGTCTTTGTCTCTTCCCTCTTCCCTCCTAGAAACTTCCTCATCCATCCAGACCTCATGTAAATCTAATCAAATTGTATTTGTCACATGCGCCGAATACAACAAGTGTAGACCTTAGTGTGAAATGCTTACTTACAAGCCCTTAACCAACAGTGCAGTTCAAGAAGAGTTAAGAAAATATTTACCAAATAAACTAAAGTAAAAAATACTAAAAATTACACAATAAAATAACAATAACGAGGCTATATACAGGGGGTATCGGTACCGAGTCAGTGTGCGGGGGTACAGGTTAGTTAGTTGAGGTCATTTGTACATGTAGGTGGGGGTGAAGTGACTTTGCATAGTCCAGTAGCCCCAAACTGAGGTAGCCCTGTTGTGAGCAGCTGGAAAAACATCCCACAAGTGGGCGGCTGGTTCTGAACTGTACCAAATTGTTGTGGCCACAGGGAAATGGGGTAGCAGGGAGCGAGCGAGTCAGTGAGTGAGCTGTGGAATTTGACCACGTCAGCCTTACGTAAGAGGCTGAGAAGCCATGGTGAAGAGGCAGGGAGGTACACTAACAGTCAGGCAGCGAGAGAGAGACAGAGCAGAGGGATACAGGTTGACAGGCAGGGAGAGAGAGACAGAGCAGAGGGATACAGGTTGACAGGCAGGGAGAGAGAGACAGAGCAGAGGGATACAGGTTGACAGGCAGGGAGAGAGAGACAGGAAGAGGCAAGAACTGATGAATGTTGAGCGGGATGAAGAGTGTTCTGTATGACCGCTCAACGTCAAAGCAGCTTTGAAAGTATAAGAGATGGTGTCTCTCTCAATAATTCACTTTTTTCTTTCTCTGTAAACCTTTCACCCTTTTCCCTCTCTCCCTCCTTCCCTCTGTCCTCTCTCGCATCCTCCTTTCCTGTTCTCGATCCACACGTGAGTCAGTGACAGTCTGTCACTCAGTGGGTGATTTTATGCTGGTTTATTAGAGCGAGGAGTGCCTTTCTCTCTGACTCAAGTAATTGCCTTCCTCTGAAGACAGACAGGACTTAGCATCTGCTGTGGAGAAAAAAGGAGGAGGGTGTCTGTTTTTAGAAACAGCCCAACTGACACAGTCTGACCCTCAGGGTGTCTGTCTCTGTCATCTCCAGTGCAGGTTGGGATCTGCCAGAACCATAACCACACTCCCAGTTATTCCTGGGTAGTTCACCTAATGCTGCCCGCCCCGTAATGCACCGCAAAGCACAGTCATTTCCTCCTTCATACTTCCCACCTCCAACTCGTTATAAGGTAGATAGTTCATTGCAATTATTTCTTAATCACCAGGTGAGCATTTAGAAACAACACAGACACGCATTATTAAGCTCTTGCTGATTAGTTAAATGTCAAGGTTCTATTTGGCCATAAAACTACTGTAGTCTTCTAAATGGGGTAGAATATAAGGTAGATTGTATCATGTATGTGCGATGCCCCCTTTGACACAACAGCCTCTCATCAATTTTGATGTTCGTTTTGACATGGAACACCATCATTCCGGAATCCAGTCACAGGTCACAGTATCCCTTGCTGCAGGACAGAGAAGCAGTGCCATTCTCTGCATTGACTCCTATCATTACCATTGTTACTCTATCATTATAGCCCTCTTATTCCCCTGTCCATTCAAACAGACAAGGTTTTCCAGGGCCCACTGATGAAATGGAGACAAAGGCATATTTACGCAGCTTCAGCCTCTCTCATTAGGAACACTTGAGAGTGTATCACTATTTCAATTATTTTTAGTGCTGTCGGCCCAAGGGCAGCAGAGAGAGAGAGAGAGAGGGAGAGAGAGAAAATAGGGATAGAAGGGAACAGAATATGGGAGGGAAATAATCTGGCGGAACAGGAAGATGATAAGATGAAAAGGGTGAGACTGACATGGAGAGATCTGCTCTTCTCATTTGATTTAAAGTTTCAACTTTCAGAGGGATTAAAACCCACTTCATGATTTACTGTATTGGTGGTGTGGGACAACCTAGTATATTATGTAGCTTCCAGCTGACAAAATGACTGATATGGTAGATATTGCAGTGAATGCTGTGGTATTGCACCTATACCTCCTACTGTACAGTACATGCTAGTTTTTAAACTTTGTTTATGACCATAGTTTGCAAATTTGTGCAAATATTGCAGGCCATAAATTAATTTGAGAATAAGCTTGGAGAAAAATGTGGAAATATTCTGCAGAATAAGACACAATACATTTTATTAGGCATGTTCATGGGTTGCATGTCCATCACTCGGTCTCGTCGTTGCCATTGTTATCAACGTTCTACAGGTGCCGCAGCATATTGATGCCCGACTGATGCTTGATGCTCAGTCTTTCTGAACGGGAGCTAATTCATGTTTAATAAAAATTACACGGTAAGGGTCTGGAAATATGATGACATTGCTAAAGACAAATACATAATTAGTAGGAAACAATTTTGCCATCATTATGATGTGGTCAAGTTTACTAGAGAGATGGCAATGTTGCCATGAGCTAGTAAAGTTTGTCAGAAATAGCTAGCAATTCTAACGTTAGCTAGCTAAAAACGTCAGTGCTCCCCTCAATCTTAGCTAGCTAAAGTTAAACTGCATCTACTGTCAATCTGGCGACATCACAATAATGACAAAAGCTTGTCCTACTAATTATTTGCCTCCTTTTGGAATGTCATCATGTTTCCAAGCCACAGTAATACACTTTAGTCTGAGACTCCATTGAGTAGAATGCTCAGCTGGGCATCAGTCCTAAAATGAATATTCAAAACAATATTGTGAGGAAACTTGCAACCCATGAATACTTTTGACAGAGTAATGTTATTGTTCTTTGAGATTGCTCAGACTGTTTGTATAATATTGACACACTTGCGTGGGCCTTGATAAAGTATATACATTGTTTGTGAACAAAGGCATCAGCTTTAATAACAACAGATGTTGTAGGACTGTATTTCCCGTTTTACAGAGAAATATGACTCAGTTGGGCTCTTTAGACACTGAGCTTTTACGTCACTTTGGTGACCTTACAGGAAAATCCACATTGCAGTACTTACAGTAGGTGACATGAGTAGTCATCACCATTGTCATGCATAAAAAATGTATCAGGTGTTGACAACATGTGGCATTGGGACACAGGGGAGGTCACTGTAGGGAATAACAGCTAACAGCTGTAAGTCAAACCCACTTTCAGTTGGTTTCTCACCAGCTGTGTCTGTTATCCTTAACCCTAAATATTAACTCAGCAAAAAAAGAAACGTCCTCTCACTGTCAACTGCATTTATTTTCAGCAAACTTAACCTTTTTGACGCAGGTGTTCCCCTAGCGACCCACCTCGACAACATCCGGTGAAATTGCAGAGCGCAAAATTCAAAATACAGAAATTGTCATAATAAACATTAATGAAAATGCAAGTGTTATACATCAGCTTAAAGATTAATTTATTGTTAATCCAGCCGCTTTGTAAGATTTCAAAAAGGCTTTACGGCAGAAGCATACCATTTGATTATGTGGGGACAGCGCCCCGCTTACAAAAGCATACAAACATTTTCCAACCAAGTAGAGGAGTAACGAAAGTCAGAAATAGCGATACAATTAATCACTTACCTTTGAAGATCTTCATCTGGTTGCATTCACAAGAGTTCCAGCTACACAACAAATGTTTGTTTTGTTCGATAAAGTCCCTCTTTATATCCCGAAAATCAACCGATCGCTGCCTGCACCTGCCTGCCTGTCCAGCATTACTTCTCTGGACGGTTCTGACTTAGAATATGTGGACAACTACAAATACCTAAGTGTCTAGTTAGACTGTAAACTCTCCTTCCAGACTCACATCAAACAGCTCCAATCCAAAGTTAAATGTAGAATTGGCTTCCTATTTCGCAACAAAGCATCCTTCACTCATGCTGCCAAACATACCCTTGTAAAACTGACCATCCTACCGATCCTCGACTTCGGCGATGTCATTTACAAAATGGCCTCCAATACCCTACTCAATAAATTGGATGCAGCCTATCACAGTGCCATCCATTTTGTCACCAAAGCCCCATATACTACCCACCACTGCGACCTGTACACTCTCGTTGGCTGGCCTTCGCTTCATACTCGTCGCCAAACCCACTGGCTCCAGGTCATCTACAAGACCCTGCTAGGTAAAGTCCCCCCTTATGTCAGCTCGCTGGTCACCATAGCAGCACCCACCTGTAGCACTCGCTCCAGCAGGTATAACCTCTCTGGTCACCCCCAAAACCAATTCTTCCTTTGGCCGCCTCTCCTTCCAGTTCTCTGCTGCCAATTACTGGAACGAACTACAGAAATCTCTGAAACTGGAAACACTTATCTCCCTCACTAGCTTTAAGCACCAGCTGTCAGAGCAGCTCATAGATTACTGCACCTGTACATAGCCCATCTATAATTTAGCCCAAACAACTACCTCTTCCCGTACTGTATTTATTTATTTTGCTCCTTTGCACCCCATTATTTTTATTTCTACTTTGCACATTCTTCCACTGCAAATCTACCATTCCAGTGTTTTAATTGCTATATTGCATTTACTTCGCCACCATGGCCTTTTTTTTGCCTTTACCTCCCTTATCTCAACTAATTTGCTCACATTGTATATAGACTTATTTTTCTACTGTATTATTGACTGTATGTTTGTTTTACTTCATGTGTAACTCTGTGTTGTTGTATGTGTCGAACTGCTTTGCATTATCTTGGCCAGGTCGCAATTGTAAATGAGAACTTGTTCTCAACTTGCCTACCTGGTTAAATAAAAATTCAGTTTTGTTGGCGCATTTTGTTCAGTAATCCACTGGCTCAAAGGTGGTCAAAACATACAGACGAATACATCATAATAGTAACAGTAAAGTTCGTCGAAACATGTCAAACGATGTTTATAATTAATCCTCAGGTTGTCAATTGTCTAAATAATGGATAATATTTCAATCAGACAATAGCGTATTCAATAGAAAGGAAAAACAACCAAGGGCGCGCACTCGTTCACGCGCGCAAACCAGCACTATATGATTCTACAGCCCACTGACAGAAAGGTCCCATTCTTCTTCATTTTTCAGAAAACAAGCCTGAAACAATGTCTAAAGACTGTTGACATCTAGTGGAAGCTATAGGAACTGCAATCTGGGTCCGAACACATTAGATACTCTAAAAGCATTCAATTGAAATCTACCCACATCAAAAAAATGGCCCTAGCCCTCACCATCTGATCCAACAGGTCCCAGACGTGCTCAATGGGATTGAGATCCGGGCTCTTCGCTGGCCATGGCAGAACATTGACATTCCTGTCTTGCAGAAAATCACGCACAGAACGAGCAGTATGGCTGGTGGCATTGTCATGCTGGAGGGTCATGTCAGGATGAGCCTACAGGAAGGGTACCACATGAGGGAGGAGGATGTCTTCCCTGTAACGCACAGCATTGAGATTGCCTGCAATGACAACAAGCTCAGTCCGATGATGCTGTGACACAGCACCCCAGACCATGACGGACCCTCCACCTCTAAATCCATCCAGCTCCAGAGTACAGGCCTTGCTGTAACGCTCATTCCTTTGATGATAAACACAAATCCGACCATCACCCCTGGTGAGACAAAACCGCAACTCGTCAGTGGAGAGCACTTTTTGCCAGTCCTGTCTGGTCCAGCAACGGTGGGTTTGTGCACATAGGCAACGTTGTGCCGGTGATGTCTGGTGAGGACCAGCATTACAACAGGCCTGTAAACTCAGTCCAGCCTCTCTCAGGTTATAGCGGACAGTCTGAGCACTGATGGAGGGATTGTGCGTTCCTGGTGTAACTCGGGCAGTTGTTGTTGCCATCCTGTACCTGTCCCGCAGGTGTGATGTTCGGATGTACCGCTCCTGTGCAGGTGTTGTTACAAGTGGTCTGCCACTGCGAGGATATCAGCTGTCCGTCCGGTCTCCCTGTAATGCTGTCTTAGGCGGCTCACAGTACGGACATTGCAATTTGTTGCCCTGGCCACATCTGCAGTCCTCATGCCTCCTTGCAGCATGCCTAAGGCACGTTCACGCAGATGAGCAGGGACCCTGGGCATCTTTCTTTTGGTGTTTTTCAGAGTCAGTAGAAAGGCCTCTTTAGTGTCCTAAGTTTTCATAACTGTGACCTTAATTGCCTACTGTCTGTAAGCTGTTAGTGTCTTAATGACCATTCCACAGGTGCATGTTCATTAATTGTTCATGGTTCATTGAACAAGCATGGGAAACAGTGTTTAAACCTTTTATAATGAAGATCTGTGAAGTTATTTGGATTTTTAGGTTGCACCTCTGTCACTTGGTCGCGTCATGCCGTTGTTGTGAACGTTCTCAATCCGCCCTCTGCCGATAGCGTAATAATGGTTGCCTAAAGTGATGACGATCGCAATCATTCTGGACGGAGGCTAATGACTGTTTAGTCTAAGTTACAATATAGTGCCTGGAAATACCTTGACATTGCTGAAGTAGTCAAATATTTAGTAGGACACCATCTTTGCCAGCATTATCATGTCGTCAAATTTACTTTAGATAGCAATGTTGTCATTAGCTAGCAAAGTTCGTCAAAAATAGTTAGCAATGATAACGGTAGTTAGCTAAAATCCTCCCCTCAATCTTAGCTAACTAGCTAACATTATACTTCATCTAAAGTCAATCTGGCGACATCAAAATGATGACGAAAGGTTTTCCAACTAATTATTGGCGTTGTATTTCCAAGCCAATGTAATTCACTTTTGAGGAAATTGTCATCAGTGCTCATTGACGATGCTTTGAGTAAAATGATCAGTTGTGCATCAGTCCAAAACAAATGTTCAAAACAATATTGTGACGAAACATGCAACCATGAATAAAGCTAAAATAAGATGGAAGGTGTTCAAAGGCCTCCCTTAGTTTGCAAAACAGCTGTATCTGACTAAGCATATACTAATCATACATCTCCACACAGCACAGCAGACCACTGCCTGCCCCAAAGAGAGAGAGAGGAGAGACAGAAAGATAGTGAGAGAAGGAAATGAAAGGATAAAAAAAGAAAGGTAAGGAAATAATGATAGTCAAAGGGAGAAAGAGTTCCGGAGCCTGTCTCAGCTTGAGTCACTTATTACAAGCTTAGTGATTCAATATTGATTCAATATATTTAGATATACAGTAGATGGCTACAGGCCATTACTGGCAAATTGTGTCATTCCAAAATCCATGACTGTACCGTCTGACTCATACAGTTGCTAGACCACATACAGTATAACCGGACATTAATTCATTTTGTGACAGCATAAAACGAAACATCTATTTCATGTAGACAGGTGCAGGGCTTTGCTAACCTCCTCTCAAGATGTATGCAATGTGTGGACCACCATATTGAATGAGTCATTCCATCCACACATCCTGGAATACAGGCAAGTCACGTTGTTCAGATAAAGTCAATATTTCCTAATTACTACCTGTCTCTATGTGCTTGCCCCCATACAGGACTCCTGGTAAAAGTCTGTAGTGGATTAGACATAAGGTGGCTAACTCAGGGAGTGGTGGTTGGTCTGCCAGCAGCATCCAGACCTGACCAGTAGGCAACTGGGTTGGATATACTGTACTGTGTGTGAGGGTAGGGCTGTTACGTGACCATCTTACCACCACACCAGCGGTCACGATTCATGACAGCAGTCAAATTTCACGTGACTGTTTAGTCAGGTAATTAGCCTTCTCTAATCTCTGACGCTGCTGATGTTCATTAGTAGCCAACCAAACGTGCTAACTGCCTGGTACTCAGCACTCTATTGTCCCTCTAACCACTCTGACATCAATGCAAATGTAATTGAAAATGTAATCAAACACTTAGTGAGAGCCCATGAGCTCATGTTGCGCAACATTTCTATAGGCTATGTAATTACATGAGAAAACAGAGTCATGGCCTCTACTAAAAAGAGGAGGATCCCATCAGTATTCTATAGACTAGGCCTACTATATTTATTTCTCAACTTTCCTAATATTAAGCACATTGCTTTACTTTACAACAGGAGTATAGCCTACCTTGCTGGCATGAAAATGAACCACAGAAAAGCCTGTTCCATTTGCTATTTAAGTGCATAGATTACATGTTTTTTCCGCTGCTCCTGTTTTGAGACAGGTACATGATAATGGTCCATTCTAAATCAACACAAATTTCACACATACACGATTTAGTATATTTAAAGACAACATTAAATCAATATCAATCAATTTGTGGTGGCAGCGTAGCCTAGTGGTTAGAGCGTTGGACTAGTAAACGGAAGGTTGCAAGTTCAAATCCCCGAGCTGACAAGGTACAAATCTGTCGTTCTGCCCCTGAACAGGCAGTTAACCCACTGTTCCTAGGCTGTCATTGAAAATAAGAATTTGTTCTTAACTGACTTGCCTAGTTAAATAAAGGTAAAATAAAATAAATAATAATAGATAATAATAGTGTGATGAGTGACAATATTACTTATGAATGATGCCCATCTTAAGGCAAGAAACAGCACATGCTTTTTTTTCAATAGGCCTATATGTTTAGATTAGGTCTGTATCACAACTAGTGGCCAGATCATTTCTTAAAATGGAGCACACTAATCCACTTTCCAACCGGTGTAGAGCCTAACTAGCATGCATATGTAGTGCGTAAGTTTCAAGTGTGGGGAGATCATTTCACCATAAAAATGCACCTTTATAATAACAGCATTACTTGCATAATCACATTTGTGGTCCCTTTGAGAATGGTGTTTACCTGCTAATGGAACATTCATGCTTATAGCCTACTGTTGTGTACGCATTGCTGTGTTTATAATGTGAAGAAATAGCCTAATAGTTTATCAACGTTTTAAGCTAAATGTTCTCATCTGTTGCGTCAGGTTCATTGCTTAAAACAGTTTCTGCTAGTTGTTGTATTAATTTGGGATCTATCACATCCCACAACTGTTTGGAATATTTATTTCTCACACAGAATGGATCAACTTTTGTACTGTGGGGGATAGTAGATTGAGATAGGCTAGTGCTTTTTCTGTTCGTTAGGCCTAAACATCTTGTTGGCTGATGAAAAGTAAATGTGGACAGTTCTTCCTATATCTTCAATATACACCTCAGAATTGGATACGGACGCAGGCAGTTGCATCCCCGATGTATCTGTCTTTACTTGTAGCCTGTGAGAAAGACCCGATCATGTGACTGAGAGCCCTGTGAGTGAGAGGTGCTTCGGCATGCATCCAGGAGAAATCAATTATAATTATTATATTCAGCCCAAGGGCAGAACGGTCACTGTCCGCAAAAGTCATGGATTTTTTTAAGAGGCGTTAAGGCCACACAAAGGGATGCAGCCGGGAAATGTGAGGCATTATCAAGTGCTTGTCAAATTGTGAATGTGAGACTGGTGAAGTGTGTACAGCCTGCATCAAAAAACAAAGCAGAGCTCATACCTTTCATGCTGCTTTTTTAAGTCATCATTAGATGCATCATGAAGCCTTAGAATGTGTAAAAAATCTCAACAAATAGCCCAATGTGTCACATCCTAACCTTAGTTCCTTTTGTATGTTTCTATTTTAGGTTGGTCAGGGCGTGAGTTGGGGTGGGCATTCAATGTTTTTGTTCTATGTTTGGTATTTCTATGTGTTTGGCCTAGTATGGTTCCCAATCAGAGGCAGCTGTCAATCGTTGTCTCTGATTGAGAACCATACTTAGGTAGCCTGTTTTCCCACTCTTGTTTGTGGGTGGTTGTTTTCTGTTTAGTGTATGTCACCTCACAGAACTGTTTTCGTTTCTTCCATTTCACTTCGTTATTTTGTTTTGTGTGTTCAGTTAATAAATTAACATGGACACTTACCACGCTGCGCATTGGTCCGATATTTCATACTCGTCGTCAGACGACGAAGAGACTCGTTACAATATGTTTGTATTATGAGTGAAGTTACATAAATAACTCTAAATGATAGAACAATGAGACAGATATTTCACCGGATGTATAAATGTGAAGCATCCGCTTGGCGTTTCCACTCCCTACCAAATATGGTAGTGAAAGGAAGCTCAGTGGCCGGCAGTGGGAGAAGATGGAACGAGATAGATTTTGACCGACATTCTGAAAATGTTCTCATCGATGAAACATTTGACCTCAATACAGTTCCCAAAACGAAAATCTGTTGCGAACAGAGTGGACAAGGTTTTGTAGACCTTACCCTTTGCCAAATTTCTCAAAAATGGCATTGTTTGTAAGCCTATAGCCTATGCTATTCTGTTCTTCTGAAATAGATGACATTTTCATCATATCATGTTTCTTTAGACCTGTCTAAAATAAAGAATGGATTGATTGTGATGGTTTAGGATATTTTACATGGATTTATTAGACTTTTTAAAATGTAGATGTTCCAAAGGTCTGCTTGTAGGCTATGCGTGGAAGCCAGGAGATGCTAAACAGCCACAGCCCTATGTGAGTGCTACATTACTGTGGTCCTTCAATGATGAGCAATGAGACAAATATGAAGAATGACCTGTGTCTGTGTGTGTGTGAGACTATTAAAATACAAATAGATGTTATGCTTGTGTGAAAGAGCTTGCTTTTACTTCATGAGGTTGTTGGTGACTGGTGCTTGTAAAGGGAGAAAATGTGCAATATTGTATTTGATTTACAAGCAGGTTTTAGTTTGTGTGTTTTATAGATGTAAATGTGTAGTGTACGGTGAGAATAAAGTTGATTGTTGACGTGTGGGAGTGTGTGGCAGGCATAAAATTGATTGTTGATGTGTGTAGTAGGCCTGGGAATTGCCAGGGACTTCACAATACTATATTATCACAATACTTTTGTGCCGATACGATATTATTGCGATTTTCACGATTCTCACAATTCTACAAAATCAATACTGTGATTTTATTGCAACTCGATGTTCCAAACATTGCTCACCATATGTCTGCAAGTTTTAATCAGTCATGGAAATAAAATAAAATAAATTGGCTCCCTATTTAAAAAAGAAGATGGAAAATAAGCTATGAAGGAAAAATACTGGAGTTTTGGTGCAGGTACAGCTAACTAGCGCAAAAATAATATTGTGATACTGTAAAAACTATACGATACTTCGTCCAAAATAATATTGCGATACTGTAAAAACTATACGATACTTCGTCCAAAATAATATCCAGATATGTAACTGTATCGATTACATTTTTTCCCGTCACTAGTGGGTAGGCTAGTACTTGAGTCTGTATGTGTAGGTGTGGAGTGTATGTTTATATGGTTAACATGTGGGTGTATGTGTGACTGTGTGTTGGAGAGGGGTGTGCAAGAGAGTGTGTGTGTGTGTGTGTGGTGGGGGTAAAGTGGATGGTTGACTCCACTGGAATGCGGCGCTGACTCAGTTCGTCTGGCAGCCATAGTCTTGCTCACTCTGTGGACTCATTCACGCTCTACACCCCCCTTTTGGGGTGGGGGGGGGGGTTGCCTGTTGCCTCATGTCGGATTTCCGGCAAGTGTCTTGGAATTTCAGGGAACGGAGCTCCAGGAAGCCCAGGGACGCTGCCTTGTTTGGGTTCTAGTCAAGTCTGGCCTCAGTTCTCTGCCGTAAACAAACCAATCCCTTGGTTACTGCTGTATACAGTATAATAACAACACACACTCACTCCCCACTGTGTGTCTCAAAGCCTCAGCATAGCCACGGGAAGATGTTTGGAGGTGGGGGTGCTGCGATTGTATTTCTCCGGGTGGGCAAATATACATGTTTTGCCCGATTTTTTTTATTCTTGTCTTTCAGGGGGTGCAGCAGCACCCTCAGCACCCCTACTTCCCGTGGCTATGAGCCTCAGTCAGTCTTAAAGGGCAATTCTGCCACTTTTCAACCTCATATTCATCATCTCCAGCACCAAACCAGGGTCTACATGTGTAAAAACAGCGCGTTTCTATGATCTATGATTAAAAAGATTAGAAGAAAGGTCCTAAAAAATGCTTCACTGTAACATCACAGTGTAGGATTAAAAAAGCTGTCATTTTTTTTACATCTACAATGAGTTTCTAGTCCAAGGGAGGGTATTTTGTTGCTCCCCACATCACCGCAAATCTCATAGTGTTTGAAAATCACAGTTTTTTTTTTTTTTTTTACTTTTGATAATGTCATTGGGTAGAACTTTTTTACTTTTAAATTTTTGTTCTACAAAACGTAGGAATTTGACATTTTTTGACACTGGTATTGTGCTGGAGATGATGAAAATTAAGTTGATAAGTGGTGGAGTTGCCCTTTAAAGGCATTTATTCTCAGTGCAGGTGGTTGGTAGTGCTATGATATAACTTGCTTTGTTCTATCAAGAAGAAAAACACTCTGTCTTCTCTCAGTCCCACGCCTGTCCCACCACCCACCATGGACAGACAGAGAGACCTGCTGTGTCTCCCTCTACGGGGCCACTGGCCACCTGCCCACCCTGCCTAGCTGCTGCTGTCCAGACTGAGCAGATCGTCTTTCAGCCAGGGATTAGCTACACCTCTCACTGGACTGTCACAACAAAACATGCTATCACACAGCAGAGGCTAGCTTATAATACACCAAGAGGAGCTTCTGACATCCCAATCATTTGACAGACACTGATCTAGAGTTTTGACTCACTTATAAAACTGCATTTACTTATACCAATGCAAATTAAATGTTAAAGCTTTAAAAAGACCCCAATTCAACTATAGAGCACTTTCCTGAAATCGACTCTGAAGGATCAAGCACACGGTTATTTCCCTCAGCACTTTTGTTTCAACTTGCCAGGGACCGTGAAACAGCTTTCTAGAATTTCCCTACACACTGTCCTGTATATTAGTACTGCTGGTGCCTGCTTATGGGGGGGGGGGGGGGGGGGGGAGGTTGGTTCTTCTATCCTTGTGGGGACCTAAAATTCCCAAAAGTCCCCACAAGGATAGTAAATCAAGGACATTTCTCCCTTGTGGGGACACTTCCTAAGTCTCCATGAGGACAAAGGCTATTTTAGGCTTATGGGTTAGGTTAATGGTTAGGGTTAGGGTTACAATTAGGGTTAGGGTACGGAGGTAGTGGTTAGGTTTAAGATTAGGGTTAGAAGTTGGGTTAGGGTTAAGGTTAAGGTTAGGTTTAGGGTTAAGGAAAATAGGATTTTGAATGGAAATAAATTGTAGGTCCCCATGAGGATAGAAAAACAAAACGTGTGTGTGTGCCTGTGTGTCTCCCTGTGTGTTGAGCATGCCACAAACTGCATTATGTTAGTGTAAAGAAGCATTGCAGGAAGGGTCCTTAATGCAGATATGCATGCATATGCAAACACACAGACGCACGCACGCACAGACACACACATACACAGTAACTGGGGCAGAATGCCAGCGGGCTGGTAGAATGTGACCTGATGACCTTTGCCTGTAGACTTCCACATGCAACCCTCAGGAGGGGAGGCCTGAATAGACCCGGTCTTCGCTAATGGAAGACTCTCTGTTTGTAAACTCTGACCATATGACACATGCAGAGCGGTAACACTGGGGCAAGCACTGCACACTTACAAACACTCAAATAAACACACACACACACACACACAGGCGAACCCAGCGCACACAAACATATGTATGTATGTTCAAAATAAAGGAGAGGGAAAGATAGGGAGCATGGAGGGGAGGTTATTATCAGCGGGTATGTCTTGTGTTGTACAGCACTTGGTGAACCTCGCAGCCACACATTTTACTGCTTTCATAAATCCTGACTTACCTGTTTGACGTTTTTTTTCAAACACGTGCTCAGTTCAGTGAGAGGCTGTGCTTGATTTATTCAACCTTAGAAATAACTTTACATACAAAACCACAAAACTTAAACTGGTGGTGAAAGTGTCCAGGTAAATATTACACAATACATCCACACATGCATGGACAGACTGTCTAATTTAAGTACACATGTACACATGCATGCACACCCACAGACACACAGACCCAAGCACACTCTGAGGTAAATATGAAGGCAATCTATTGCACAATGAGTTAGGAAGCATGATGTTGAATGCCTGTCCAAGCAGTCACACAGTTCCACTGCTTAAAACTAACTGCACCACAACATGGAACTTGACATGCTGTGTACATTGGATTTCAGCTGTAAGGATGCTCTACATATATTGAATGATCTTATGGGTTTAGAGATCTGAATGCCCCTGAGGTGAGGAACTCGTCTTCTGTTGTACAGTATATGGAAGAGGGGACTATCCTATGTTGTCTCAAACAGACAGGGCATGGGTAAACCCCACCCTCTGTGCAGGGAGAAAGGACACTAATAGATCTGACAGGTCTGGTTCAACCGGTCACAGATGACAAGCCTTTGGAATTGCTCCAAGTCGATCTGACTCAAGCGTGTGCATTCTCTGAGTGTGAAATCACACTTATTAAACTCATTTGCATTTGTGCCACATATTAAAGACAATACCTTGTTACCTTGATTTGATTAATGACCTATTTTGATAGGCATGAGATGACTGGAATTCAGTACTGTGGCGAAGGGTTATAAATTGATTTTATTTATTTTTTTGTGACCTCTAGGTTGTGTACCGGTTGGAGTCCCTCTGATTCCAGACTTTTTCCCAGTAATAAATCACACATATGTCCACTTTGTCACTGATGTGACTTCGATATCAGATCCACAACTGATAATAACCAGTGCCATTCTACACAGCACCTGTATTTGATCTTACTCATGAAGAATCTGTAGAAATCAGGAGAGACTCAACCTGCGTGAAGCTGGTAGCTGTCTCCAGAGCTCAGTCTGTATGGTTGTCTGTGTCATATCTCTCCTGTTAAATCCACAGGTGCAGATCCAACCTGGCGAGAGTCAGACAGGCTGGTGCCAAGGGGCCATAAAACAATCAGGAGATGGCCATATATATATCCTGCCTATCAAATAGCTAACAGAGCAGAGATGGGCCCATTCAGTCAGGTCACGTAGGAACAAACAACAGGGCCACTGCCCCTCCCTGGCCCCTCAGCCGCTGTCACAAGAGAGCCTCTATGGCACACAGACACCCAGTCTTCCTCCTTACAGTGTAAGGTTACCAATCCCATACTCACAGCTCTCAGACTGAGTGAACATGATGTACTGATCTAATCTATTAGGAAGGGTTTGCCCAATACACAGCAGGGGGAAATGGTAGTGCTGAAAGGGAATGAGCTAGACAGGCCCAAAGAGCTGCAGCTCCTATACTCTGTTGCTGCAAATCTGTTGATGCAAACAGGACTCTGGCTCTCAATCTGATTAGTAGCCTAGCTACACATCCACCTAGATATCTGGAAAGCCAGGAAAGTGTACCTGCGATTGGATGCTTGCAAAGGGACAAATGTATGAATGTCTAAAGGGTCCACAAGTGCACACAAATAATGCTAACTAGCGCAAACACCCTAAGACATGTATGGCTTTGGATAGGCCCTATTCAGTGTTGTTATCAGGGGAGGTATGTACATCTAAAAGATAATGCTCAGAACAAACTGACGACAACTCTTCCCCTGATTCATCTATTCAGTTCCACTACTGAGGGGTGACTCTATCACTAGGGCAACACGTCAAACAAACAATGTGTGGGCTTGTATGTGGATGAAACCCTAGACCCACCACAACTGCCTTCCGCCACACAAAATATATTGAGATCTGAAGTCATCACAGAAGACCAGAGTAATTAATAGACTCTAACACAAGTCCTGTTCCTTAGAACCAACCAAGCATGTGGGTGGAATGGGTTTCTGGGATAATGGCTGTTTAGGTTATCTCTATGTTTACCAGAATTGTGAACTCTGTAAATACAGGATGTGCCACAGGGTTATTATTCTCCCAAGGCTTTGTGTTCTCATCCATGGCTCATTGACTGGCCCACACAGCCCAGTGAGGAGGAGGGGGTGAGCTGTGGAGAGGTTTGGTTGAGTTGGCTGCATACTGATTATCTATTCCCAGGCCTTTGGGAGCATGATGGCATAATGATCATCTCCATTGTTTCTCTGAATCCCTGTAAACCATTGAAATACAAGGGGGAAGTGTACATCACAATTCTGTAATGTTCAGCCTTTTAGTCACTCTAAAAAAGGGGAGTAAACAGTTTGGGGTCACATGGGTTGGAAGGTGGGGGTTTGTTACTAGACTGATAAATGACATTATCCATCCGAACCTTTGCCACCTAGAAAATGTGTGTGACCGGACCTTCTCAAATAGTGCTTGAGTACGCAGCTGGTTTAGGTGTTGGGTTATGCCTACGCAGGTACATTGATTGTAAAAGGTTCACCAAGAGAAAACCTCAGGGAGGCACACTGCACACATGCCACCTCCCACTCCTCGCCTATCACAAAAAAAAATCTAGGATCAGAAACATTCATTTTTTTCTGCCAGTAGTTGACTCATAGTCACATAGCGAGAGCTGCAATTAGTCAAATGAGGGGGTACCCAATGACAAACATAACTTATCCTCTGGGCAACTGAGTAAGAGTTAGCATGTGCATTCAATGAACAGAGTTCTTAGTCCGTGTGTCACTCTGTTCCTTCCATAGCCAGAGGGGATTTCATCTGGTCCCATCAGTAAAGAGCCTGGAGTCTTCCCCAGTGCTGGGAAGGGAACCTATTGGGGTCACATGTGTATTTAGTCTTGATGAGACTACAGACTGGGCATTGGCCATTGTCTGGTTGTCCATATGAGAACTGAGTGGTTATCAGGCCTGCTGTGTGGTAGGTAACAGGATGTACTAAGACACTGAGGGATTGTAAATACGCTGGGGACACAGTGAGAGGTAAACAACTAGAAAGCGGAAGTTAAAGGCGGAAACAAACACAGAAGAATAGGAGTTATTAGCATACGCTCTTTGGAGTCAAAGGAAACAACAATGAGGGAATTAAATTCACTGGGGACAGAGATGGGCCAAAACAGATGAGAAACAACATAAGAACTAGATACTCAGGGGACAGTGCAAAGGGAGAAGCACAATTAGGACAACGTGAATAGTACACTCCAGGGACACAGCTTTTGTTCTATGTGAGTGTGAATGGATATTGGGGAGATACATACAGTAAAACATTAGTGTTTTGAGGAAAGTGTGTTTGAGAGACAGTGCAGGTCTAAGTATCTGGTTTCACTGTAGGTTATTGTGATTTTATAGGAAATAGAAGGAAAATTAGCACTATTGTTCTCTGGTGGGTGACAGAGAATCCACACATTTATAAGTATTCTCAAAGTAAAAAAAAGTAAAGCAGTTTACATGGCGTTCTCTTCGAAGAGAGAGGATGGCACACTGGACAGTGTTGGACATTGTTCAGCAGGGAATGGCCCTGTTATGTAATGTGAATATGACAGACTGTGGAAACAGAGGGAACTTCAATAACAAGCTAGCACACAATGTGCCAGATGCTGAGGCCATGCAAACAACCACTTCTGACGTAGGCATTTATATGATTCGTTTGAATTAATTGAACCTTTATTTTAACAGGCAAGACATTCAGACCTAGGTGGCAAATAAAATTTGATTTGATTTGATATTTGGCCTATCGAGGCATCAGAGCTCAGGCCTATCGAGGTCAACTTATTCAATAAAATAGCATGATCAACCGTATCAAATACTTTTGACAGGTCTACAAATAAAGCAGCACATTTCATTTTAGTGTCTAAAGCATAGAGAAGATCATTAACAACAGTCCAGCATAGTCCAAACCTACCAAAACAAATCAGAAGTGCAGTATAATTATAAAATAAATATATGGCCGAGCACAGGACTTAACAACCACTCATTGGTGCCTGGGAGCTTACACACCCATAACTGAATGGAATAGGGGGTGACATCCATGACTGTTTTCTCCACGGTCACATTGAATTATGAGGATAATTGTCTGTCTCCCCCATGTTGATCTTGAGATTGGCATTACAGTATGGCTGGTTTCAGAGTGGGAGCTGGGGTTTGTGTTGAGATGATTTAAACGGAGGGCCTCTGGCAGAACTTTGTCTCTGGGCTGGCCACTTCCTTTACCCATCTTGTGTGCCAGGCAGCCAAACTATGAGTCAGAACTCTGTGGTCAGTGTGGGAGGCTATTCTTCTTGTGTCACCCCAGTGACTAGTCTCCTCTCCCCCTTCCTTCCTTCCCTCTCGCTCTCTCTCTCTTTCCTTCTTCCTCTTTCTCTCTCTTTTCCCTCTGAATCACCAGGGAAGAAGTCAACGCCTGCTTGGCACATAATATAACTGCCCCCACACACTGAACGTGCTTTGATTCATTATTTGCTAATATTACTGTACAATACTACACCACTGAACGAGGATGACGTAGGACTGTTTGCCCATGTCTTATAAGGACTATGACACAGGAGTGAGGACATGTGCCTGTGCCCACATTCCAGAACACAAAACACTCTCCCACAAAGTGCTCTGTCTCTCTCGGGGGTTTTGCCCATCCTGTGCTGTCATTGTTTGTACAGTAGAATCCCTCTGCCTCTTACACACTACTCTCTTAACACGTAGCAGGATGCTGTGTCTCCTTCCTGTTGACACAGCCCCAGAGCTGGGAAAAGGAAAGCAGAGGGAAGTGGAGCTGTTGTCCCCTATCAGTGCTGGGCGCTCCGGGCAGTGCTCTTCCTGTCCTGATAGAGGGGGAAAGAGGAAGAGATGGCCGTGAAAGGAACTTTTGGAATAGGGAGGAATCGCTGGGTGCTTTCAATGACTTCAATCTTATCTGAGTGGAGTATGGTATGAATCCACTACAACACAGCAGAATTTGGGAGAGGGGATTGGTGCCTCTTGGCTTCCCTACCCACCTCTAGTAATAAGGCTAATGAGAATAGATTTAGAATAAAGCAGGAAATAGGACACTATTGAGTAAATCAACCGGTCAACCTTTCCAACCACACACAGCTTTGTATTCTGGCTCTAAATCTGAAAATAGACAACCGATGTGTTGGTTGGTTTTCACTGTGTTCCAAGCTGCATTTCCAATGAGTTCGGATGAGAGCTGTAATTAGTATGACCTTGATGATATCCCGCTGGTGGGAACATTTTGCATATAGATTTCAAAAGGAGGCAAATTACAGGAACTGGGGAAAAAACAGGTTTCACAGTATACTGAACAGTATGTTTGTGTTTTATGCAACGTCTGTTTTATCAGAAATATTTTTTAACATTCTCTTTGCACTAACCACTATGTTTTATGTAAGTCCTCTATGTAATTTCGATAGGACCAGTCAACTCTAACCCAGCCACAGTCTATCTTTGTCTCTCCCTTCCACCGTCACGGTCAGACAGCCGTGAAATAATCCTTGACATCGTTATATTCTCTTCAATGAAACACAACATTATGGCATATGCAGACAGCACAGTACCATTATTCCAGATGGTTACCTGTCTCTTATACAAACAATCTAAGAAAACATTTGGAGGTGGCCTGTCTGTCTGTCTGTCTGTCTGTCTGTCTGTCTGTCTGTCTGTCTGTCTGTCTGTCTGTCTGTCTGTCTGTCTGTCTGTTTCTCCTCCCCTCGCTCCCTAGTCATGGTTCCCTGGCCCTGGCTCCCTGGTCTTGGTTCCCCGGCCCTGGCTCCCTAGTCGTGGTTCCCTGGCCCTGGCTCCCTGGTCGTGGTTCCCTGGCCCTGGCTCCTTGGCCCTGGCTCCCTAGTCGTGGTTCCCTGGACCTGGCTCCCTGGCTCCCTAGTCGTGGTTCCCTGACCCTGGCTCCCTGGCCCTGGCTCCCTGGCCCTGGCTCCCTGGCCCTGGCTCCCTAGTCGTGGCTCCCTGGCCCTGGCTCCCTGGCCCTGGCTCCCTAGTCGTGGTTCCCTGGCCCTGGCTCCCTGGCCTTGGCTCCATAGTCGTGGTTCCCTGGCCCTGGCCCTGGCTCCCTGGCCCTGGTTCCCTGGCCAGCATTGCGTGTGGATGATAGCTGGACGTGGTATCATGAAGTGAACTTAGGAAGGGATGGGTTTATCTTGTCATGACAGTTGTGGTTTTCCTGATGGACTGTTCGCTGGACTGTTCGCTGGACTGTTTCATTTACACAACACTCACTTGGAAACATGTAAGGTTATTTTACCTGGAAACGTTGGAGACCCGCACAAATAATACATCCAAAACTGAGGCTTAAAGGGAAAATAAAGATGTTTATTAAAACAGGTTCTAGTACCTGACATACAATAAGAAGCTAAAAAGGAATAGTAAACTGTTTTCTTTGCATTACAACCAATGTCATTTGAAGCTCTAAACAATAGAATGTTTCAATCAAAATGATTCCATCGTCTTCCTCAGTACTCCAGAGGTGAAGTATCACACCTTCTGTTTCTGTGAACTAGGTCTATGTTGAATAAAACATATGTTTTACCAACAGTGTGGAGCTTGAGGGAATGATCAGCATACCACACACAAGCACACACACACGCACACACAGTCATGTCTGAAACCTTTTAGCTTTTGGACTAAACTAAGCCTGTCTCCATACACATCATTGTAATTTTGTACAGTAGTTAGATGGTAGCACTGCTGCTTAATTAGAGGGTAGAAATAATGAGGATGTAGGAGTCATTTGGGAGCAGACTTCAGAAACACAAAGAGAGGCTGCCAGCACTTTGTTGGAAGTCTGTTGTGTTTGATCTCCCTGAAAACCTCAAATAACCCAACTCAGAACAAAGGCTGTTCTCACTACTTTCTCTGAAGTCATGGGAATACTCTCTTCAAGAGTGTAAAGGAGGGCACACTGTATTTGGGACAAATTAAAGATTTTAAAAAGGATGCAACATTTTGCTCTATGCACAGTTGAAGTTCGAAGTTTACATACACTTAGGTTGGAGTCATTAAAACTCATTTTTCAACCACTCCACACATTTCTTGTTAACAAACTATAGTTTTGGCAAGTCGGTTAGGACATTTACTTTGTGCATGACACAAGTAATTTTTCCAACAATTGTTTACAGACAGATTATTTCACTGTATCACAATTCCAGTGGGTCAGAAGTTTACACACACTAAGTTGACTGTGCCTTTAAACAGCTTTTAAAATTCCAGAAAATGATGTCATGGCTTTAGATGCTTCTGATAGGCTAATTTACATAATTTGAGTCAATTGGAGGTGTACCTGTGGATGTATTTCAAGGCCTACCTTCAAACTCAGTGCCTCTTTGCTTGACATCATAGGAAAATCAAAAGAAATCAGCCCAGTTTGACCTCTTTAGAGTGAGAGAACTAGACTGATTTTTATTTCAAAGAGCATGTATTGTCCATCCACCACAAGTTCTGCAAAATGCAGAGGTGTCTTGGATGACATGACTTGGACTCGAGTCAGACTGAAGTCACAAATTTGATGACTAACAACTCGACCTTGACTTTAACACCAATGACTCGTGGCTTAACTTGGACTTGAGCCTTATGACTCGACCTGACTTGATACCCTCCCCAAGCCCAAATGTAAAAAATGATGCTATAATGCTATTGTGTGCAGCGCATCAACTCTTCATTTAATGGATTACAGTTTGAATCGGACAGCAGCCAATCAAATTGTGCCAGCTGAGAAAAAGTTGTGAGTGACAGTGCAGAGGAACGTCGGCGGGTGAATTCAGATTGAGCCCTTGGAAAGATGATACCCAAATTTACAGACGGAGGGGTAACAATTTCCAACTTTGTTCGACATTTGAAGCTGCACAAGAACGGTAAGTCGTACTTTACTGGTGTGTCATGTAGGCTAACGTAACGTTAAAGCAATGAGCCTCCACACAGTCAGGAACGTGATCATTGCAGCCAAGATTGAGCTACAACTGGCTAGGCAGCTGGCAGCCTAAATCCTGCCTGATGTTACTGCTGTTCCTAAAACTGCTGTTCCTACTGTAACCAAACAGAGAGAGAGAGAGAGTTTGTGTGTGTGTGTGTGTGTGTGTGTGTGTGTGTGTGTGTGTGTGTGTGTGTGTGTGTGTGTGTGTGTGTGTGTGTGTGTGTGTGTGTGTGTGTGTGTGTGTGTGTGTGTGAGTGTGTGTGTGTGTGTGTGTGCGTGCGTGCGTGCGTGTCTGTGTGTGTGTATGTTAAGGTTGTGCGATTGTGTACAAGCCTACATCGCCTAATTGCGTCCCATAGCGATCCTCGATAGTCGATCACTATGGGGGGGTGTCTTTCTCATAGCTACCCATGTATTTCCATTGAAATATAATGTTTATTTGGAAAGTAATAAATATATAGATATTTTTAAAAGCATTCATGATTTGTGTAAATGTAATATACTATTACTCTTGTTAAAAATATGAAATGGTATTACATTTGGTGAAGAGCACATTATGACTTGTTTAGGACTCGAAACTCAAAATGTAGGACTTGAGACTTGACTTGATACTTGACGGTCTTGACTTGAGACTTGACTCGGACTTACCTGTCTTGACTTGGGACTTGACTTGGGTGCTTGGGACTTGAGTGCTAAGACTTGAGACTTACTTGTGACTTGTAAAACAATGACTTGGTCCCACCTCTGGCAAAATGTACCTTGGTATTTTTTCAAAAGATTTCAGCGAGGAATCTCTGCTGAGTTGTGTGTCTGTGTGTGCGTTTTTTATTTTTGCATTAAGTGTACAGTTGGTGTGTACAGTATGTCTGTTATTTTGCTCAAGGGTAAGTGAGTGGTGCCTTGTGAGCTGTGGAAACCTCCCACACGCCCACACCTCCAGGCACCAGCGGAGAGGCACAGTGTGTTTGGCCCAGAGCAGGGCAAGGGCAGGTCGGCTCAGCTCCCCCGGCTGGTCTACTTCCTGCCAGGGACCACGGCTGTGTGGAGGCGCATGTCTCTTGATTTGCGGGAGGCCGGAAAGAAGGCTAGAATAAACTAAAGTTGTTTAATTTACAGGCCCGCCAGGGCCACACTCCCATAATTCAAACTGTCTTTAAAGCATGGCACCTACATTTGGTGATCGAGGCCAGCTGTGTCTGTGTCACTGTCTGTTTCAATTCTGCACAGACAGCATACTGTATAATCCAATCCACTTGTAATGTGCTATATATATACCGTTGACATTGGCCTGCACATTGTAAAAGAAGGGCAGAACAGGTTCAGAACAAAGCATGTTCTGTGTTAAAAAGACAATCTGTTTCATGCTTTAGTTCATAAAAATAGTTCCTAAAACAACTGATGGTGGGGTCTTGGTAAGAAGCACATACAAACGTTACAGTATTTTTCATCCAACGCTCTTGTTGCATAATTCAAAAAGAAGTTGCATCGCAACAACAACCCAGAGAGAATCGGTGATAACTGCAATTGTTCTCTGCATGGCTTGTCCATTCTGAGTTATTAATACTATGAAATGTTTCATAGTATTAGAGAGAACCTCTTTGAAATGTGGCATAGGGTTCTTTCCTTGACCCATACATTATGCAATGTGTTTTCAATGAAACACCACGATTGCCATTAGATCCAGGTGAGTGACTTGCATTAATGCATTAGGGCCGATCACAAAGGCTATTGTGGCACGGACAGTGGTTTGGTTATTCATGTGTATTGGCTTTCAGCATGTGACCCTTCGGCTCATAGTCTCCATGCCCGCAGAACGAGACCGTGCATTTGCATCCCCTCACAAAACCTTCTCTGGGACACGTTATTTCCCCTGAATGAATGCATTCACACAGCCCTCCCGCTGTACAGCGGTGGAAAATTTGAGTTGGGCAGAGACAACATGCCCCTGAGCCCGTAGGCCTGCCCATTAAGAAGTCCAGTGAGCACAGAGCCAAAGCAGCTCCAGTGTCAGGAATGAATGTGGATGCAGCCCTGGATCAGATTAGGTAGCCTCACTGACTTCAGAAGAGGGCCTAATTCCAGTGGAGACCGGAACAAAAGCAGTCCTGACAATGCACATACTCTGCCCTGGATGAGTCAGACACTGTCATCAGCACACACCAACGCACGTTGTTTATTTGACTAATCCTAACTAATCTGTGTGCTTTAGATGTGTTCCTCCTCTTTAGAAACATGTGTTTTTCCCCTCCACACAGGTTATGTCAAGCTCATTGCTTTTCTAACCTTGAGGTTATTGATCTATCCCTCAGTCCATTAGCTCTGCCCCTTTGAAGGTATGTGCTCTCCAACTCCTGAATGGAGAGAGCATCTGAAATCTTTATCAGTGACACAGGGAGCGAGGGTCCTAGTGGGGTTCTGTGTTTGCTATATCTCCCCCGAGAGGGCATATATCACGAAGCCAGGAGAGAGCTGACTCCCCTAGCTATCAGCTTTTGCTTTAGATTAATAGATTTCTACATTAGCAAAGCCTTGACCTCATCTTTAGGAGACTTCCATTGGAAAAACAGGAAACCCTGGGATACTCATCGGTTGCATTCCAGAAACTTCTGGGTTAACCATTACAGCACCAGCTCCAATGTTAAAACAGTCAAGTGTTAGTGAGAAAATGTAAAGGGATTTTAGAGTAATAGACAAACAATACTATAGCATTTATTTATGCTGTTGAGATGAATATTTGATCGTCTTTGACAGCATGTAAAACAGACTGAATAACATGTACTAGCTACAACATAGGCATACTACATTATACACGTGTTGCTATTAGGTCAAACTGCTCTGAAAACAAGGCCTATTAGGTCAAACTGCTCTGAAAACAAGGCCTGTTAGGTCAAACTGCTCTGAAAACAAGGCCTGTTAGGTCAAACTGCTTCGGAAACAAGGCCTATTAGGTCAAACTGCTCTGAAAACAAGGCCTGTTAGGTCAAACTGCTCTGAAAACAAGGCCTGTTAGGTCAAACTGCTCCGGAAACTAGGCCTATTAGGTCAAACTGCTCTGAAAACAAGGCCTGTTAGGTCAAACTGCTCTGGAAACTAGGCCTATTAGGTCAAACTGCTCTGAAAACAAGGCCTGTTAGGTCAAACTGCTCTGAAAACAAGGCCTGTTAGGTCAAACTGCTCCGGAAACTAGGCCTATTAGGTCAAACTGCTCTGAAAACAAGGCCTATTAGGTCAAACTGCTCTGAAAACAAGGCCTGTTAGGTCAAACTGCTCCGGAAACTAGGCCTATTAGGTCAAACTGCTCTGAAAACAAGGCCTATTAGGTCAAACTGCTTCGGAAACAAGGCCTGTTAGGGATATACTTTCATCTGTGTCAGCAAGTCTTACTGAATTCCTTTGGTTTTGTGAGCTCAGTTGGCTATGAACCAGAGAACTGAGAGGGTCTGTTTAGCAGGACATACTGGATTAGACCACAGCTGTCCGTCTCACAGCTTCTCCCCAGAAGAAACATTTCAGTAATAACATCATCATCTGGGCTGTGTGAATCTGGTAGGAAGAGCACAGGCGAGGTGACAGGGTACACACCCTAGTTATCATCTCTCCAACACCAACTATTCCAATAGTATAGTGCAGACAAGTGGCTTATACAAGTAGAATGATGGACACTCCTTTGTATAAATCGTAAATGAAAGGACAGTATTGCCTTTGGAGGTGTGCCTGTGGGTGTGTTGGAGCCCACAGGTCATCATACCCCCTACTGTGAAAGCACATTATAACACACACACACACACACAATTGGGAGACAGCATAGAGTAGCACTGTAATTTAATGCATTTCTCAAAGAGAAACGATTCATTTTGGGGACAGATCTATTGTACTCTCCCTCGCCCTCTGACCATAACTCCATCCTCTTAATTTCTGCTTACAAGCAAAATCTCAAACAGGAAGTACCAGTGATGCGCTCAATATGTTGTCCGATATAGCGGATGCTAAGCTACGGAATTGTTTCGCTAGCACAGATTGGAATATATACCGAGATTCATCCGATGGCATTGAGGAGTTTACCACGTCAGTCACTGGCTTCATTAATAAGTGCATCAACGACATAGTCCCCACAGTGACCGTACGTACAAATACTAACCAGAAGCCATGGATTACAGGCAACATCTGCACTGAGCGTAAGGCTAGAAATGTCCCTTTCAAGGAGCAGGACACATATCCTGACGCTTATAAAAAAATCTTTATACGCCCTCCGATGAACCAATAAACAGGCAAAACATCAATACAGGTGTCACGTTCTGACCTTAGTTCTTTTGTTATGTCTTTGTTTTAGTATGGTCAGGGCGTGAGTTGGGTGGGTAGTCTATGTTTGTTTTTCTATGTTGTGTTTTTGTGTTTGGCCTGGTATGTTCTCAATCAGAGGCAGGTGTCGTTAGTTGTCTCTGATTGAGAATCATACTTAGGTAGCCTTTTCCTACCTGTGTTTTGTGGGTGATTATTTTCTGTCTAGTGTGTTTCGTCACCTTACAGAACTGTTTCGGTTTCGTTTCTTTCTCTTTGTAATTTTGTTTAGTGTTCTGATTTAAAATAAATATCATCATGAACACATACCACGCTGCATCTTGGTCCTCTCCTTCCAACAGCCGTTACAACAGGACTAAGATTGAATCCTACTACACCTGCATTGACGCTCGTCGGATGTGGCAGGGCTTGCAAACTATAATGGATTACAAAGGGAAACCCAGCCGAGAGCTGCCCAGTGATGCAAGCCTACCAGACTTGCTAAATGCCTTCTATGCTCGCTTCGAGGCAATCAACACTGAACCATGCATGAGAGCACCAGCTGTTCCGGACCACTGTGTGATCACGCTCTCCGTAGCCGGTGTGAGTAAGACCTTTAAACAGGTTAACATTCACTAGGCCGCAGGGCCAAATGGATTGCCCGAAGACATACTCAGAGCATGCACTGACCAGCTAGCAAGTGTCTTCACAATGTTCATGGGCAGATTGTCAAAACGTTCTACAGCTGCACCATTGAGAGGATCTTGACTGGCTACATCACCACTTGGTACGGCAACTGCTCGGCATCTGACCACAATGCACTATAGAGGGAAGTGTGTATGGTCCAGTACATCACTGGAGCCGAGCTCGCTGCTATCCAGGACCTCTATGACAGGTGGTGTCAGTGGAAGGCCCTAACAATTGTCAAAGACTCCAGCCACGCAACTCCCAGTCTGTTCTTTCTGCTACCACACGGCAAGCGGTACAAGAACACCAAGTCTGGGACCAAAAGGCTCCTGAACAGCTTCTACCCCAAAGCCATAAGATTGCTTTTCACTGCCTACCTACATGTACATAGTACTTCAAGCAATCACCTAACCAAACCTACATGTACATATTACCTCAATCAATCACCCCAACTACCTCGTACACTGACTCGGTCCCTGCACTCTGCAAAATTGTGTTACTATTTTATTTGTATCTATTTGTTAATTGTCATACCTTTTAGCTGCATTGTCTGGAAAGGGCTTGTAAAGTAAGCATTTCACGATAACGTCTACACTTGTTGACAAATAACATTTAATTTGATTTGACAATTCTACCCTTGGTGACAGTGTAATGGTATGATGTGTTTTCCAGTAACTCCCTCAGATTGTGTTCTGGAGACTAAACACACCCTGTGATCGAGGAGTGTATGCTCGCTCCACCCACTACTATTAAGCTTTGGGAGCACTCATAGACTTCAACAGAACACTGATGAAGAGTGATGCAATGGATGAGTCGCCCTTACCACTTTTCATCTTACCAAAATAGAAGTACCTGCTGTGTATGGTGGCGTACTCTGAAATCCCTCCTTTTCTCAGAAGTCTTCATACTAAAGAGGAAGTCGATTAATATCTGAGATAGCTGGAGGATTCAGGAGCATGTAGTCTGGTTTGCGTTAATGGCTAATAGTGTTGTAGTATGGTACAAATATTTACATTTTAGCGAGAGATGACAGCCTATTACTGGCTTTTGCATTGGGATTTGTTAGGTTTTCAAGGCAGAGGCTTGGAAGCGTCTGTGTGGGTCTGAGCGGAGCCACTGTCCTGCCAAGATGCATGAGAGGAGATGTGTCAGTCAGTCTCAGCCAGGGCCCTTGCCTTGCTCTCCTAACAGGGCTGACTGATCACAGAAATGTGCTTCAGACTGTCACTACACATGCTAGTTTCTCATCACCATGTATTACTGTACATGTTGGGAGAAACATTGATGTACCCACATTCATGAAAATACTTTACAAGAGAAATATAACAAAAACGATATATGGGCATGACAATGTGTAGGCTTACTCACTTATGGAGATTCCAGCTTGCCATAATAACAAACCTTTCCTTTTATGCCAACCTATTAGTGCTGAGCGATTAGTGCTTTTTCGATTTATGTGGGTTATGTAGGTTGAACGCTGTAATAACACAGAATAAAACAATGAATAAAAGTCTTATGATGGTAGTGACTGCCCATTACTGCTTATCACTTATTAACCATTATTTACTCACATTACTACTTAATACAACATGTCAGTTGTTGTGTGTATTACATTTGTTTCATTTGATGACATTATCACTATAGAGCTGCTGCCTATATGCTACCTATATCACTATTTTAGCACTTCTTCAAAGTAAAGTATACTTTTATGATTTCTGAATAGCAACTATAAATAACTTAGACCAGGATTCCCCAACTGGTGGCCCTTGGGGCTGAATTTCACCCTCAGTTTTCTGAGCTAAACAAAAAAATTATAATAATTGTTGGACATCAAAGACATGTGGACTACAGGAAACGGGTCTCTAGTGGAAAATACCGTTTTTGGAAATCTGTTCCAAAGTATTCCCACGCATAATAGAGATAGATATACAGTATGTGATCATATACAAATGTTCGCAACGTTTTAAATTATTATATTTTAGTCAAATATTATTTATTGCGGTCATTTTTCAGTCTACAAATTATTTGTAATTATTTTCCGGCCACCTGACCATCCGTTTAAGACAAAATCAGCCTGAGACTGAATGTAGTTGATGATCCCTGACTTACATCATGTATTTTCAAGTAGAGATACCTCGCAAAGCAACTGCTCTCTATCCCTATCAATTGAGCATTCTTCTGTCTCTTCTCATAGCAGGTGTAAAATAAACACACAGACTGGACAAGTAGGCACACAATGGATTATGGTCATTGGTTAAACTATGTTGAATATTGGCCTGTTAGAAACTACAACTCCCTACTACATCACACAGTTCTGGCTTGAACTGATTTTTCTCTAAAGACACTGCGCAATGTGTGCATGGAGCTCACAGAAAAAAAATTGCGAAATGGAATTCAAAAAAATTGAACCAACATTGGTCAATTAGTTGTTTAAAAAACTAAAAATACCAGAAATGTTGGTTAGTCGCTAAGAACTACAATCTATATATCAGTGTCCAATCAATGGTACCATTTATGTTGTTTATTTCCAAGTAAACTTCAATTCACAGTGAAAATACATATTTGTAACAGGATTACCTCAACAGCTAGAGGTCATCAATCTGATGACCTCGATAGTGGATGAGTCATTTCTAGCTATGATGTTGCTTCCTTTTCTATCAAACACACCCCACCCTTCCTGCTGGAGAGAAAGCTATTATAATCAGCTGTGAGAATGTAACGTCATTCCACATGAATATCCTGGTGTTGGAATGGGTGAACCATATTGGGAAATTCCCTCAGGTTCAAAGGAAAGTAGGAAGCTGTGAGTTCTGGCATTATTGGGGAGGATATGGCAGGGGATTTAACCTAAGCCATCAAATGCTATATGACATGTATTTCATCTTGTAGAAAAGGTATCTGGCAGAGGAGTGCTGTGTCTGTGTGTAGGACCTGTTGAGTGCCAGTAGATTTTTCAGTACTTATTTTATATACTGTCCCAAGCCCTCTCTTCTCTGTGCTGCTTGCCTGTCTGCCTGCCTGACTTTATAAGGAACTTCCTGTGTGGTGACATCACGCAGGCACCAGAGTGAAGAGGGCTGCTTTGTTATGGGAGGGGAAAAGAGAGGGGCGGAGGCATGGGGTAATACTTAGCACACAAAGTTCTCCAGTTAATCCTATCCATTCAATTTATCTGTCCAATCTAGTCTTTTTTCATTTCATTCTCTTACACAGTTCTATGCTTCTTCTCTACACTCTAAAAATGAGGGGTTCAACAAGGGTTCTTCTAAGCTCCTCAATGTTCTTTGAAGAACCTTAGGGTTCTTGGCACTGAAAAGGTTCAAAAGGTTCTTCCAAGAACCCCATAGGAGGTGGGGTTCATCGAGGAACCTCCTTAGTTGGTGGGGTTCCTGCAGGAACCTAACTGCCCATCTGAAACATTTGGATTTGAATTTGTAAGGACAGCAGGTGCAGGCACTTAAATGAAAAATGTAAAGGTTTCCTCAATTTAATGGCTAGCAGCATACCACCCTGCATCCCACTGCTGGCTTGCTTCTGAAGCTAAGCAGGGATGGTCCTGGTCAGTCCCTGGATGGGAGACCAGATGCTGCTGGAAGTGGTGTTGGAGGGCACTCTTACTCCTACTGGTCTAAAAATAAACATCCCAATGCCCCAGGGCAGTGATTGGGGACACTGCCCTGTGTAGGGTGCTGCCTTTCGGATGGGAAGTTAAACGGGTGTCCTGACTCTCTGAGTTCATTAAAGATCCCATGGCAATTATCGTAGGGGTGTTAACCCTGGTGTCCTGGCTAAATTCCCAAGCTGTCCCTCAGGCCATCACGGTCACCTAATCATCCCCAGATTACATTGGCTCATTCATCCCCCTCCTCTCCCCTGTAACTATTCCCCAGGCTGTAAATGAGAACGTGTTCTCAGTAAACTTACCTGGTAAAATAATAAAACATGTAAGGTTCGTCCCTTTTGTATGATCTAAATTAATATTGTTTCATGGTGATACCATCTATCTTTTGATATTTGTGCACATCTTTCAAAAACAGAAAATGGACACAATTCAATGGATATCAATCAACAAAGAGGTAAGAATATGTAGACTGAGAATATGTTGAAGGCTAGCTGTATTGGGTGTAGATGACTGAACTGCTCACTTTTTGTGTCTGTGTCTGCAGGTATACAGAGGAAGAGGCATACAAAGGTATGTCAATTGGTGTTGGTATGTTATGCAGATCACATGTCCCATCCTCCTCCCTTATTTCTTCAATGAATATCCCATAGGCCTCTACATTATGGATAAGGTATGTGTATGAAAACCATTATCAAAACTTTCTGTTCCATTATCATTTACCACAAAAACCAAGGTATGAATACTGTCGTGTGCATGTTTTGTTAATCATCTGTATAATTACTATTTTGTGGATCCACATACTTCACCCTCTTTACACCTCTGATCAATATAACAGGGAACCTATTTGATCACCATGCACTGCAAAATCATTCTGGCTATGGATACGGAGAACATCAACACATTAACATCAACATGCCAGAGGATATATCCATTGGACTTGGGGCTCTGCTGGGCTATGCTGGGAGTCTACCTCATATTTAGATTTTTTTATTCTGCTTTGTCACTAAAATCTTTTTTTTTTTTTTCTAAAATATTGTGTTATTGTTATGCGTATTATTAATAATTATACTGGGGGGGGGGGGGTCCATCAAAATGTTATTAGAGGATCCGTCAAAAGGGTTCTTCCCCCACAGTTTCAATTTGAAGAACCCCTAAAGGATATTCCATATGAAATCACTGTAAGTAGGTAATGCCAACAAAAGCTGTCAAAGTAAACAAAGCAATATGTATTTACTGTGCAGACTTGATTTTATGCAGTTACACAGAAATCATATGCAACACACAGCTCTCAAGCTCACCTTCATATATCCACAAACACCCAGTAATCTGATCTCACAACCCCACCATTCTCCTGCAGGCAACAACTGGCCTAAAGGAATTTAAAAAATGTCCTTGAAATTATAAAGGGGGATTAGAGAGAGCCTGGTCCATCCACGGCTAAATATCTAATGATAAGCCTGTTAAGTCCGGGGTCCAAGGCTGGCTATAGAGATTTACCAAGTCAAGCAATACGCACACTTTGTTACCTCCACTTACCTCCAGTTTCTGCCTCTATTTATTTAACAATGCACTTGTTTGTAGACATTGCATGACTGTGTTTGGTTAGCATGCATGGTTGTAGCTAGTTTGTTTAACCTAGTTACACTACGTGAGTATGTGGACATCTGCTCGTCGAACATCTCATTCCAAAATCATGAGCTTTAATATGGAGTTTGCTGCTTTAACAGCCTCCACTCTTCTGGGAAGGCTTTCCACTAGATGTTGAGACGTTGCTGCGAGGACTTGATTCCATTCAGCCAAAAGAGCATTAGTGAGGTCGGGCACTGATGTTGGGCGATTAGGCCTGGCTCGCAGTCAGTGTTCAAATTCATCCCAAAGGTGTTTGATAGGGTTGAGGTCAGGGCTCTATGCAGGCCAGTCAAGTTCTTCCACACCGATCTCAACTAACCATTTCTGTATGGACCTCGCTTTGTGCACAGGGGCATTGTCATGCTGAAACAGGAAAGGGCATTCCCCAAACTGTTGCCACAAAGTTGGAAGCACAGAATCGTCTAGAATGTCATTGTATGCTGTAGCATTAAGATTTCCCTTCACTGTAACTAAGGGGCCTATTCCGAACCATGAAAAACAGCCCGAGAACATTTTTTCTCCTCCACCAAAATGTACATTTGGCACTATGCATTGGGACAGGTTCTCCTGGCATCCACCAAACCCAGATTTGTCCGTCGGACTGCCAGATGGTGAAACGTGATTCATCACTCCAGAAAACGCGTTTCGACTGCTCCAGAGTCCAATGGCGGCGAGCTTTACACCACTCCAGCTGACGCTTGGCATTGCACATGGTGATCTTAGCCTTGTGTACGGCTGGTCGGCCATTGAAATCCATTTCATGAAGCTCCCGGCAAACAGTTATTTTGCTGACAGAGGCCGTTTGGAACTCGATAGTCAGTGTTGCAAGTGAATATAGATGATTTGTATGCACTACGCGCTTCAGCACTCGACGGTCCCGTTCTGTGGGCTTGTGTGGCTTGTCCCTTCGCGGCTGAGCCTTTGTTGCTCCTAGACATTTCCACCTCACAATAACAGTACTTACAGTTGACCAGGACAGCTCTAGCAGGGCAGAAATTTGGCAAACTGACTTTTGGAAAGGTGGCATCCTATGAAGTGCCACGTTGAAAGTCACTGAGCTCTTCAGTAATGGCCATTTTACTGCCAATGTTTGTCTATGGAGATTGCATGGCTGTGTGCTCGATTTTATACACCTGTCAGCAATGGATTCGGCTGAAATAGCCAAATCCACTAATTTGAAGGGGTGTCCACCCTTGTACATATAGTGTAGGTTGAACGGACACACACAAAGTTTATAATGGCCGGAGTTGTTCCAGCAGATATTCAAGCAGACAGAGAGTGACTCACCCATTTAGGTAATGCTAAATAGACATATGTTGAAGAGTTTTGATACAGTCTAGCAAATGTGTAATATATAAACAGTGTAATACATTTATTTTATTTCTCAGTACAGTGGAACAAGTCCATTATAATTCATTCACATCTAATTTGACGCTATAGTGTCAGACTTGAGTGACTGGTTTGGGACATTATGACCAGAGTAAAGTCTATAAAGGACATTTCTGTTGTTTCATCATCGGAGCTGCCCAGTCAATATTCTGACAAACACAGAGCAGGTCCCAGGTAAACAGAAATGTCCACAGGCATCAGATAAGAAGCAACAGTCAGACGACGTGGACTCCATTCAGTTACCATGCAGGATAATATACTGCGGAGATAAGAGTGTTTCTCTGTGTGTTTGCTGCGGGGTCGATCCACCTCAAAAAGCACAACAAAGAGGATTTCAACACCCACCATCTCATATTTTTCTGAAATTGTTTCTGTTGTTCGAAACAGATAAGATTAGCATTCTTGCAACATTTGTTTATTGAAATATAATTGAATCTCTGAGAAATTAAGCTAATTGATTGCAGGATTCATATAATATTGAATAAATATAGTGCCTAAGACCTGGTTTGGACCCCCCAAAAAATAGAATAATGAGTTAGACATGAGGAATCCAAAGAAATAGTCAAAAGCCACCCACGGACCCCACCCCCCCCCCCCCCACCCTATGGCAATTCCACCCCAACAATTAGTATTTAGTTTCACTTCTCTATGTTTGAGAAGTAGTATGGATAGCAGGAACAGCACCATCTAGTTGTCAAACCTGTTAATATAGGATCTAGGATGGGACATAAACTCAACCACTTCAATTACTAATTTCTCTGAACTGGGGCAAAAACCATCATCAAATCCACTGAGAATACAATACATAGGATGAAGAAACAATACTCTGAGCCGCATTTCCATACTAGTTGTCAAACATAAAGAACTGATACTACTGTATATACTTGTTGGGTGGGATTGGCGTAGGGTGGGGGGGGGTCCGTGGATGGCTTTTGACCGCTTCTTCGGATTCCTCATGTCTTACTCATTGTTAGGAAAAAGTTTGGCCCAAATCGGATGCTGGGTACTATAATTATTTAATAGTATATGACTCCTATACATTTTGGTGCAATCAAGTAGCTTAATTTCTCAGAGATCAAATTCAATTTCAACCAACTAATGCTTCCGGAATGCTTATCTTATCTGTTTCTAACTACAAGAACATTTTCAGAGCAATCTGAAATGGTGGGTGTACTGGTTTGCTGAAATCGACATGGAACGACCCTGTGCCTACCTCCTTATCTCCACTTGAGACATCCGTATTACCTAAACCTACTCCTCCTCTCTACTTCTCTCTGTCTCCCCTCAGCTTTGTGTGTGAGAGTTTTACATTCATTTTGTCTTTGTTCCACTGAGTCTAGCTGGAAACGATAAAGCACAGCTACAAACAGAGTGTTGATAGAGTCAATGGTACATCCAGAATAAGACTAACAGAGGTATGTGTATGTGTGTGTTGTATTCTCTGTGCTATGCAGTTGTGTTCAGACAGGTTAAGATTCAGTCTGGGTCCTCAAACAACCTCTGTCTGCCCAGGGACTGCCAGGGATCAGCCAGTGTGGCGTCACACAAAGCCATGAGCACAGAATAGCTCATTTAATCCCTACCTGAGTTGCTAACAAAAATGATCCTTATCTTCATTCTGTAATGCAAAATGCAATTTAGCCAACTTATAGTGTACAATATGTATTCCCCTCCCACCTCAATTTGTGCTGTATTTATTTGTTTTTGATAAGCACTCTAAACACTTACTCCCAGCATAATCTGCAAAACCTAAAATACTGCAACACACAATACAATGTACAACACTCAAGGAATGTAGATAAAACTGACTTTTGTTATGTCAGATGATAGTGTAGCCCAGGGATTTTCAAATATTACCTTATGAGGTCCGGAGCCTGCTGGGTTTCTGTTTTACCTGATAATTAATTACACCCACCTGGTGTTCCAGGACTAATTCCGTCTCTGATTAGAGGGGAACAATTAAACAATGCACTGGAACTGACTTTGAGGTTCAGAGTTCAGTTTGAAGGCCACTGTAGCCTACTGTACCGTAAAGATGTGGCAGGTAGCCTTGTGGTTAGAGTGTTGGACTAGTAACCCAAAGGTTGCAAGCTCGAATCCCTGAGCTGACAAGGCAATTAACCCACTGTTCCTAGGCCGTAAATTGAAAAGAAGAATTTGTTCTTAACTGACTTGTCTAGTTAAATAAAAAATCAATCACACAATTTTTACCAATGTATACCAACTATTAATTACACAAAATATCTGTAAATGTATAATTCTTAGTGAAGCCTGCAAAACACATATAGCCGCATAAATCATTTTAGGTATGCATATACATTATTCATGTAAAGTGAAACATAAAATCTTCATCAGTAGTCGAATGTGCAGGTGTTGTGTGTGCAGGCGGCTAAATGGAAAGCTATGTCTTTAAGAGTTGAGTGAAAGGCGGAGCCAGAGTATATTCTTGTAGCGTGGTGGAGCTTAAAAGAACATCACTCACAACAATAGTATTATTGAGTAGTCTCTCAGAACATAAAGAATAGTTACTGTACCAAATGCGTTGTCCTTTATTTATCCTCAGTACAATAGCAGACTGAAGCTTGTAAATTGGGCTATACTAACGTCTACGGCAAAACACGGGAAGTAGAACTGTCGCCAGAAGAGGATTCTTAACGTTTCTACGTAACAGCTGAGGAAAACTGCGAGGTTGTAAGGTGAGCTCTAAAAACATCTTGGTTTGCAGTGACATGTGTATTTATTTATTTGTGTGTGTGTGTGTGTGTGTGTGTGTGTGTGTGTGTGTGTGTGTGTGTGTGTATATGTATACGTGTTGATGACGGCAGCAGTGATTGATGCAATCTCTTATCTCAGCCGGTACATTGTATCATACATTGTATCCCTCCGTTATAATATCTTTATTATACTGCTATGCCTTTTCACACTAAACAATACACTACTATACAATATGTTAATCTATTCAAGGTTGGAACAACTTGTTCTCCCTGTACAGCTAAAATTAGGTCTGCGCTTTTAATTCCAGTATGTGACAGCGATTTGGTTCTTTATAGAGACCAAATCAGTCACATACTGGAATTAAGTGTAGAACCCATGTCATGTAAATGTAAATACAATACCGATATATAACTGTATTGATTTGAGGTGAAAAGTTGATAGTTGCATATCGGTATATTATTTGACGATATATATCGCAATATTATTTTGTAACGATATTACTGTTATTTTTTGCGCTAGTCAGCTGTACCTGCACCAAAACTGCAGTATTTTTTTTCTTTAGCTTGCTCTCCATCTTTTAAAATCTTGAGCCAATATGTTTTCAGCACTTTTATTTCCGTGACAGATCAAAACTCGTTTTCTCATGGCTCTCTTGTCCATGTGCAGCAGACATATAGTGAGCAATATGTTTGGAACATCGAATCGCAATAAAATCACAGTATGGAATAGCATTCATACAGAATCGCGAAACCAATAGAATCACTATACCTATCATATTGGCAGCTAAGTATCACGATAATATTGTATCGTGAGGTCCCTGGCAATCCCCAGGCTTACTGACGATGTCAAGAATCAAGAAGTGATGGATCCTTATTTCATCAGTTACTTGAAATTGGGAAAAACGTATATTATGGAGTAAGCCACATACTTGTAAACTCGAACAATCAATCCTGTAAAGCAAGGGGGTGTGTGCACTGTTTGCCTGCAGCACAGGTAGAGCGGGTATGGTTGCTCGGGAAACCGCTGCATGGATGTCGTAAGTGGGGTGTGAACCTCTTCTTTCTATGTTTTTCTGTGCCTAATGTCGCTGTGTATAGTAAGGTTATGTCCCGAAATGTCACCATATAGGGCTGTGGCCGAAAGTAGTGCACTGTAGGGAAAATGTGTGATTTATCAGATGTGCACAACGTTCTCATGTTAGTGTGTAGCATACATGGTGTGTAAAACCATACCTCTTGGCCTGGAGTGACTGAGCTGTGCTCGAATAGGCCTGTGTATTACTCTTTTGATAGTACGCTATGGATGTCAAATAGAGATGGTCATCATCACAAGTGTGTTTACCACACCGCTTGTCTTCCCACAACAAAAAATCCTCTGCTCTTTGAAATAATTTGCCTGCAATGTTCCCATTCATTATTTCTCTATGACTACCACATTTGTTTAATCCTGGTGTTGCCTCTAAATACACTAGTAAACTGTGATCAAACGCACATCCTTAAGTGGAGAGCAGGGCCGAAAAAGGTTGGTATAAAATAAATGGACGACTGTGCTCCTTTATTCACAAACAAACAACGTTGAAGTGATCTGACGAAGGTTCTTGCAGGACCCAAACTTTTTATTTTTGTTGTGAATACATGGTGAAGCTTATGAATGTGTGGGCTCTATTTATTTTATGCCTCTAAATAAACTAAATGTAAACTATGGTTAACCAGTGCCAGGATGAACTGTTTTTGCACCTGTTGCCAGAGGAAGTGCGAGCCTCTCAGGGGTCATTATCAAGGATCAAGTTGCGTACTATCCCCTCCGAACTGAATCCTGGGCAAGGGATGGGAGACATGCCATGTTGGGCAATTTGGCCTGAGCTGATATCCTGGGCTGTTCCAGAGCTTTGTTTCCGAATGACCAGCTGTCTGGGCAGCACATCAATCTGTCCTTTCTCTAGAACTGCTGAGTTCTTAAAAGATCATGGATGTGTTCTTACTACTTGATGATTGGATGGTTGATGATAGATAGATATTGTTCTGGCCATG
The DNA here is from genome assembly GCF_045791955.1 of Oncorhynchus clarkii lewisi. Lineage (NCBI taxonomy): Eukaryota > Metazoa > Chordata > Actinopteri > Salmoniformes > Salmonidae > Oncorhynchus > Oncorhynchus clarkii. The sequence goes on from NC_092163.1 coordinate 56,239,928, forward strand.
AATTTATTATACATGCAAAACACCACGCATTGACTGAACTATTCCTCCATATGATCAGCTGTAAATGGCATAGACTTCTGTGAAGTTATGGTCTCCATCAGTTGAGCAGAGATGTCCCTTAGTCACCCAGATTAGGTCTAGCCACTCTACCCAAAGGAAGTCAGTGGCTGTTGTGTGATGCACTCATTCCCCTCTCTTTCTGGTCGCAGGTTCCTAATTAAAGGTCATGTCCCCAGAATAAGTTTATGGTCTGTATGTAGGGCAGCCCAGCCCCCAAAGTGACTCCTTTTATCAACACTCTATGCAGGTTTTATTGTTTTCTCAGGAATTCAGCATTTTCTGTGTTGATCTTGTCAACCCCCATTGTCACACCTCTGAGAAGCAGAGGTTCTGTTGTGATTACATCATGTAGGTCTGATATCTGATTGGAGGATAACTTTACAGTAATACTATTGGTCAACAGCTCAGATTTTGAATCCAAACAACTCAGATGCTTATAAAAGGGTATTCGATTAATTGTTCTTCCTCTTATGTTCACGACTTGCTGTGGTGAGATACTTGCACTCTTTATCTCTCCCTCTCATGATCTATGGGCCATGGCACACGCCATGGTTTCTTTGTCTCGCTCTCTCTGACCACGCTCTCTCTAACCATGCTTAGAATAAGGGATAAACGCCAATGTTCTGTACATTACCTTGGAAATAATGTACAATGCAGCGGAGTTCATTTTTCCAAGGCAATGTACAGAACGGTGGTGTTTATCCCACTTATACCACAGTTGCCAAAGAAAGCACTCATTTACCAGTAGGAATACCTTTTTCGTTGATATTGTACTTTCTCATATTTTGGTTGCTAGAGATGCAACTCAGTTGTTGGTTCGACTAGTTTGATATTGATGGATGCGACCCAGTTCTTTGTTCTGTTGACATGGCACTGTTCTTATTCCTTGCTTGCTGTTAGCTAACCAACTAGTTACGGCTATACAGTCACAACCTCAGCAGCCAGAATAACTGCACAGTTTATTCCATTGCGTTTGTTTAAGCTGTTCAGCCCGCTTATCCCACAGTTGCCAAAGAAAACAATACTATAATCACATTTACCGGTAGAAATAAAACATATTTTAATTTATATAAGCAAATTCATACTTTATCATCTTTTGGTTGCCAGTCGTTCGTTCTTTATGTTCCATTGACTTGCTCGCTGACAAACTAGCCAGCTAGCTACGGCTAACACAGTCATGAACTCTGCAGCCAGAAGCTAGCTAAATAGTTTGTTTCTAGCAAACCTACCAATATAATAAGCAAACGAAAAAATCTAAGTTGCTGAAAACAGCTGGTCAAACTAGGAACGTGGGAGTATTTTACAGCATAGTGCCACTTGTGTCATGACTGCAACAGTAGGGACCAGAGAAATTCATGTTCACCAAGTTAGGTCATCAGATGCTCCAAAAATGTCTCTGCACTAATAAATGCTAGCTAGCTGCATTTCTTTCCTCGTTAGACCTGCGTTTCAAATGTATTCAATTTCAGTTTGTGTGGTTGTTCGATAAGCTTTCTGTAACTTTGTAGCAAGTACAGTCTGCATGTGTAGGTGTTTATTGCGTCATGATTGCAAGGTGTCACGACATTTTTTCCAACTGTGCCGTTAACTGGTTTTAATGTCCATTCTAGAATGCCCTTCTAACAATCAGAAACGAGTATTCAACAATGCTGTGGTATAATGCGTTGTAACGCTTGTTAGTGCTTTATAACTTAAGCTTTATGGCTTTTATGTGAATAAATTCATTTTACTAAATAAATAACTTGTATTTAGAATTCCATTCTCAGACATTTCTTCATTGCCTATTACTGTAACTCTTGCATATTGCTAATTATCTTAATGGAGTCAGATAAACATTTTAATAGGTGAATTGCTTAATCTTATTCAAATCACATGTGAGGTATATACAATGTATAATATCATACTTATCAAATATTACTGCCCACTACACAGACCTAAAACATCAATGTGTCGTGAAGGAATGACAGTTACTGGCCATTTCTCGTCTGACCTGGGATGAATGTTCTCCTGAAGACTGAATACATTGGAACATTTAGCTAATAATGTGCTGGTGTTATTTGTTTACACTTTGTTCTGCATATATGACTTGATTTCCTCCCTCTGAACCTTGCTTGCATTGTTTAGTCAGCCCTGACACACATTTGACATGACTCGAACATCCAGGTCATCTGACATGGGGAGTGCTTGCAACACCAGGCATATCTCTGGTTACAGGAACAGTCTAATTTAAAAGAGATCTCTTGCAGTCAGAGCTACCTGTCTGCTGGGACTCAATTAACACTCTGCTGTTGTAAAAAGACACTGTCATTGGTTTGGTTAAAAAATCAGCCATGATGTTGGGGGGGGGCCCCAGATAGCAAAATGTGTACAATAGCAGAAAATTTGCTTTAAAATGTAAAATCAGCCTCATGGAATAGTGTGAACAATAACATGAGATGATATAAAACAGCACATGTTTTGCTTTTAAACTGGATTTCATTTTTTCTGATACTTGGAGAGAGCTTTTAACTAGAGATGTTGTGATATTGACTGTAAAATACAACCGCAGAGGATTGTGTCTCATGTTGGTGGAAATGTGTCAATTAACATAATAAAGAGGATATCTAATTGTGCTTTTATTACCGGCTCCTGCCTTGGGCCCCCTTCACTTTCACTCATGTTCCTGCCTCTTGTCTGTGTTACAGGTCCAGCAGTAGCAGCCAGCTGGGCGCGCCGAGTGTTTCCTGGCTTTGATGCGACCCGATTGTGCCTTGAGCATGTGCACAGCGGGCCTGACTGCCCAGGAGATCTGTTTACCTGCAGACAGCCCCTTCCTGCGGACCAGTCACTGTCTCAGCATGGCTGAATCCAAGCCCTCATGGAGCCACCGCCATGAGCTGGACAAGTAAGTCCCCACGTGAGTCCTCGGTTACAAGAAGAACATGTTTTATTAGTTCATAGATGCCTTAAAGAAGTCAATAGAACTCACCCAAAACATTGGAATTGCCATGGAAAAGGGCTGTTGGGAAAGATCCCAAATCTACATTTAGGCTATTGTTTGTAACGTAGTATTTCACACTACGTTGAAGTAAACATCAGAGTATAATACTTGTTTGAATGTTAACCCCAACACATGTTCATGTCATCTTCACCAATCAACTGCATTACCCTTAGAAACGATTTTGACTACCACCACCGATTTCTGTATGCTAACCAGCTTTACAAACGGGAGTTACCCTTTAGCAGTCACTTCTTCTTCTAAACCTGAAAAGGGACAACTTCTAAATGTTATGCATCGAAACAGGCAAATATATCAAAATTGGACTTAAGTAACATTGTGGGCCTATTACAATACGAATCCACTTTGTTGGGTCAGATTTGTAAAATGTGCGCCAATCTGGTCAATAATGCGGTCTGTGTTCCCTTAACCGCATCTATGTTTTACTAAGTGTATTCCTGCAGGGATGGTTGGAATTGCTATAACTACATGTACAGTATCTGGGACAATTACTCAACTATGTACATCATACCTTTTTACAGCTTGTACTTCAGTATGGATCCAGCACCAACAGAATACAACTTTCGATTTCAGCAGCAGGTGCCACCATCGCTCAATTCTGAGAGTAAGTACTGGACCCAGCCACTGTAGATTCTATTTCTATGTTACCAACCACCACTTACACCCACAATCCTTCCTTTTGCCCTCTGCCTTATACACAGCCTTACAAGGAAGGATTTAATACCATGTCTCTGAGCCAACTGGTTGATGTTTACTGGGAGGTTCTTGTTTCTATAAGAATAGAGAGTCAGAATGCTGGCTTCCCAGGATCTGCTTGAACTATATCCTGGGGAATGTTTAACCAACCAACCAATCAATCATACTGTATATTATGTACATACTACTTATGCTAGTTGTTATTACTCTTTTCTTCTACTTTTTATTACTACTTGTTCCTTTATTACTTTTGTATTTGGCATTTGATTCTTGACTGATGTTATTGTACTGCATTGTTGAGGAGCGTTAGCAAGTAAGTATTTCACTGTACCGTGTGCATGTGACCAATAAACTTTGATTTGAACAAAATTATGAGAGGAGAGGTGCTTTCAAGTAATTAAGGTGTGTGTCTCTCTGACCTCCACACTTCCAGGAACCTTTTAACCTAGGGACCCTGCTAGGAGCCTGGCTCAAGTGAATTAGTGGTGCACTATGGTTGTAACTTTCTCTGGTAGTTACAAAATACCAATATTTTGATTGAATTGCTTTTCTAACCACCTTCTCCCTGCAGGACAGAAACATAGCCCTGGTGCACAGTGGTTACCCCCAAAGAAATCCCGTCCCACTCATCTGTCCCTGTCATCCAGCACTGAGCCCTCCACCCCTAGCCCTGCTGAGGATGACCAGGTGGTCCCTTCCTTCCAGAGGTTGTCTGTGTACGAACACTGCAGTCCCCCCCACACACCTAGCCGGGGGGCCAAACCCCTGCCTCCTCTCCCTGGGCGGGCAGACCTTTCCCCTGACCAGGCCATGGACAATGAGGTGGAGTTCTTCACCAGTTCAGATGACCGACGCTGCTTGGTGCCTGAGCAGTGTCACCCCAAACCCTCTGCCTTTCGCTATGGAGCCCCCAGCCACAGGAGCTTCAGGGGCTGTGGGCAGATTAACTATGCCTACTTTGAGGGACCTGCGGGGCAGCAAAGACAACAGGAACAGAAGGAGCAGCAGCGGGTACAGGAGCAGCAGCGGGTACAGGAACAACAGCGGGTACAGGAACAACAGCGGGTACAGGAACAACAGCGGCAACAGCACGAGCAGCAGGAACAGCAACAGAGGTTGGAGCAGGAGGTGCGGGAGCAAGCAGAGCAGCAGCAGCCAGTGTGTCCCAGACAGCAGGACCGAGCCCAGAGGAAGCTGCGGCGCTCTCACTCTGGCCCTGCTGGCTCCTTCAACAAGCCCACGTCGCTGCGCCTGCCCTGTCACCACCGCCACACTCAGGGCATGGACAAACCAATGGTGCCCCCCCGCGTGCCCATCCCCCCACGCCCCATCAAGACTGCAGACTACCGCCGCTGGTCAGCCGAGGTGTCCTCTGGGGCCTACAGTGATGAGGACAAGCCCCCGAAGGTGCCCCCCAGGGACCCTTTGTTGTCTCAAGGCAGCTCCCGTACCCCCAGCCCCAAGAGCCTCCCCTCGTACCTTAACGGTGTTATGCCCCCCACACAGAGCTTTGCCCCAGACCCTAAGTACGTGAGCTGGGGTTTACAGAGGCAGAACAGTGAGGGGTCTCCCTGCATCCTGCCTGTCATGGAGAACGGCAGGAAGGCCAGCACCACACACTACTTCCTGCTCCCACAGAGGCCAGCCAACCTGGACAAACCTTACCCGGAGAAGATACTCCAGTATGTGGACTGCCCGGCAGGTCGCAATAGGGGGGCTTCAGACCCAGAATGGGATTGTCAGACCAAGAGGAAAGTACAGGTGGATATAGTTTGACCCGGAGGAGACAAATTAGGGAAGGACTCCAGTGGACACGCGCAATCAACCACTGGGGACACAGTGCCTCAGGACGCTGAGGCCTTCAAACACTTACTGCTGCTTTAACACTGACGACTTCGGTAGTTTTTACCTTGCTATTCTAAAAACATATGGGTATTTGACGTACCATTTACAGTTACTGGGACTTTAGGAACTGCAACTACAACAAAGATGCATGATCTAAATGATTTCTCTAACTATTGAGTGTGTGGGTAATATGTAACAATTTTTAGTTTGTTTTATATGATTTAATATTTTAGTACATTGAGTATATGGAAATGTTTTTCTGATAGTGGTGCAGTTAGCGTATAAGCTGCCTCAAGTTCTCAGTGGTGTGTGTGTGTGTGTGTGTGTGTGTGTGTCACATGTATAGGATGTTTTGTGAGTTGTATGTTGTGTTTTTGATATTGCTTTTGTGTCTCAGAACTTGGGGACAAAGGGTCAGTAAAGCAATCATAATCTCCTATTGCATATATGAAGTCTAAAGAAGAGGCCAATGTATTGAAACACTTTATGAAGGATTCTCCACCCACATCCCCATTCTAACTCCTATTATGTATAAGCATGAATATAGGAATGCACATATGTTTCCTGCCTTGTTGATATTTCAGTCTTACTCAGGCCACTATGTTTATGAATGGAAGTGTATTTCTGTGTTTCCCTCACTGGATGTACACTCTGTACCCGTGGGAGAGTGGAATAATGGTATGCCTGTCTCCAGTGGAATGTCTAGTGCAGTTTGTACTTTGTGTTAGGCGTGTGTGTGCGTGGTGCAACTGTGTTCGTGTTTTCCCTGCTGATTTTGTGACTTTTCTACCATATCGTAGAAAACTAGGTTAACAATATTTGTTACTGTTCTCTTCCTGTTTTCAACACTGCTGCCAAATACACGGTCGTAAAGAGAATCCTCCCTAACCCTTATGCTACTTTCAGTGTCCAGGTCATTTTGTGTTGCACAAAAAATGTGCCTGTTGAACATATGTGAATGTATGATTTTCTTACTGTTTGGGCAGCTCAGTAGCTGGTCAAGCTGGGAGTCATTGTCTGTCACTAATTGTCTTCAATACTACCTCCCAATGACAATACAAATCAATATATACCCAAAAACCTTGTGGAACGTAATCCTAAAATAATTTGAATTGAAACCTCTAAATTAAAACTGAAACATTGCCAAATATTTCTCAAACGCCCTCAGTGAAAATATGATTAAAATCCAAACCACTACTTCACTTAACATAGTCCATTTACCATATTTCAGAATTATAAACCGAATGACCGGACCTTTCATTTGACATTATTTCGACTACACCAAGTGATCGTGGATCCCAGAGACGTTGGGCTCACCTGATAACATAGACATTATGCTTGACTGTGTGGGGCTTACCTACCTGAAACGGACTTTCCTGTTCTGCTAATGCATTCCTGCCTGACATGATTGCAGTGGGTGTGGTCCAGAGACTTTGGCTGCTGGCGGCCAGGAAATGATATGGATTTTATTGTAATAGATTATTCAAGAATCATAATGATGACATAGTGAATTTAGCAAGTGCATCGAAGTAACCCTGGATATAAATCATGGTGGTTGAATTGGATAGCAGATTAGCTTTACAGTCAAATGGTCACTTAAGTACATTTTCCCTCAAAGGGAAAACAAACCTAGTAGAGGCCGTGTCGTTTTATATTTAATGTATAATACATTGTTTACATTGTACACTGATAGGTTATTTAATCTTAACCTATTCCCATGTCTTATCGGAAACAATGAAATCAAATGAAGACTAGTTCATCGAGAATAATTGACATTATCTGCTGTGGTGAAACAAATGCACTGGCAGTAAAGAACATGATGCTGTGTTTATTTAACATAAATATACTAGTCATTATGAATATTTGATCAATGTATCAGTCTTTTAAAGGGAAAAATAAAATGACTTATTTATGAATCGGCCTTTGTTCTGTACTCTGTTTGTTGAATGGTGTGAGATGAACTCTGATTCAGCTGTTTGGCCTGTTTTATCACCCCCACCCACACCCTCATGCAGTGCCTCATTACAGCTGGCTGCAGTCCAAACACACAGCAGAGCGACTTATTCAGACAGACAGGTATACATTACCTTCCCCTTCCTGGTTGTATGTATGACTCTCTCCCCGGCTACCTGTTGAGCAACTCAGAGGCCAGGTAACCTGGTTCCTCAGGTCTTCAGTGCTTCATGTTGCCTTGTTTCACTGAGTCCATAGCTTGAATGATGATTGGTTATCTTCTTATTTGAAAAGATTTGTCAGTGCAGTTACTCATTTTTATAGCACAGGACAGCTATGCACACAGAGCAGGACTGAAATCATTAGCCAAATCCAGTCTAGGGTGCGGTCACCTGCTCAACATTATTCTTATACAGTACATTGGTTATTGTCTCTGGAAAGGGTAGCTCATAACTTACCATTCCTTTTTTGCTGTAAGCATATAGTGTGATGGTCTATTGACCGTGATGGTGCTGTGTCCTCTGAGAGGAACAAAAGGCAGCAGTGTGATCTAGGCCACCTGCCAGCTCTTTCACCTGGCTCTCGCTCAGGTGAGCTGCTAGGCAACAGCATGGACGGTGGCCATGGCAACAGATGGTGACAAGGGCTATCTATTTAAATGGTGGTCCCAAATGGGGACAGTAAAGCGCAAGTACGCAAAATCAAGACGAAACAAAGAGCAATAATGAATCTGGTCTGTGCGACGCATTTGTGAATTCATGCAAGAAAAAGTTACATTAACCACAAGAAACATCCCACTAACAGAAACACGACAGGAACATGCACACAGGGGATGCACATTTCAGTGTTCATTGTCTTAACCATGTTCTACCTCAAGGCTGACAAAGTGTGAGATTTACCCAATGGAACAATCTCCCACTTTTTAACCATGTTCTACCTCAAGGCTGACAAAGTGTGAGATTTACCCAATGGAACAATCTCCCACTTTTTAACCATGTTCTACCTCAAGGCTGACAAAGTGTGAGATTTACCCAATGGAACAATCTCCCACTTTTTATGGCTGCTCTTATTAAAATAATAAATAAATAAATATATATAACCTTTGTGCTTTCGCCTGCAGATGTCTGTGATAAATATTGCAGTGTGGTTGAGATGTCTGAATGTCCTCTAATACGTCTGCAGCAAGATTATAAATGTCTGGTTATAGTCTGTGGTAGAGACAACATTATGGCTGTTTTCTATCGATGTGGGGGAGAGGGAGGGGTCAAATAAAACAGAATTGATTTAAAAAGGGTCCATCGAATGTTGTAGTGTTTTAGATACAAAAACTGTCATGTTTGAATCAGACTTTCCTCTATGTCTATACAAAACTGTCATGTTTGAATCAGACTTTCATCTATGTCTATACAAAACTGAAATAACATGATCAAAGGAATAAACCGGATTCAAAAGATAAAAAGGCAGAGTGAAATACCAGCTTGAATAATGGATACAGTATAAGAGCCCAGAGAATATATCACATTGGCAGTACTGGCACAAATGGCACAAAATGCTACCTGTCCTTCTACTTCCAATACTCTGTACGCTATCAGCAGTAATGCCCAGAGTGAATTAAAGAGAAAGGGGAATACCTGTCAGTTGTACAACTGAATGCATCTCTGAATCAGAGAGGTGCAGGTGGCTGCAATAATTAACATCCACTTCAACAGCACCCAGGGAACAGTGGGTTAACTGCCTTGCCCAGAACAACATATTTTTACCTTGTCAGCTCAGGGATTCAATCCAGCAACCTTTCAGTTATTGGCCCAACGCTCTAACCAACAGGCTACAAGCAACAGCTCTTCAAACATTGGCAATAACGCTAAATGTCATGCAACTGAACATTGCATGATGTAAACTGAACCTATTGCATGACATTATTGCCAACACGTTCAAAGAGAAAACAGTTTTTATTTGTGTTCTTTGTTATACTGTTATTTTATTATTGATGCTCTTCCCTAACTTTCTGAAAGCACATGCAGTTGTCCTTGGAAAAAAGGATGTGTGCTCCCCCTAGCGCACATAGGTTGTAGTTGCCACATGATATTAGATAAATATGAAAATATTACATTCCATTTAAAGATGTGAAGAATGGAAGAAAAGGACGCAGATGATTCGTCTCACCGTTTATTTAAATATTTGTCAAATTAAAATATATATGTGAACCCAAAGCCCAGAAGTGACATATTACACTTAGTCAACAGATGTAACGTACACATCTAATACTCATACAGGGTCGTCTTTAATGCCAGAAAATTGTTCATCTAGATCTCATTCTATTTATCAAGTCCTCAAAGGACAGTAGTGTGTAGCCTTATGCTTCCGAATACCAGTAAAATAGCTGCAGTACAAAATGAATTTGATTCACAATGATTATGCATATTATAAAGAATCATTATTTGTGGTTAAACGTTTTAGGCAGCTTGAATACTTTATTCTGTGTTATTTTGAAGAAAATCTATTATTGTTGGCCATTGGGTCTTCACCTGAGAAAACATTTTGGATAATCATATCACTTAAAATGTCAACATTAGTATACATTAAAATAGAGAATCATAAACAGCTGGTGCTCTAGACTGTGAAAGTAATTACATGTAAATACTTGTTATTATAGCATATAGAGAGGTGTGATGTTTTAGTGTAGATACTATATTTTATATTTACTGCCACTCATTACTGGATGTAATTTTTCATTCATAGCGAAGATTGTAAGATATGACAAATATGAAAGACATGAAACAACAGAAATTACAGTATAATGCCTGTAAATGTACATTTTATGTTGTGTCAACATTGTCAAGATGCAGGCTGAATACTCCTGGGCAGCCTTCGTCAACTAAATCACTATTTGTGTAGACTGGTGAACTGCCATGGTATGGGCCGAGGTCTAAAATCAAAATGAAAACAAATGAGTGTTGGGAATATATTATAGAAAGTATAATACTCTGGTTGTCAGTCATTGGGACTGTGCAGAGATGAGCATACCTCTTTGTGTGAAGTCAAAAAAGTCCTCTTTGAGAGACATCAGTCTTCTGGCAGGTGGCTTGTCAATGTTCCTGAGTTATAAAAACAACATTTTTGAAACCATAAAATGATATTCCTCACACAGATTGCATCTAATTTACTTCAAATCAAGCAATCATTTGCATGGCATACAAGAATATGCCTGTATTATGTTATGATACCCACCATCGTCCCCCACGGTTCCTTCGCAGGACCACGATAACCACGATGAGAACAAGTATGAGGAGGATGCCTGCCCCCAGCGCACCAAAGAGTGCAGCATAGAAACCTCTTCCCCTGCGGAAGCGCTCACACTGGGGTCCATCATACTGCTCCAGGGAAGACTCATAGCACCTTTGTCAAACAGTGAGGTGGTTATGATGCACACTGCTTCAGCATTTATGTTTCAACATTTAATTTGGTTACATTTAATTAACTGAAATTACTTTGTAACATTGTGTAACACAACTTAACATGTACCAACATCGCAGCACTACTTACGGTACATACAGTGCCTTGGGAAAGTATTTAGACCCCTTGACTTTTTCCAATTGTATGTTACAGCCTTATTCTAAAATGGATACAAACAAAAAGTCCTCAGCAATCCACATACAATACCCAGTAATGACAAAGCGAAAACAGCCTTTGCTATGAGTCTCGAAATTGAGCTTAGGTGCATCCTGTTTCCATTGATCATCCTTGAGACGTTTCTACAACTTGATTGGAGTCCACCTGTGGTAAATTCAATTGATTGGACATCATTTGGAAAGGCACACACCTGTCTATATAAGGTCCCACAGTTGACAGTGCACGTCAGAGCCAAAACCAAGCCATGAGGTCGAAGCAATTGTCCATAGAACTCCGAGATAGGATTCTGTCGAGGCACAGATCTGGGGAAGGGTACCAAAACATTTCTGCAGCATTGAAGGTCCCCAAGAACACAGTGGCCTCCATCATTCTTAAATATAAGAAGTTTAGAACCACCAAGACTCTTCCTAGATCAATCAGGGGAGAAGGCCTTGACCAAGAACCCGATGGTCACTCTGACAGAGCTCTAGAGTTACTCTGCGGAGATGGGAGAACCTTCTAGAAGGACAACCATCTCTGCAGCACTCCACCAATCAGGCCTTCATGGTAGAGTGGCCAGACAGAAGCCACTCCTCAGTAAAAGGCACATGACAGCCCTCTTGGAGTTTGCCAAAAGTAACCTAAAGACTCTGACCATGAGATTCAAGATTCTCTGGTCTGATGAAACCAAGATTGAACTCCTGGCCTGAATGTCTAGAGCTCTGTCAGAGTGACCAAGAAATGTCTGAAGGAAACCTGTCACTATCCCTACGGTGAAGCATGGTGGTGGCAGCATCATGCTGTGGGGATGTTTTTCAGGGGAAGGGACTGGGAGACTAGTCAGGATCGAGGGAAAGATGAACAGATCAAAGTACAGAGAGATCCTTGATAAAAACCTACTCCAGAGTGCCTAGGACCTCAGACTGGGACGAACGTTCACCTTCCAACAGGACAACGACCCTAAGCACACAGCTAAGACAACGCAGGAGTGGCTTCGGGAAAAGTCTCTGAATGTCCTTTAGTCGCCCAGCCGGAGCCTGGACTTGAAACCAATCAAACATTTCTGGAGAGACCTGAAATTAGCTGTCTAGCAACACTCCCCATCCAACCTGACAGAGCTTGAGAAGATCTGCAGAGAGGAATGCAGGTGTGCCAAGCGTGTAGCGTCAGGCTGTCGTTGTAAATAAGAATTTGTTCTTAACTGACTTAATAAAGAAATAAAAAAAGACCCAAGAAGACTCAAGGCTGTAATTGCTGCCAAAGATGCTTCAATAAAGTACTGAGTAAAGGGTCTGAATACTTATGTAAATGTGGTATTTCCGTTTTTGCAAACATTTTAAAAAAAACAGAGTTTTTGCTTTGTTATGAGGTATTGTGTGTAGTTTGATGAGGGGAAAAAAAACAATGTAATCCATTTTAGAATAAGTTTGTAACGTAACAAAATGTGGAGAAAGTAAAGGGGTCTCAATACTTTCTGAATGCACTTTATCAGATTGAATACATTCTGAAAACAAATAGGGTCTTACAGACAAATAGGTCCACTTTGAACATTATTAAAGCATTCTCCGTGTCTATGACAGTAGTCTGGATACTGTTTACAAGGCCCCACACACTTCCAGCTGCCATCAGAGAGCTCTTCTGTGTAGTTGGCAAAACCCAGACGACAGGCCACAAAGGACCTCAAATCTGCAATATCTGATTAGAAAACAATTCCCCATCAAAATTACTCTCATTTCTCTACTAAATTCAATAAAGTTTAATTTGACAATGTTTTCAAACAAAATGAAACTATTTACAATTTACAAATACAAAAAAAACGTTATGCCTGATACATGTTTTTAATTGCCACACATTACTTACTCCTTATTTCCATTGGTTGGAAGGTAATGTTGGTAACCTGGATTTGCACATTTTCAAATGCTTGACTGATGATCATCAGGTTATCTGTGTTGTTCAAGATATTCCTAAGTATGGGTTCCAGTTCATTGTTGAGGAAATCAATTTGGGATGCATTGTTGGGATAGGAGTATTCCGCTATGCTCTCTGCAACTATACTTCCGGGTCTAGAAGAATAGACATAAATCACATTTCAAGAGTTCAACAGTTGATTAATATAATAGGAATTTGATTTGCAGTATTTAAGTGTATTTTATTCGTGTTTGTTTAATTAAACTTCTTAGATCTTTGAGATTTGAAAATATAATAACCTACATTAGATTAATGACTTTTACATCTTTAAAATTGTGTGGATCTGCTCTCCTGCAGAGAGCACTAAGCTGAAAAACAGAAAGAAAAAATATACATTTGATATATTTCACTTTGATCCTGTAAAAAATGGTGTATCAAGTAGCCATTTTAGGCCTATGTGTTATTGTAACTACTTCTTTATTCAGTAACAAATGATACCTTATTGCATTAGTATTCAGTTGTTCACATATATTACTGTACCATTACACATTTATGAATAATGCTTTTACAAAATCACACAACATTAAAAAACATATTGCATACCTCCTTAATCAAAGTTTTGATTAATATTTGGGACTTGCTGGAGTTCATATTTTCATACTCAGTCTCAAATTCCCTCATAATCCTCAAAGAGACATTTGCCTTTCTGGTTGGTACTGCCTTATCTGCAAAGAAATGCATGCCTACGTAATTACAAACATACAGAGAATCCCGTTTTGTTATTAGTAAATTGAGGGCAGTGAAGAAGGGCTTGATTCAATCCGTATCGCCAAAGTTCAGCGCTATAGGATGATGAAAGACCATGTTCCTGTCCGCTTTTTTTCATGGTAAATGTTTGCCTGACAACTCACACTGAATTTAATTCTGCTGCTCTATCGATCGCTACACATATTCAATCTGAAACTGACATACTAGAAATCGTTGGATTGTCTCTAATAAATCTAACTAGTCAGAGTATCAAAGTTGAATACGTCATCGTGGAAAGTTTTTAATGTCATTGTGGATAAGAAACTTCAGTTGGCTGGAGTGATGTTGATGGGTAGCAAGGCAAAGTAAATGTCAATCAGAAATGACCTTTACATTTCGACACGGATTGAATCGAGCCCTAAGTTTAATGGGTCTACCATTGGTGCAAAAGGTCTCGTCCTTCTATGTCAAGTTAAAACCACACATGTATGGGTTCATGATAGCATCAATCATTCATGATGAAACATTAGTTAATTAGTTCATGCAGAGGTGACATTCAGCTTTACTTGTTAAACAACATTGGCCAATATATTTTTTACTAGTCATGTCGAGGCTAAGGAATTATAATGAAAAGGAAAACTCACCAAAGGAAACTGTGATGACATTACTTCCATAAATACACAAATCTCCAAAGGTGGAGTCAGAGCAATGGCACTGACATAAGCCAAGAGTGTCATTGAAAGAACAAGGAGCACCATGACACTGACAGTCCTCTTCATTACACTGATGAGTTGTAGATATTGTTGTGAATGTCGTAAGGATAACATTTGAGGTTGAACTGTGGGCTGGTGTTGACTGACTGTCTGCCTGTGTATGCACAATTGTGGTCACTGTCTCGCTTTGCGTTGACGGTCTCCTTTCTGTGGTCGAACCTGGAATCATTGTCATAGGTGTGGTAAATCCAGATGAGGAAGTGGTATCTAAAGTGGAGGTGGAAAATGCTGATTCACTTGTCTTTTTCAAGTGTCTAGTTGTGAATGATGTGGAAAGACCATATCCAGTGGTTGCCAGAGTGGAAGAAATGTCAACAGTGGTTTGTGACATTCCTGAAGTTGACAATTTGTTGGTGGTTGGACTGGTGTCTTCAGTTGTTTGAGACTCCATTGAGGTAGGGATTGATGTGCTTTGGGTTTGATTTACAGTTATGTCTTGTCCTGTAATAACAGGGTAGGATGTTATATGTGTAGTGGAGGGTGACTTCAATGATTCAGTTGTCTTGGGGGAGTTTGTAGTTGTGAATGGTGTAGAAATATGATCTTCTGCAGTTGAGACCACAGCTGTACTATCCATTGAAGGATGGCTTGTGGAACCATGTTCTTTAGTAGACATCTCAATTGAAGACATCTCCAATGTGGATTGTGATATTCCTGAAGATGACAATTTGTTGGTGGTTGGACTGGTGTCTTCAGTTGTTTGAGACTCCATTGAGGTAGGGATTGATGTACTTTGGGTTTGATTTACAATTATGTCTTGTCCTGTAATAATAGGTGAGGATGTTATATGTGTAGTGGAGGGTGACTTCAATGATTCAGTTGTCTTGGGGGAGTTTGTAGTTGTGAATGGTGGAGAAATATGATCTTCTGCAGTTGAGACCACAGCAGTACTATCCATTGAAGGATGGCTTGTGGAACCATGTTCTTTAGTAGACATCTCAATTGAAGACATCTCCAATGTGGATTGTGATATTCCTGAAGATGACAATTTGTTGGTGGTTGGACTGGTGTCTTCAGTTGTTTGAGACTCCATTGAGGTAGGGATTGATGTGCTTTGGGTTTGATTTACAGTTATGTCTTGGCCTGTAATAACAGTGTAGGATGTTATATGTGTAGTGGAGGGGGTCGGCAATGATTCAGTTGTTGTCGGAGAGTTTGTAGTTGTGAATGGTGTCGACACACTACTTTCTGGGGTTGAGACCATATCTGTAATTTCCATTGAAGTTTGCCTTGTACTTGTGGACCCAATGTTTTCACTTGTCATCTCTGTTGAAGATATTTCCAAAGTTGATTGTGACAAACTTGATGTTGACAATCTATTGTTGGTTGGACTCGTATGTTGAGTCCTTTGAGACTCCTTTGAGGTGGGGATTGGTGTGTTTTGGGTTTGCGTTGCAGTTCCGTTTTCTGTTGTAATAAGAGGTTGGAAGGTTATGTCTGTAGTGGAGGAGGACGTCACTGATTCCATTGTCTTTGTGGAATTTGTAGTTGTGAATGGTGTGGAAAGATTTTCTTCTGCAGTTGAGACCACAGCTGTACTTTCCATTGACGATTGGCTTGTTCTTGTTGACCTGTGTTCTCCAGTAGCCATTTCAGCTGAAGACATTTCCAAAGTGGATTGTGACATACCCGATGTTGACAATATGTTGGTGGTTGGACTGTTGTACTCAGTTGTTTGCGACTCCATTGGGGTTGTGATGGTTGTGCTTTGGGTTTGATTTACAGTTACGTCTTGTCCTGTAATAATAGGTGAGGATGTTATATGTGTAGTGGAGGGTGACTTCAATGATTCAGTTGTCTTGGGGGAGTTTGTAGTTGTGAATGGTGTAGAAATATGATCTTCTGCAGTTGAGACCACAGCTGTACTATCCATTGAAGGATGGCTTGTGGAACCATGTTCTTTAGTAGACATCTCAATTGAAGACATCTCCAATGTGGATTGTGATATTCCTGAAGATGACAATTTGTTGGTGGTTGGACTGGTGTCTTCAGTTGTTTGAGACTCCATTGAGGTAGGGATTGATGTACTTTGGGTTTGATTTACAATTATGTCTTGTCCTGTAATAATAGGTGAGGATGTTATATGTGTAGTGGAGGGTGACTTCAATGATTCAGTTGTCTTGGGGGAGTTTGTAGTTGTGAATGGTGGAGAAATATGATCTTCTGCAGTTGAGACCACAGCTGTACTATCCATTGAAGGATGGCTTGTGGAACCATGTTCTTTAGTAGACATCTCAATTGAAGACATCTCCAATGTGGATTGTGATATTCCTGAAGATGACAATTTGTTGGTGGTTGGACTGGTGTCTTCAGTTGTTTGAGACTCCATTGAGGTAGGGATTGATGTGCTTTGGGTTTGATTTACAGTTATGTCTTGGCCTGTAATAACAGTGTAGGATGTTATATGTGTAGTGGAGGGGGTCGGCAATGATTCAGTTGTTGTCGGAGAGTTTGTAGTTGTGAATGGTGTCGACACACTACTTTCTGGGGTTGAGACCATATCTGTAATTTCCATTGAAGTTTGCCTTGTACTTGTGGACCCAATGTTTTCACTTGTCATCTCTGTTGAAGATATTTCCAAAGTTGATTGTGACAAACTTGATGTTGACAATCTATTGTTGGTTGGACTCGTATGTTGAGTCCTTTGAGACTCCTTTGAGGTGGGGATTGGTGTGTTTTGGGTTTGCGTTGCAGTTCCGTTTTCTGTTGTAATAAGAGGTTGGAAGGTTATGTCTGTAGTGGAGGAGGACGTCACTGATTCCATTGTCTTTGTGGAATTTGTAGGTGTGAATGGTGTGGAAAGATTTTCTTCTGCAGTTGAGACCACAGCTGTACTTTCCATTGACGATTGGCTTGTTCTTGTTGACCTGTGTTTTCCAGTAGCCATTTCAGCTGAAGACATTTCCAAAGTGGATTGTGACATACCCGATGTTGACAATATGTTGGTGGTTGGACTGTTGTACTCAGTTGTTTGCGACTCCATTGGGGTTGTGGTGGTTGTGCTTTGGGTTTGATTTACAGTTACGTCTTGTCCTGTAATAACAGTGTAGGATGTTATATGTGTAGTGGAGGGTGACTTCAATGATTCAGTTGTCTTGGGGGAGTTTGTAGTTGTGAATGGTGGAGAAATATGATCTTCTGCAGTTGAGACCACAGCTGTACTATCCATTGAAGGATGGCTTGTGGAACCATGTTCTTTAGTAGACATCTCAATTGAAGACATCTCCAATGTGGATTGTGATATTCCTGAAGATGACAATTTGTTGGTGGTTGGACTGGTGTCTTCAGTTGTTTGAGACTCCAATGAGGTAGGGATTGATGTGCTTTGGGTTTGATTTACAGTTATGTCTTGGCCTGTAATAACAGTGTAGGATGTTATATGTGTAGTTGAGGGGGTCGGCAATGATTCAGTTGTTGTCGGAGAGTTTGTAGTTGTGAATGGTGTCGACACACTACTTTCTGGGGTTGAGACCATATCTGTAATTTCCATTGAAGTTTGCCTTGTACTTGTGGACCCAATGTTTTCACTTGTCATCTCTGTTGAAGATATTTCCAAAGTTGATTGTGACAAACTTGATGTTGACAATCTATTGTTGGTTGGACTCGTATGTTGAGTCCTTTGAGACTCCTTTGAGGTGGGGATTGGTGTGTTTTGGGTTTGCGTTGCAGTTCTGTTTTCTGTTGTAATAAGAGGTTGGAAGGTTATGTCTGTAGTGGAGGAGGACGTCACTGATTCCATTGTCTTTGTGGAATTTGTAGTTGTGAATGGTGTGGAAAGATTTCCTTCTGCAGTTGAGACCACAGCTGTACTTTCCATTGACGATTGGCTTGTTCTTGTTGACCTGTGTTCTCCAGTAGCCATTTCAGCTGAAGACATTTCCAAAGTGGATTGTGACATACCCGATGTTGACAATATGTTGGTGGTTGGACTGTTGTACTCAGTTGTTTGCGACTCCATTGGGGTTGTGATGGTTGTGCTTTGGGTTTGATTTACAGTTACGTCTTGTCCTGTAATAATAGGTGAGGATGTTATATGTGTAGTGGAGGGTGACTTCAATGATTCAGTTGTCTTGGGGGAGTTTGTAGTTGTGAATGGTGTAGAAATATGATCTTCTGCAGTTGAGACCACAGCTGTACTATCCATTGAAGGATGGCTTGTGGAACCATGTTCTTTAGTAGACATCTCAATTGAAGACATCTCCAATGTGGATTGTGATATTCCTGAAGATGACAATTTGTTGGTGGTTGGACTGGTGTCTTCAGTTGTTTGAGACTCCATTGAGGTAGGGATTGATGTGCTTTGGGTTTGATTTACAGTTATGTCTTGGCCTGTAATAACAGTGTAGGATGTTATATGTGTAGTGGAGGGGGTCGGCAATGATTCAGTTGTTGTCGGAGAGTTTGTAGTTGTGAATGGTGTCGACACACTACTTTCTGGGGTTGAGACCATATCTGTAATTTCCATTGAAGTTTGCCTTGTACTTGTTGACCCAATGTTTTCACTTGTCATCTCTGTTGAAGATATTTCCAAAGTTGATTGTGACAAACTTGATGTTGACAATCTATTGTTGGTTGGACTCGTATGTTGAGTCCTTTGAGACTCCTTTGAGGTGGGGATTGCTGTGTTTTGGGTTTGCGTTGCAGTTCCGTTTTCTGTTGTAATAAGAGGTTGGAAGGTTATGTCTGTAGTGGAGGAGGACGTCACTGATTCCATTGTCTTTGTGGAATTTGTAGGTGTGAATGGTGTGGAAAGATTTTCTTCTGCAGTTGAGACCACAGCTGTACTTTCCATTGACGATTGGCTTGTTCTTGTTGACCTGTGTTCTCCAGTAGCCATTTCAGCTGAAGACATTTCCAAAGTGGATTGTGACATACCCGATGTTGACAATATGTTGGTGGTTGGACTGTTGTACTCAGTTGTTTGCGACTCCATTGGGGTTGTGGTGGTTGTGCTTTGGGTTTGATTTACAGTTACGTCTTGTCCTGTAATAACAGTGTAGGATGTTATATGTGTAGTGGAGGGGGTCGGCAATGATTCAGTTGCTGTCGGAGAGTTTGTAGTTGTGAATGGTGTCGACACACTACTTTCTGGGGTTGAGACCATATCTGTAATTTCCATTGAAGTTTGCCTTGTACTTGTGGACCCAATGTTTTCACTTGTCATCTCTGTTGAAGATATTTCCAAAGTTGATTGTGACAAACTTGATGTTGACAATCTATTGTTGGTTGGACTCGTATGTTGAGTCCTTTGAGACTCCTTTGAGGTGGGGATTGGTGTGTTTTGGGTTTGCGTTGCAGTTCCGTTTTCTGTTGTAATAAGAGGTTGGAAGGTTATGTCTGTAGTGGAGGAGGACGTCACTGATTCCATTGTCTTTGTGGAATTTGTAGGTGTGAATGGTGTGGAAAGATTTTCTTCTGCAGTTGAGACCACAGCTGTACTTTCCATTGACGATTGGCTTGTTCTTGTTGACCTTTGTTCTCCAGTAGCCATTTCAGCTGAAGACATTTCCAAAGTGGATTGTGACATACCCGATGTTGACAATATGTTGGTGGTTGGACTGTTGTACTCAGTTGTTTGCGACTCCATTGGGGTTGTGGTGGTTGTGCTTTGGGTTTGATTTACAGTTACGTCTTGTCCTGTAATAACAGTGTAGGATGTTATATGTGTAGTGGAGGGGGTCGGCAATGATTCAGTTGTTGTCGGAGAGTTTGTAGTTGTGAATGGTGTCGACACACTACTTTCTGGGGTTGAGACCATATCTGTAATTTCCATTGAAGTTTGCCTTGTACTTGTGGACCCAATGTTTTCACTTGTCATCTCTGTTGAAGATATTTCCAAAGTTGATTGTGACAAACTTGATGTTGACAATCTATTGTTAGTTGGACTCGTATGTTGAGTCCTTTGAGACTCCTTTGAGGTGGGGATTGGTGTGTTTTGGGTTTGCGTTGCAGTTCCGTTTTCTGTTGTAATAAGAGGTTGGAAGGTTATGTCTGTAGTGGAGGAGGACGTCACTGATTCCATTGTCTTTGTGGAATTTGTAGTTGTGAATGGTGTGGAAAGATTTTCTTCTGCAGTTGAGACCACAGCTGTACTTTCCATTGACGATTGGCTTGTTCTTGTTGACCTGTGTTCTCCAGTAGCCATTTCAGCTGAAGACATTTCCAAAGTGGATTGTGACATACCCGATGTTGACAATATGTTGGTGGTTGGACTGTTGTACTCAGTTGTTTGCGACTCCATTGGGGTTGTGGTGGTTGTGCTTTGGGTTTGATTTACAGTTACGTCTTGTCCTGTAATAACAGGGTAGGATGTTATATGTGTAGTGGAGGGTGACTTCAATGATTCAGTTGTCTTGGGGGAGTTTGTAGTTGTGAATGGTGGAGAAATATGATCTTCTGCAGTTGAGACCACAGCTGTACTATCCATTGAAGGATGGCTTGTGGAACCATGTTCTTTAGTAGACATCTCAATTGAAGACATCTCCAATGTGGATTGTGATATTCCTGAAGATGACAATTTGTTGGTGGTTGGACTGGTGTCTTCAGTTGTTTGAGACTCCATTGAGGTAGGGATTGATGTGCTTTGGGTTTGATTTACAATTATGTCTTGTCCTGTAATAATAGGTGAGGATGTTATATGTGTAGTGGAGGGAGTCGGCAATGATTCAGTTGTTGTCGGAGTGTTTGTAGTTGTGAATGGTGTCGACACACTACTTTCTGGGGTTGAGACCATATCTGTAATTTCCATTGAAGTTTGCCTTGTACTTGCGGACCCAATGTTTTCACTTGTCATCTCTGTTGAAGATATTTCCAAAGTTGATTGTGACAAACTTGATGTTGACAATCTATTGTTGGTTGGACTCGTATGTTGAGTCCTTTGAGACTCCTTTGAGGTGGGGATTGGTGTGTTTTGGGTTTGCGTTATAGTTCCGTTTTCTGTTGTAATAAGAGGTTGGAAGGTTATGTCTGTAGTGGAGGAGGACGTCACTGATTCCATTGTCTTTGTGGAATTTGTAGGTGTGAATGGTGTGGAAAGATTTTCTTCTGCAGTTGAGACCACAGCTGTACTTTCCATTGACGATTGGCTTGTTCTTGTTGACCTGTGTTCTCCAGTAGCCATTTCAGCTGAAGACATTTCCAAAGTGGATTGTGACATACCCGATGTTGACAATATGTTGGTGGTTGGACTGTTGTACTCAGTTGTTTGCGACTCCATTGGGGTTGTGGTGGTTGTGCTTTGGGTTTGATTTACAGTTACGTCTTGTCCTGTAATAATAGGTGAGGATGTTATATGTGTAGTGGAGGGTGACTTCAATGATTCAGTTGTCTTGGGGGAGTTTGTAGTTGTGAATGGTGTAGAAATATGATCTTCTGCAGTTGAGACCACAGCTGTACTATCCATTGAAGGATGGCTTGTGGAACCATGTTCTTTAGTAGACATCTCAATTGAAGACATCTCCAATGTGGATTGTGATATTCCTGAAGATGACAATTTGTTGGTGGTTGGACTGGTGTCTTCAGTTGTTTGAGACTCCATTGAGGTAGGGATTGATGTGCTTTGGGTTTGATTTACAGTTATGTCTTGGCCTGTAATAACAGTGTAGGATGTTATATGTGTAGTGGAGGGGGTCGGCAATGATTCAGTTGTTGTCGGAGAGTTTGTAGTTGTGAATGGTGTCGACACACTACTTTCTGGGGTTGAGACCATATCTGTAATTTCCATTGAAGTTTGCCTTGTACTTGTGGACCCAATGTTTTCACTTGTCATCTCTGTTGAAGATATTTCCAAAGTTGATTGTGACAAACTTGATGTTGACAATCTATTGTTGGTTGGACTCGTATGTTGAGTCCTTTGAGACTCCTTTGAGGTGGGGATTGGTTTGTTTTGGGTTTGCGTTGCAGTTCCGTTTTCTGTTGTAATAAGAGGTTGGAAGGTTATGTCTGTAGTGGAGGAGGACGTCACTGATTCCATTGTCTTTGTGGAATTTGTAGGTGTGAATGGTGTGGAAAGATTTTCTTCTGCAGTTGAGACCACAGCTGTACTTTCCATTGACGATTGGCTTGTTCTTGTTGACCTTTGTTCTCCAGTAGCCATTTCAGCTGAAGACATTTCCAAAGTGGATTGTGACATACCCGATGTTGACAATATGTTGGTGGTTGGACTGTTGTACTCAGTTGTTTGCGACTCCATTGGGGTTGTGGTGGTTGTGCTTTGGGTTTGATTTACAGTTACGTCTTGTCCTGTAATAACAGGGTAGGATGTTATATGTGTAGTGGAGGGTGACTTCAATGATTCAGTTGTCTTGGGGGAGTTTGTAGTTGTGAATGGTGGAGAAATATGATCTTCTGCAGTTGAGACCACAGCTGTACTATCCATTGAAGGATGGCTTGTGGAACCATGTTCTTTAGTAGACATCTCAATTGAAGACATCTCCAATGTGGATTGTGATATTCCTGAAGATGACAATTTGTTGGTGGTTGGACTGGTGTCTTCAGTTGTTTGAGACTCCATTGAGGTAGGGATTGATGTGCTTTGGGTTTGATTTACAGTTATGTCTTGGCCTGTAATAACAGTGTAGGATGTTATATGTGTAGTGGAGGGGGTCGGCAATGATTCAGTTGTTGTCGGAGAGTTTGTAGTTGTGAATGGTGTCGACACACTACTTTCTGGGGTTGAGACCATATCTGTAATTTCCATTGAAGTTTGCCTTGTACTTGTGGACCCAATGTTTTCACTTGTCATCTCTGTTGAAGATATTTCCAAAGTTGATTGTGACAAACTTGATGTTGACAATCTATTGTTGGTTGGACTCGTATGTTGAGTCCTTTGAGACTCCTTTGAGGTGGGGATTGGTGTGTTTTGGGTTTGCGTTGCAGTTCCGTTTTCTGTTGTAATAAGAGGTTGGAAGGTTATGTCTGTAGTGGAGGAGGACGTCACTGATTCCATTGTCTTTGTGGAATTTGTAGTTGTGAATGGTGTGGAAAGATTTTCTTCTGCAGTTGAGACCACAGCTGTACTTTCCATTGACGATTGGCTTGTTCTTGTTGACCTGTGTTCTCCAGTAGCCATTTCAGCTGAAGACATTTCCAAAGTGGATTGTGACATACCCGATGTTGACAATATGTTGGTGGTTGGACTGTTGTACTCAGTTGTTTGCGACTCCATTGGGGTTGTGATGGTTGTGCTTTGGGTTTGATTTACAGTTACGTCTTGTCCTGTAATAATAGGTGAGGATGTTATATGTGTAGTGGAGGGTGACTTCAATGATTCAGTTGTCTTGGGGGAGTTTGTAGTTGTGAATGGTGTAGAAATATGATCTTCTGCAGTTGAGACCACAGCTGTACTATCCATTGAAGGATGGCTTGTGGAACCATGTTCTTTAGTAGACATCTCAATTGAAGACATCTCCAATGTGGATTGTGATATTCCTGAAGATGACAATTTGTTGGTGGTTGGACTGGTGTCTTCAGTTGTTTGAGACTCCATTGAGGTAGGGATTGATGTACTTTGGGTTTGATTTACAATTATGTCTTGTCCTGTAATAATAGGTGAGGATGTTATATGTGTAGTGGAGGGTGACTTCAATGATTCAGTTGTCTTGGGGGAGTTTGTAGTTGTGAATGGTGGAGAAATATGATCTTCTGCAGTTGAGACCACAGCAGTACTATCCATTGAAGGATGGCTTGTGGAACCATGTTCTTTAGTAGACATCTCAATTGAAGACATCTCCAATGTGGATTGTGATATTCCTGAAGATGACAATTTGTTGGTGGTTGGACTGGTGTCTTCAGTTGTTTGAGACTCCATTGAGGTAGGGATTGATGTGCTTTGGGTTTGATTTACAGTTATGTCTTGGCCTGTAATAACAGTGTAGGATGTTATATGTGTAGTGGAGGGGGTCGGCAATGATTCAGTTGTTGTCGGAGAGTTTGTAGTTGTGAATGGTGTCGACACACTACTTTCTGGGGTTGAGACCATATCTGTAATTTCCATTGAAGTTTGCCTTGTACTTGTGGACCCAATGTTTTCACTTGTCATCTCTGTTGAAGATATTTCCAAAGTTGATTGTGACAAACTTGATGTTGACAATCTATTGTTGGTTGGACTCGTATGTTGAGTCCTTTGAGACTCCTTTGAGGTGGGGATTGGTGTGTTTTGGGTTTGCGTTGCAGTTCCGTTTTCTGTTGTAATAAGAGGTTGGAAGGTTATGTCTGTAGTGGAGGAGGACGTCACTGATTCCATTGTCTTTGTGGAATTTGTAGTTGTGAATGGTGTGGAAAGATTTTCTTCTGCAGTTGAGACCACAGCTGTACTTTCCATTGACGATTGGCTTGTTCTTGTTGACCTGTGTTCTCCAGTAGCCATTTCAGCTGAAGACATTTCCAAAGTGGATTGTGACATACCCGATGTTGACAATATGTTGGTGGTTGGACTGTTGTACTCAGTTGTTTGCGACTCCATTGGGGTTGTGATGGTTGTGCTTTGGGTTTGATTTACAGTTACGTCTTGTCCTGTAATAATAGGTGAGGATGTTATATGTGTAGTGGAGGGTGACTTCAATGATTCAGTTGTCTTGGGGGAGTTTGTAGTTGTGAATGGTGTAGAAATATGATCTTCTGCAGTTGAGACCACAGCTGTACTATCCATTGAAGGATGGCTTGTGGAACCATGTTCTTTAGTAGACATCTCAATTGAAGACATCTCCAATGTGGATTGTGATATTCCTGAAGATGACAATTTGTTGGTGGTTGGACTGGTGTCTTCAGTTGTTTGAGACTCCATTGAGGTAGGGATTGATGTGCTTTGGGATTGATTTACAGTTATGTCTTGGCCTGTAATAACAGTGTAGGATGTTATATGTGTAGTGGAGGGGGTCGGCAATGATTCAGTTGTTGTCGGAGAGTTTGTAGTTGTGAATGGTGTCGACACACTACTTTCTGGGGTTGAGACCATATCTGTAATTTCCATTGAAGTTTGCCTTGTACTTGTGGACCCAATGTTTTCACTTGTCATCTCTGTTGAAGATATTTCCAAAGTTGATTGTGACAAACTTGATGTTGACAATCTATTGTTGGTTGGACTCGTATGTTGAGTCCTTTGAGACTCCTTTGAGGTGGGGATTGGTGTGTTTTGGGTTTGCGTTGCAGTTCCGTTTTCTGTTGTAATAAGAGGTTGGAAGGTTATGTCTGTAGTGGAGGAGGACGTCACTGATTCCATTGTCTTTGTGGAATTTGTAGGTGTGAATGGTGTGGAAAGATTTTCTTCTGCAGTTGAGACCACAGCTGTACTTTCCATTGACGATTGGCTTGTTCTTGTTGACCTGTGTTCTCCAGTAGCCATTTCAGCTGAAGACATTTCCAAAGTAGATTGTGACATACCCGATGTTGACAATATGTTGGTGGTTGGACTGTTGTACTCAGTTGTTTGCGACTCCATTGGGGTTGTGGTGGTTGTGCTTTGGGTTTGATTTACAGTTACGTCTTGTCCTGTAATAACAGTGTAGGATGTTATATGTGTAGTGGAGTGTGACTTCAATGATTCAGTTGTCTTGGGGGAGTTTGTAGTTGTGAATGGTGGAGAAATATGATCTTCTGCAGTTGAGACCACAGCTGTACTATCCATTGAAGGATGGCTTGTGGAACCATGTTCTTTAGTAGACATCTCAATTGAAGACATCTCCAATGTGGATTGTGATATTCCTGAAGATGACAATTTGTTGGTGGTTGGACTGGTGTCTTCAGTTGTTTGAGACTCCATTGAGGTAGGGATTGATGTGCTTTGGGTTTGATTTACAGTTATGTCTTGGCCTGTAATAACAGTGTAGGATGTTATATGTGTAGTGGAGGGGGTCGGCAATGATTCAGTTGCTGTCGGAGAGTTTGTAGTTGTGAATGGTGTCGACACACTACTTTCTGGGGTTGAGACCATATCTGTAATTTCCATTGAAGTTTGCCTTGTACTTGTGGACCCAATGTTTTCACTTGTCATCTCTGTTGAAGATATTTCCAAAGTTGATTGTGACAAACTTGATGTTGACAATCTATTGTTGGTTGGACTCGTATGTTGAGTCCTTTGAGACTCCTTTGAGGTGGGGATTGGTGTGTTTTGGGTTTGCGTTGCAGTTCCGTTTTCTGTTGTAATAAGAGGTTGGAAGGTTATGTCTGTAGTGGAGGAGGACGTCACTGATTCCATTGTCTTTGTGGAATTTGTAGGTGTGAATGGTGTGGAAAGATTTTCTTCTGCAGTTGAGACCACAGCTGTACTTTCCATTGACGATTGGCTTGTTCTTGTTGACCTTTGTTCTCCAGTAGCCATTTCAGCTGAAGACATTTCCAAAGTGGATTGTGACATACCCGATGTTGACAATATGTTGGTGGTTGGACTGTTGTACTCAGTTGTTTGCGACTCCATTGGGGTTGTGGTGGTTGTGCTTTGGGTTTGATTTACAGTTACGTCTTGTCCTGTAATAACAGGGTAGGATGTTATATGTGTAGTGGAGGGTGACTTCAATGATTCAGTTGTCTTGGGGGAGTTTGTAGTTGTGAATGGTGGAGAAATATGATCTTCTGCAGTTGAGACCACAGCTGTACTATCCATTGAAGGATGGCTTGTGGAACCATGTTCTTTAGTAGACATCTCAATTGAAGACATCTCCAATGTGGATTGTGATATTCCTGAAGATGACAATTTGTTGGTGGTTGGACTGGTGTCTTCAGTTGTTTGAGACTCCATTGAGGTAGGGATTGATGTGCTTTGGGTTTGATTTACAATTATGTCTTGTCCTGTAATAATAGGTGAGGATGTTATATGTGTAGTGGAGGGAGTCGGCAATGATTCAGTTGTTGTCGGAGTGTTTGTAGTTGTGAATGGTGTCGACACACTACTTTCTGGGGTTGAGACCATATCTGTAATTTCCATTGAAGTTTGCCTTGTACTTGCGGACCCAATGTTTTCACTTGTCATCTCTGTTGAAGATATTTCCAAAGTTGATTGTGACAAACTTGATGTTGACAATCTATTGTTGGTTGGACTCGTATGTTGAGTCCTTTGAGACTCCTTTGAGGTGGGGATTGGTGTGTTTTGGGTTTGCGTTGCAGTTCCGTTTTCTGTTGTAATAAGAGGTTGGAAGGTTATGTCTGTAGTGGAGGAGGACGTCACTGATTCCATTGTCTTTGTGGAATTTGTAGGTGTGAATGGTGTGGAAAGATTTTCTTCTGCAGTTGAGACCACAGCTGTACTTTCCATTGACGATTGGCTTGTTCTTGTTGACCTGTGTTCTCCAGTAGCCATTTCAGCTGAAGACATTTCCAAAGTGGATTGTGACATACCCGATGTTGACAATATGTTGGTGGTTGGACTGTTGTAATCAGTTGTTTGCGACTCCATTGGGGTTGTGATGGTTGTGCTTTGGGTTTGATTTACAGTTACGTCTTGTCCTGTAATAATAGGTGAGGATGTTATATGTGTAGTGGAGGGTGACTTCAATGATTCAGTTGTCTTGGGGGAGTTTGTAGTTGTGAATGGTGTAGAAATATGATCTTCTGCAGTTGAGACCACAGCTGTACTATCCATTGAAGGATGGCTTGTGGAACCATGTTCTTTAGTAGTCCTCTGAATTGAATATATTTTCAAAGTGGATTGTGACATAACTGATGTTGACAATATGTTGTTGGTTGAAGTCATGTGTTTAGTTGTTTGAAACTCCATCGAGTCTGGGACTGAAGTGCTTTGTGTTGATTTTGCAGTTATGATAACCTGACCAAGTTCAATGTTTTTTGATGTTAAAATTGTTTCTTGGCTGTTCAATGAAACCTTTGATTGTGTCACGTCGCTTGTGGGTGGCATTGTTGTTGACAAGAGGTCTCCAGTAGATGTGGAGTGTGTGACTTGGACTCTCCTTTCTGTCATTTCTCCACTTAGATCTTTTGAAGTGTGTTGAAGACTAGCGGTCATTCTAGACATGTTTGTTTCATTGGTTAATGTGGAGGTGATAAGGTTTGTTGTGGAGGTTGAAATTGTAAATGTTTTTGGTGGCCGCTCCTCTGTTGTGGAAAACTCAGTGTTCTTTGTCTGTCCAGTTGTGTTTTTTGGATTTGTTTCTGTGGAACTCAGCTTTTTATTTGTAACTTCAGGTGGGGATGTTATGTCTATAGGGGAGGGGGGTTTCACTG
Source organism: Oncorhynchus clarkii lewisi (assembly GCF_045791955.1). NCBI lineage: Eukaryota > Metazoa > Chordata > Actinopteri > Salmoniformes > Salmonidae > Oncorhynchus > Oncorhynchus clarkii. Next base: position 56,268,689 of record NC_092163.1, read on the forward strand.
ATTCAGTTGTCTTTGTAGATTTTGTAGCTGTGAATGATGTTGCTAGGGACGCAGTTGTACTTTCCTCTGAAGATGGGCTTGATCTTGTGGAACCATGTTTAGTAGTTGTGTTCTTTGAAGAATTGTCCACCGTGGGTTGTCCAGACTCAATTGAGGTAGGAATTGGTGTGCTTTGGGTTTGTGTTGGAGTTACATCTTGTTGTGTAATAACAGTTGAGGATGTGATGCCTACAGTAGAGGGGGACGTTTCCAATTCACTTGTCACTTTCGATTCATTGGGGTTTGCAGTTGTTGATGGTGTTGAAGGATATTTCCAGTGGTTATACATTTTAGGTTGATTTGAGGTATTTTTTGAAAGGTTTATAGAACGAGATAATTCATTCCCAATGATTGTAAAATTATTTCTAGACTGTTTCATTCCATTTTTTTTTCCAAATGTCCCAAGATTCTTCCCTGTGGAATCTGAGTGAGCTTGTCTTTTTGAATATTGATCTGGTAAAAAAATGTAAAGAAAACATGTTTTCATATTTTCTCTGTAGAATTTTTACATTTGTTACATTTCACAATTGCCTCTTTGGCTTATTTCAACATATCTCAATATTCCAAAACTTTATGAATTCAAAATGTCTTAGAAAAATACAAATCTAATACATATTTTCTTTATTTATCTGTTATTTTACCAGGTAAGTTGACTGAGAACACGTTCTCATTTACAGCAACATCCTGGGGAATAGTTACAGCGGAGATGAATGAGCCAATTGTAAACTGGAGACTATTAGGTGACCATGATGGTTTAAGGGTCAGATTGGGAATTTAGCCAGGACACCGGGGTTAACACCCCTACTCTTACGATAAGTGCCATGGGATCTTTAATGACCTCAGAGAGTCAGGACACCCATTTTAACATCCCATCCGAAAGATGGCACCTTACAGTGTCCCCAATCACTGCCCTGGGGCATTGGGATATTTTTAGACCAGAGGAAAGAGTGCCTCCTACTGGGCCTCCAACACCACTTCCAGCAGCATCTGGTCTCCCATCCAGGGACTGACCAGGACCAACCCTGCTTAGCTTCAGAAGCAAGACAGCAGTGGTATGCAGGGTGGTATGCTGCTGGCAAATATATATGAATATGTAAAGACAAAAACAGCTAATATTTTGTTGCAATGTGTACTAACACTGCAGTGACTCTGTATCTACCAATATAACTCAAATCTCAGCTGAGCGGTGTATTTAGGAGAAAGTAACTTTAATGAAAATTCATTTCTAAATTAAATAATGAGCTCTTTTGATATTTTTTTGCATATTTTCTCTATTTTCAGCATACAGGTGATAAATCATTGCATGTTTAGTGTTCACTACTCAGTAAGCATCATATTAACGATCTGTGTCAAATTGATGAGACATTAAGTAATAACATAACTATTAAATTAATGCTTAATGTAAAATCATCAAATAAAACAGGCTGCAATCTGACGAAGGATAAACATTTCAGCTCCGTCAATTACTGGCAGAAGCCATAGAAAATACGCATCAATGGCTCAGATACATTATTCCACATTTTCAATATATATAATATTTCTTATGTTTTCAATATTTACATTACTCTACTTTTTATCTCCACATTAGCATTGTCAATGTTAATATTTTGTTTCATAAGGTAAAGCAATTCTTTTTTTCATGTGCGAAATGCATGAACTTACCTATTGTGACAAATATACTTATCATTATGATGGTAAGGATTATGGAGTATGATAAAAGCCTTCTCCCTACTATGTGTCTCAGGATGCCCCACATATTTTCAGTCTTGTAATAGTCTCTCAGTCAAGAGATATTTAGAAAAGGTCAGCCAAAATCCAGTTCATTGTTTCAAGCCTGAGTAGTTTTGAAGTGCGCCTTTGAAATATTTCCCACAGGGTTTCCCAAACACTTCAATCTCAATGCCGCAGTAATACTCTGAACGCAGGCAGTAATGTTTTATCCACTGCAATTGTATTGCAGTTGTGTTTTGACACTGATTTATAAATCAGTTAGAGGTCTATTGTAAGTGTCATAAGCAATAGGCTACCAAGTAGTTGGCTGAGTTAGGTATTAATTCAGTGCACACCCTAAGCAAATTTAAATGGTTTAGACTTGGACTTCCTCATCTTGGAGCTCCTTGCCATTTAGTCACACCCTCTACATCTATTTCCGTAAGAAAGGTCAGTATAGGTAGTACAAAGAGTGGGGGCCAGATTCAGATTTGTCAATAAAGAGAGTATGAGACTTAAGAATAATGCCACTGAAGTCAATTCAACGTCTATTAAACGACGTGGAACAACTCTGATTCCACCAGTGTGTGCCCAGTGGGTTAGATAGTTTGAAAGAGGAGAAGAGGGTTCATTAAAGATTCAAAAGGTATCTTCAAAAAGACAATTCAAACACCATTTCCAAAATAAGATTGTCATGTCGTGTGTATAGGTGGCAGGTAAGTCAGGCGCAGGACAATCAAACCTGGTATAATGGAGTAGTTTAATAGCGTGAAACAAAAACTCCAAAACCAAAGTACATAATAAAATAAACGTGGGTACAAGAACCCGTACCCAAGAAACAATCTCTGACAAAGACATGAGGGGAAACAGAGGGTTAAATACACAACATAATAATGAATGGGATTGGAACCAGGTGTATAGGAAGACAAGACAAAACCAATGGAAAATGAAACATGGTTCAATGATGGCTAGAAGACAAGTGACGTTGACCGCCGAGCATCGCCCGAACAGGGAGAGGCATCGACTTCGGGCGAAGTCGTGACAAAGATTTTTCTTTGGGATATTGTCCCAGTTTCCTTGCACTTATTTTTATACAAAAGTGAACGCTTTTAGTCCACAAATCCAAATGTAGAAATCTTCAATCATGTATACCAAAAGCACAATCTTTGAATACAAAATATCCACCAAATTATCACACCTGCTGGATTATAAATTACCAACAAAAGTGCCAAGAGTGTGCCTTTGGAGCAAGCTCCAATGTTAAGGAATTGATAAAGCCTTATTGACAGTAGTTCTACACAAAACAATCACTCTGATAGTTGTGTGATAATGTGGATGGGATATCTGAATTTATTTGCCTTGTTCCACCTGAAACCTCTTGAAAGTTTTCAAGCCATCTAAAGTCAATATTACCTGTATTACTTACAATTGTTAGGTTGCTAGGGAAGGATATTGTCAATCATCAGTATTTAAATGTTTGTAAACTGTTCGATCAAAATAAATAGAATCTTTGAATTGACAAGGGCAATGACTATGTAAACAAAAAATGTGTTTCAAGGTTACGGAAGTTATTGGGACTTTTTAATTCCCTTGAATTTAATATAGCATGTGGGTATGCTATTAACTATATGCACTTATAACCATCATTAATTATTATATTCTGAAACTACATGTGGTTAAATTATTTTTCAAATGTATAACCTCTCCACATGTTAAAATGTCTTCCTGCTTCTCAGTTGCATCAATGCATTTACACAAAGGTCAAGTAGACTGCAGTTCATAATTTAATTGAATAACATAATTTAATTGAATAACTGAACACTACACAAAATAACAACGAAGAGAAAACGAAACAGTTTTGCCAGGTGAACCGACACTAAACAGAAATTAAACACCCACAACCAAAATGGGGAAAACAGGCTACCTAAGTATGATTCTCAATCAGAGACAACGAACGACACCTGCCTCTGATTGAGAACCACACTAGGCCATACACATAGAAATATAACATAGAAAAAATAACATAGACTACCCACCCCAACTCACGCCCTGACCAACCTAACACAAAGACATAAAAAAGGAACTACAGTCAGAACGTGACACTTGGGCAATATTTACCACATAGATTATAGATTATTTACCACATAGAATATTTACCACAGAATAAACCGGCAGTGCCGGTTTCCACACCGGTTTGCTCATGTATAACTAATTTATGAAAATATGTATTTTTTTGCTGGATTCCCTTTTCTTTGCTGGATTCCCCTCTTGAAACAGGAAATACACTTACTGGTAATCTGTTATGTACTTTATTATTCACCTTGTGATAAGCAATTGGCTACAGAGGCTAATACAAGGCATGGACAATCAAAGCCCTTAGCAGACTTAATTTACCCTCCCTGTTCTCCAGAGAGATGATCTCATGTTTTTATTTTGGTCTGGGTGTTGTTAGGTGTGCCTTCATTGACATCACAAACCATGTTTCCATCCACAGTTTTTATGTGGGTAAAGTCATGCCGTATAAACGACAGCTGTGACAATTTTATAAATGCAGACAAATTGTTTGTTCAACCTGGTGGGCTCACACTGGGCACACTGGTTGAATTGACGTTGTTTCCAAACCATTTCAATTAAATGATGTTGAACCAATGTGGAATAGAGGTTGAATTGACATCTGTACCCAGTGGGTTTGTCAGCAAAATGAATGATGTGTGAAATGGCAGTGGAAACACCTTTATGTGCAAATATTTCTATAATAAGCATCATATCAAAGTAAACTTTGAGTCAAGATGATATGGTGTGGGGTCCTCCCACTATGATTCAGAGAAAACATGCAGTTTATTGGCTACAGATAAAGTAAAGTGGTGGAAGTGCAAGATGGTCTTGATACTCCTTTCTAATGAATATCGAGGGTTTTATGCTGGTGACATGATGACCGATGCCTGACTGCCGTTTGACAAGTAAAAATATTCTCTTATCCATGATAATCTAGTCATGTATAGTAACCTATCCCCAGCCTTCCCGTACTCTATCTGCGAGCTGTTGGTTAGCTAGCACAGATGCCAAGACCAGAATAGGCACATTTGCTATTTAACGCAACAGTTTGTGACAAAACTATCGGTAGAGTTGAAAATGTGATGGAAACACATTGAACTTGATTTTTACTCAGTACAGGAAAACTTAATTGAAAAAGCACATGTGTGCACTACGCAGTGGCGATTTCAGCATGTAAATCTTGGTGGGGCAAACTTTTTTGTGTAGTGGCTTTACTGGCATGCATAACACAACACTAAACAATTGTTGTGTCTTTGGCATCATTAAAGTGAAGACTTATTTTATCAAATCAATTCTCTGTAATTATTATTACGTGATTAAACTAATCATGTAAATGCAATTAACTAGGATGTCGGGGCACCAAGGAAAATCTTCAGATTACAAAGTTAAAATTTTCCTAATATAACTTTTCAGATATTTTAATATCTGATCAATTAGTCTTCTAATTAATGAATCATTCTTTACCTCATGTTAGTCTCATTCCGAACGTGTCAGCGATTGGGTGCAGAGTGAAAGCGGAGTCAGGCGCAGGACACAGGTATGGAGTAATCCAACTGAGTTTACTCAAAGAATAAAGCAAAATTGCAAAATGGAACATACAGCAAAACTCTAACAAAACACAACCACTAACGACATAAACAATCACGGACAGAACAGAAATGTATGTCAGATGGTTAAATAGGGAATGTAATGAGGGAATGTAAAACAGGTGTGTGTGTAATCAGACAAAACAGAAAAATGGATCGGTAGTGACTAGAAAGCCGGTAACGTCGACCGCCGAACAACACCCGAACAAGGAGAAGGGCCGACTTCGGCGGAAGTAGTGACAGAACGTCGTAAATCGTTGGTTATCTGCACGAAACCAGTCTTTACTATAAATCATCCATACATCAATTGTCTTAATCATTTATTTTACTAACTAACTAAACAATCACAGAAATGCATAACAAACAAACAAAGTAGATATGGTTACAAGGAAATGATAGGGGATGTGCCCTAGTGGTCTAAACCGATATGACGGTTTGGTAGACAAAGGGACTGAGAAGGGCGCGAAAGACAAAAGACAATACACAGTTGATAATTACAATATATGAAATGCTAATTCTTTGCACATGAACGCTCACTCATTCGGGAATAATTGCAATCAGTATATATATTTACGCTCAGTGTGTCGTCATGATCTCTGTTGGAATCGTCTGTCTTTCTGTTGGAATGTTCATCTGAACTTCTCTTTGCGCCCCTGGATACTTCAGAGTTCCATTCAGAAATGTTCTTATCGAATAGCTGTTTCAGCGGTTGTTGGTCTTCGCATCTCATGTTCACATAATTCCTAGGTGCAGACTAGTAATTAGTATCAAAGATTTACTCTTATTCTGTCGGTATCGATAGTCTCAGAGTTTAATCACGTGGTATGGTTAAGAATTCAGCAACCATTACAACCTTAGCTTGTCCTGAGGTTTTTCTGGTCTCTACTCAAACCTTAGCTCCCTCAGCTGACCGAGGTAGGCATGGTCTCTATTCAAACCTCAGCCCTCTCGGTAATCGAGGTACGCTTTAAGTGGGCTTCTCCAGGTGGGATTTTTATTCGGAACTGTGGAAAAGCTGTCCCATGACGCCAGATCGATGTCTGTGCTCATGGGGGCGGGCCAATGACTTAGTGAAACTTTAAACAGAAATACAATTCTCTCACATTAACGGTTTAAAATCACATTACACAATTTCACAAATAGTTTCATCTTTACTCATTCATTTTATACAATAATTAGATGCAAGCCTCAGAACGAAAGCTCCTGTATAAACAGAGGCATGGTAATGTGGTTGTATTGTTTTTCCTCAGGTCACAATCATAAAACAAAAATGGACCAGTCGTAGCTGAATTCGCCACCGACCGTTTACACATTCTCCAAAACATGGATATTGTTCAGTTCTCAAGTTCTGTGAGGTAGAAGAAGTTCCTTTGTTCTACTGTGAACCCTCTCTCTATACCGCATGGCCGAGGGGGTAGAGAGTCTCCTCATGGAATTTACGACCTGAGATAACAGAGCCTTGGTAAGTGGGAGAGAGAGGTGGTAAGAGAGAGAGGGAGGGTACTCGCTATACCCAAAGAGGGCCACATGACACAATACATAAATTGCACTATAACAGTGACAAACGATGCCCACAAACTTAGGGCCTATATAAAGATGTCCTAACAGCAGAGCTTTCTTTTCAACAGCATGGAGTGAATCCTTACCACTGCTTCACCTGGCTATCAGCGGAGCCTTGTCTGGCAGCGAAGCAGTTCATTCAGTCTCATTCACTGCCTTATAAAAAAAACATAGCTGATATGGCTGCCTTACTTAGACAAATTAGGTTTCTACTAACAACTGAGTTGTACAAACTATGGCATAAGGGAAAGATGAGTGGATAAGAGGCAATCCGTAATTTCTAGTGATGCACCAATATGACATTTTTGTCCGATTCCAATATTTTCCTTCCCAAAAAACCTGATACCGATAACTGATACTTTACATTTTTGCAGCCTTTTAAGCATTCTAGTAGAGTTAAATAGTTAACACACACACACACACAGATGCAGCGGTCTAAGGCATTGCATCTCAGTGCAAGAGGTGTCACTACAGTCCCTGGTTCGAATCCAGGCTGTATCACATCCGGCGGTGATTGGGAGTCCCATAGGGCAGCGCACAATTGGCACAGCGACACAACGTCGTCCGGGTTTAGCTTTGGGTAGGCGGTCATTGTAAATAAGAATTTGATCTTAACTGACTTGCCTAGTTAAATGAAGGTTACACACTAGAGGTCAACCGATTATGATTTTTCAATGCTGATACCGATACCGATTATTGGAGGACCAAAAATAGCCAATACCTATTAAATTGGCCGATTGTTTATATATATATATATTTATATACTTGTAATAATGACAATTACAACAATACTGAATTAACACTTATTTTAACTTAATATAATGCATAAATAAAATCAATTTAGTCTCAAATAAATAATGAAACACGTTCCCTTTGGTTTAAATAATGCAAAAACAAAGTGTTGGAGAAGAAAGTAAAAGTACAATATGTGCCATGTAAAAAAGCTAACGTTTAAGTTCCTTGTTCAGAACATGAGAACATATGAAATCTGGTGGTTCGTTTTAACATGAGTCTTCAATATTCCCAGGTTTTAGGTTGTAGTTATTATAGGAATTATAGGACTATTTCTCTCTATACCATTTGTATTTCGTATACCTTTGACTATTGGATGTTCTTTTAGGCATTTCGCAATGAGCCAGGCGGCCCAAACTGATGCATATACCCTGACACGAATGCGCTTTTGTTAAATCATCACCCGTTTGGCAAAGTAGGCTGTGATTCGATGATAAATTAACAGGCATTGACCACATTGATTATATGCAACGCAGGACAAGCTAGTTAAACTAGTAATATCATCAACCATGTGTAGTTAACTAGTGATTATGTTAAGATTGATTTTTATAGGATAAGTTTAATGCTAGCTAGCAACTTACCTTGGCTCCTTGCTGCACTCACGTAACAGGTGGTCAGCCTGCCACACAGTCTCCTCATGGATTGCAATGTAATCGGTCATAATCGGGCGTCCAAAAATGACGATTACCGATTGTTATGAAAACTTGAAATCGGCCATGCCAATTAATCGGTTGACCTCTATTACACATACACACACCACACTGACCAAAAAGTTATTTTGTTGGAATTTACGTATGTCCCCATTACCAGTAAAACATCATCAAAACCTATTTCTTTCATTTACTTGCTGTGCTGTTTTGTTGTTAATTTGTTCAGTCAATTTATTCTCAACCAGAATTTCTATGGAACCCATTTGGGTCTTTGCTATGGAACGCCGTTTGGGTCTTTGCGTGCCAAAAAATATACTATTTAACGTGTCAAATAACATTATTTGACATGTCAAATAAACTTGTTGACTATGGTTGACCAATCAGGACCTGAATATGACTGCACGTCACATAATAATTTTACGGGTTCATACATTTCTTACGTAGTTAATACACATTGGTTACACTATCACTCGTATTTCATATGTCACAACGATTCATCGATACATATGCTATGATGCTGGTAAAATTGTCTCGCGCACCTACAGTACTGGTCATTAAAAAAAAGCTAGCTAGCTCATCGGTGCAAACAATGTTCTTCCCCAAAAACATAGCAAAACGACAATCTGTTTTATTAGCTATAGTTAGCTAGCTAATTATATAGCTAGGTGTCATCATCTAAAATAACCCTTTGGGCACCAGGGTTATGTAGCTGGCTAGCTATTTATTTTTATGAACTGAAGTTCAATTTCAATTGGCGAACAACAAGTGGCAACCTAGCTAATGCTTACTCACAAGGATTCCTAAATCATTGCTAAGAATAATGAAAATGACTACAGGTTCTACTGGTCATTGTTTTCAGGCTGGGTGTATTAGTGCTAGCTAGGTACCAAGCTAAAGCTAGCTACCCCAGAAGTTGCGGTCGAACAAATGATTCTTTATTACCAACGAGGTATTGTAAACACATCGTTCGTGGCCGGTGTTTGCAGACTTTTTGTACAGCTATGACAGTGCTACTGTATGCACTGTGTGCTACTTTTTTGACACGCAAAGACCCAAACGGTGTTCTATAGTATGTATGTTGTGAAGCTAATAGCAGTGACGCTATTACTGTGTAACTCCGGTAGAGCAACATCTGAAAAATAGGCACTTGGTAGTGTGTACAGGTGCTCGACCAGTCGGCGAAAGCCAACATCACCCACGACAGAGAACAGTTGATTGTCAAGGGCAATGAATTCCATTATCTTGGTTTTAATGGATTTCGCCTTTGAGTTGTCAATGAATGATGTTTGTTACTCTTTCAAATGACTGCTCGATCCACACAGCAGACATTGTGGGCTAGTTTAGGAATGCTGTGTTGCACGTATAGCGCAACATTTTACGTGGCGTCATTACGTTAAATAGGTGCACGTCAGCTTTGACATCGGTTTTGCACATCGGGGCGTTAAACTAGATATCGGCCGATACCGATGTTGCCATTTTTAGCTAATATCGACCAATTCCGATATGTTGGTGTGGCATGTGAATGTTTATCCTTTCAGCTTGGAAAAGAGACCCTTAAACCCAGACTTGAACATCATACCCTCTCCACTGAATAGCAGGCTGGTGATTGTTTAGCAAAGCTTATAGTTAGCTACTAACTCCTTCCAAACCACTCTTTGTTGAATTTGCGATTTCCAACTTGTTGTGTAATGTTTATGTCCAATGGCCAATGAGCACCGATATGTTTTATCTATAATTTCTCTTCATATGACAAGGATTTGCCAGTAGATTGTCAACTTGATTCATGAAGATGACTGCTTGTCTTGCTTGCTAGCTAAGATTTAGAAAGTATGATGTTGACACATCAGTCCAATCAAAGCTATGATGTACAGTGCATTCGCAAAGTATTCAGACCCCTTGACTTTTTCCACATTTTGTTATGTTACAGCCTTATTCTAAAATGTATTAAATAAATGAACATTGTCATCAATCTACACACAACACCCCATAACGACAAAGCAAAAACAGGTTTTCAGAAATATTTGCTAATGACAGGTCGCCACTGGCATTACACACTCAACAAGTCAGTTTGGTGGAAACACACCAACGGTGGGAAAATGTACACATTTTCTTTATGCTGATTTTTTTCTATTTGCATGGAAAACTGTCTCCAATTGGATGGACATCTAGTTACTGATTACAACACCATCATTATGTATGCCGATGACACAATTAGTTGTAGGCCTGAGGTCAGAGACCTGGCCGTGTGGTGCCAGGACAACAACCTCTCCCTCAACGTGATCAAGACAATGGAGATGATTGTGGACTACAGGAAAAGGAGGACAGAGCACGCCCCCATTCTCATCGACGGGCTGTAGTGGAGCAGGTTGCGAGCTTCAAGTTCCTTGGTGTCCACATCACCAACAAACTAACATTATCCAAGCACATCAAGACAGTCGTGAAGAGGGCACGAAAAAACCTATTCCCCCTCAGGAGACTGAAAAGATTTGGCATGGGTCCTCAGATCCTCAAAAGGTTCTACAGCTGCACCATCGAGAGCATCCTGACTGGTTGCATCCCTGCCTGGTATAGCAACTGCTCGGCCTCCGACTGCAAGGCACTACAGAGGGTAGTGCGTACGGCCCAGTACATCACTGGGGCAAAGCTTCCTGCCATCTATACCATGCGGTATCAGAGGAAGGCGCTAAAAATTGTCTATGACTACAGCCACCCCAGTCATAGACTGTTCTCTCTGCTATAGCACGGCAAGCGGTACCGGAGCGCCAAGTCTAGGTCCAAGGGGCTTCTAAACAGCTTCTACCCCCAAGCCATAAGACTCCTGAACATCGAATCAAATGGTTACCAGACTATTTGCATTGCCCCCCCCCTATACGCCGCTGCAACTCTGTTATTATCTATGCATAGTCACCTTAATAACTCTACCTACGTGTACATATTACCTCGACTAACCGGTGCACCCGCACATTGACTCTGTACCGGTACCCCCTGTATATAGTCTCGCTATTGTTATTTTACTGCTGCTCTTTAATTACTTGTTCCTTTTATTTCTTATTCATATTTTTTAACTGCTTTGTTGGTTAGGGGCTTGTAAGTATTCGACACATGACTAATACATTTTGATTTGATCCAGTTTAAACAAGCATCTCTCTTGATCAAGAGCAGTCACATATCCAAACATCTGATTGAGGCTAAGGTTCTAAACTTCTTACAATTAAGAATGATGGCCAATGTGTTCTTGGGGACCTTCAATGCTGCAAAAATTGTTTGGTACCCTTCCCCAGATCTGTGCCTCGACACAATCCTGTCTCAGAGCTCTACGGATAATCCCTTCATCCTCATGGCTTGGTTTTTGATCTGACATGCACTGTCAACTGTGGGACCTTATATAGACAGGTGTGTTCCTTTTCAAATCATGTCCAATCAATTAAATTTACCACAAGTGGACTCCAATCAAGTTGTGGAAACATCTCAAGGATGATCAATGGAAACCGGATGCACCTGAGCTCAATTGCGAGTCTCAAAGCAAAGGGTCTGAATACTTATGGAAATAAGGTATTTCTGTATTTTAATAATTTTACAAACATTTCTAAAAACTTGTTTTGGCTTTGTCATTATGGGTATTGTGTGTAGATGGATGAGGTAAATGTTTTATTTTATCCATTTTAGAATAAGGCTGTAACGTAGCAAAATTGCTGCTGCTACTGTTTATCATATATCCTGATGCCTAGTCCCCTTACCTCTATGCATATCTAACCTTACCACTCCCTGCACATTGTAATTATGGTATTGTAACTGACCCTGTATATAGCTTGTGTGTGTGTGTGTTCTGTTTCTCATGTGTTTTTGTTCTACTTGACTTTGTTTTATTGTACTACTGATATTGATTACTGCATTGTTGGGAAAGAGCCAGCAAGAAAGGCTTTTCACTGTACATGTGACAATAAGCACTTGAAACTTGATACAAATGCTTTACTTTCCTTGTTGGAACAGCAGTCTCTCGCCAATTGAAAATGTAATGCATTAAAATACTTGCGTTAAAGTATTTGAAGTGTCACCATGAACTGTCCATTAAGATAGTTTCACCAAGAAAGTCCTAGGGATGGTAGGCAATAAATGAGACATTGAACAAAAGAGAGGAAGTTAAATCATTGTCGATCCTGTCAACATACCCACCCACCCATTGTATTACTCTCCTGTGTTAAAGGAACTTAAATATTGCATCAAACAGTTTAATGATTTACCACAGTGGCCTTTTAACATTACACAACTAGGTACATTCATATTTGTTTACCTTGGAAACATGTCAGTTGTGGAATATCTGTAAATACAGCCAAACCATAAACAAACAAAAAATACTTGCTTTGACCATCAATTGATAAGCGACTGAGCTATTGCAAAATCCCCTACTTTCTGAAAACAGTATTCAAAGCATTCATTGAGCAAAGTGGCATTTAGCAAATGTTACTCCAAAAAAGGTATGATTTGGAAAGACTGAAAGTATCCCAAACACATTGGTAATTTATAACGTGAACCACAAGAAAGTGTTTATTAAACAAATGCATTGCTATAAAGATGTGAATACATTGGTTCCATAAAAAAGGAAAAGCACTGCTTCTGAATATCCATAGTTACACATAGAACAAAGGCTTTCACTGGAAACAGTCAGCCTTTTGGGAGGGGGATGGCATATGTGGCTGTCCTTCGTGCACATTGCCCACATCCTGCTACGCTTGACAGTCCCACACGTTCCAACACTGCAGCTCTCATAGTTCCTGCTGCTTAACTACCTCCTCCGGAGCTGCTCCTTCTGCTTGTTCTGCCAGGGCCCTGCGACGCTCTGCCTCTGTTACCGTCATGGGATGCAGGGGGAAGAACCCAGCAAGTCCTACAGGAACAGAGATGGGAGAGATGACAATAACTTAGACCACATAGATTCCAAGGTAGCATTGAGACTATAGTGGAGGTATTGAGTACAGTTAAAAGTTAGTTTATTAACCTGTGATTTAGTGTATTTTGCATGATGTAGGCCTTACATTGGTTGTTTCAATAAACATGGAAAGTGTGTGTTTTCAGGGTGGGTGTAGACAGAACACACCTAAAAGTTTGGCCACAGGCTTCGTTGGATGTGCACCACAGCCCATCCAGTACTTGATCCGGTCGGAGTTGAAACTGACCAGTTTCTCATTGTAGATGTTTGGCAGGGGGTCATAAGAGCCCAGTTGTTCTATGTATTTACTGTCTCGTGCTCGCTTGTTGTAAGCTGCCACAATGCGGTAGAAAGGTCTGTTGGACTGTTTGTGGCCAGCCATTGCCAATCTGATGACAATGTGTCCTCCATGGTATGTCTTCAGTAGGAAGGATGCTGTAAGAACACAACAAAATCTGAATGTATTGTTTTATTAAAAAAAGGTACAATGCATATGCAATTAAATTGCCAGATTTTTTTACATTTAGAACAGTATTTGAACTGGGATGTTTTCTCTAAAAAGAAATCAGTATGAAAAAGTATGTCATTAGTTGTTTGGTTGGTAAGTCATTTTCATCACTAGGGTCAGTCTTAGGTCAATTCACAGTCAGTTTGTCATGTAAATAGTTTGAACGTTACCAGGTGCTTAGGCGGGTTAATTAGGGATTCATGAAATGTTTATGGCAAACGTCAGGCCGCACAACACATCAGTAGTATCTGCAATATACTCGAAACCTTCACAACATCCAAGGTGAAACATGCTGTTTAAACATAATGTGAAAATCATCGAACAGTATTTCACGTCTGGACAATAAATCATTAGCGCGTCATTTATTTATTTTTAATCAAAGTAACCAAGAGAATACTAATTACCTAGCTATAACCCTATCCCTGGACCGATAGCTACCTACCTAAAGACTTGCATACCATCCCATAACGTAACTCAATACTTAGCTATGATGTAGCTACGTATCTGTTTTGAATTCCATGAAAGGGACATAAGGCTACTTATTAGAAAGATCATAGTGTTAGCTATACCAATCACTGTGGCTAGCCTAGCTATAGTGTTAGCTATACCAATCACTGAGGCTAGCCTAGCTAACTACACAGTAACGTTACAGCAACATCGTGCTAACGTATAGGCTTACTGCTACCACTCCTGCTTACTAGCTAGCCCATGTTGACAGTGTTAGCTAAATAGCAAGCGGATCATACTTACATAGACGGACCATGTTTATGTATACGCTGCAAAAGAGGTCAAACGAATATGTAAAAGCTCAATAACGTTCTCTATATTACGTAAAGCCGTACTTGCACAGCCATTTTTAAACAGGAAGTGATGTTCCTTGAAGCGTTTCCTCTCATTTGTGTTACTGTCCAGCAGATGGCGCAAGTGGACTACGCTGCACTGTCCGAGCTCTTGAAGGGCGTTATAAACACGAGAACAAGGATATTTTTGCATGTAAAGTTGTACAGTTTACGATTATGATAGTTTTAATGGATTTAAGATACAGTCACACACGTCTAATATATTTTTTTATAGAAACATCATGGCCCAGGATTTGTATCAAAATCAATACATATTGATTTAAATATTTATATTGCCTATCTAATGTAATGTTCAGTTATTTTTCAGGCATTAACAATTGAAAATACATACATTTGTTGAATTGTAGTAGGCTATCAGATCTGGTAAAATGAAACAGAGACTCTAAAAGTATACTGTATTTATTTGAGTAAAGGAAAATTGTGTAATTATTTGTGATGGATTGCAATTATAAAAGATGTTCAAAAGGTGGTTAATGCCTCTGATATGATTTTCATTTAAAAGTCAGACCAATGCAGTTCTCTCCTCATTCTAGATGTCTTTAGATGATTACACAAGTTATACTCTCGTTCCAGCAACTGCAACAGACGGATAGAAACATTGATTTCCTGAGAGTGACCCATGAATAGAGGGTTCAGTGCTTTGCATGATGTACACCGGGTGCACTGATATTTGTTCCCTTTGGGAGCCCCACTCCGTCGCTGTTGGAACATGGTGATTTCACACTCCTGTTGTGGAGAGATGCTGTTCCTGTGTGTGTGACAAACACATGGTTTTCTCTGAGGGGTCAGACTCAGATAGCCCTTTGTCTCGGAATGAACACATAGTTATATTTGATAACAGATACTACATACAGGTAACTGCCAAAGTAAAGGAAACACCAACAGTCTTAATAGGGTGTTGGGCAAGTACGAGCCACCAGAACAGCTTCAATGCCCTTTAGCATAGATTCTGCAAGTGTCTGGAGCTCTTGGACGGATGTGACATCGTTCAACCATGAGAAATTCCATAATTTTGTGTTTTGTTGATGCTGGTGGAAAACGCTGTCTTGGGCACCGCTCCAGAATCTACCATCAGTGTTCAATCGGGTTGACATCTGAGGGGTATCCTACTAAGCAGGTTTGAGAAGTCAGCAAGGTAACTTTGGTCAACTCTGAGTTCAACTCAGGATAACCAGTCATACGAAAGTGGCTCACCTTTTTGCCAGGTAAATTTATATAGCAACGAATCCTTTATATAGCAACTAATCCTAACCTGCTCTGAGGCAGGCTAACTCCACTTACCCTGAATTAAATAACTGAGCCACGAGTTGAGGAAAAAAAAAGCGGCACTTCTATTTCAGCCATAGTCTGATGAATTTGCAAGATCACTTTTCTTTCATTTCGATTTTGTCACAAATTAAAATGTGGCAGATTGATGTTTCAGCAACACCGTCTAGCTGGCGACTGAGGTCAGTTTGCAGGTGCCTGGCCCACCACAAGAAGTCACTAGAGTGCAATGGGACAAGGAAATCTCAGCTGGCCAAACCCTCCCCTCGGCCAATTGTGCGCTGCCTCAGCCTGGGATTGAACCCGGGGCTGTGGGCCCAGGGCTCAAGCACTGTGATGCAGTGCTCAAGCACTGTGACACACTGTGCCACTCAGGAGGCCACTAGTGACCCAAGAATTTAATCCGGATGCATTTCAGTAAAGATTTGGGGTGAAAATGTACAAATGTATTTGAAATAAGACACTTTACCAAAAACTAGACATCTTTGTCCTCAGAATTATAGTTGATTTTAGCAGATGCATCATTGTTTCGTAACTCAATTTGCTACAGACATCACCTACCACACACACACCCTTTAAGACCCCTCTGAGACCCCTCTTTCCAAGTCACTGAGGTTTCTTCTACCCATGGTAGTCAAAACAATGGGCAACTGGGCATTTTTATACATCACCCTAAGCATAATTGACTCAACTGTTTCCTTCATTTTGGCAGTTACTTGTATGTCCAAAAGACATAGCAGTGACTCCTGTACTGTTATACGTTCCGATATTACTGTGTGGCCTACTCGGTCACAGGAATTTGAAAGAAAACTGTTTTGCTTATGTGAACATGTTTGTCATTTTCTCATCCTTCCTACACTATTTATAGAAAAAAAGAGAATAATGTTGGGGATATATTTTTGACGGAGAGATCTACATGTCGATCCCACTTCAATGTCTTTTTTTCTCACGTCATTCCAACAAAAAAATGCAATGTGAAGAGAATGAATCAACCTGGAAACTGATTGGATTCACAAAAAGTCATCAATGTAAGGGAATGTTGTATTTTTTTTCACCCAACTTCACAAATCCAATAACATGGTGAAATGTTTGTTGTTTTCATGTTGAATTCACCTTAGTGAACTCAACCAAATGCAAATCAAAACTAGACATTGAATTGAAGTCTGTGCCCAGTGGGATCATGTCATCATCAGTGGTGGAAAGTACTTAAGTAAAAAAAACTTTAAATTACTACTTAAGTCGTTTTTTGGGGTATCTGTACTTTACTTTACTGTTTATATTTTTGACAACTTTTACTTCACTACATTCCTAAAAAAAATGATGTACCTTTTACTCTATACATTTTCCCTGACACCCAGAAGTACTCATTACAGTTTGAATGTTTAGCAGGACAGGAAAATGGTCAAATTCACGCACTTATCAAGAGAACATCCCTGGTCATCTCTACTGCCTCTGATCTGGCGACTCACTGAACACAAATGCTTTGTTTCTGAATTATGTGTGAGTGTTAGCGTATGCCCCTGGCTATCCTTAAATTGAAAATAAAAAACAGTTGTGCCGTCTGGTTTGCTTAATATAAGGAATTTGAAATGATTCATACTTTTACTTTTACATTTTCTTTTGATACTTAAGTATATTTTAAACCAAATACCTTTAGACTTTTACTCAAGTAGTATTTTACTGGGTGACTTTCCCTTTAACTTGAGTGATTTCCTATTAAGGTATCGTTACTTTTACTCAAGTACGACAATCGAGTACTTTTTCCACCACTAATCATCAATACATGGTACATCATTTCAAAATCACCCATTGTCGTCCATTGAATTAGCTTTTGGATAATATCTGTTTGTGGAATAGATGATTCTGTATTTAGCTGTAATGTTATTAATGTCTCTTATTTATGTGCATTTCCATCATATTAATATAATTATTTTACACCTAGTGACTGGATAGCATGTTATTGTTTGGTTATTATTTAGATGTTGTATGAGACACGACCACACATGCATTTTGGTTTGAAAATTATTCAACAAATGTGTACTTCTAAAGTACATAACCCAAAATTATGCACGTTAGATCATTTGGTTAACCAGTTCATTTGCAATCCAAGAGGCCCAGTCATGTGCAGTTGTTGACGGCCATTAAAGGACTAGAGATGGTATTCAGGGTAACAACGTCATAATTACGCTGACCACTTTTCTGTGCAATTTTAAAAAAATGAATAGGCACTTTTCACAGTTTGACAGCAAGCAAAATGCATCTTACATGGTGAATCTGCAGTGCGTGATTAACTTAACACTGACATTGATTCCATTGGAAGTTGATACTCTCATGAGGACCCCATGCTCTTTGGGACACCAAGACGAGTTGTTCCTGCTGTAATCGTCTGTGACTGTTCAGTTAGAGACGCTCAGATGACCAGTTAATGTACCAGGAAAGAGTTAGAAAGGATCACTTTAAGACAAGGCCTTAAATTAAATTCATTGTATATGTCACGATAGAATTTGTCCACCTAAAGAAATTATGATCATGTTTGAAAAGCTGATAATGGCTGCAAATAACACAGTGTGTAAATGCAGTTAACTGTAAAATATACCCAAGCTAAAATATAGCTAAGACTTAAAGGTCCCCTCCGGTGGATTGGACCAGACATTGGGCTTGATGAGAAGACATGACTCAATGGTCTCCCAGAAAAAGTGAACAGCCCATGCCGACTCAGAAAACAGATAGGTGGGTGAACTGACTCCGCGTAGGACCAGTAAGCCAGTTTCACACGTTCAATGGGATAATGTTTTAACCAGAATTTCTTTGCCAAATATGCATTTTATCAGGCAGATTATTGAGGAGAGGGGGTGCCAAGGAGGCCAGATGAAGCTCCACACTCTCCCATGACGCCAATTAGATTGTCTGTTCTGCTAACATTTGCGTTTCACATCTTGACAGAAACCACCACATTGTCTTCAGTGTGATTTACAAGACATTTTAGAGTTACATTTTAGTGATTTACCTTCTTATCCAGAGCAACTTACATGAGCAATTCAGGTTTAAGTGCCTTGCTCAAGGGCACATTGACAGAATTTTCACCATCTGGCTTTCGGTTAGTGGCCCAAAGCTCTTAACCACTAGGCTACCTACCGCTCTGCAATACGATTCCATTAGATTTTCTCTAAGTTTGTGCGCTACGGGAGCTTGAACTGAATCAGGACATCATCGTCTACAGAAAAGGACAGAAATAGATCATTATTCTTTTGGAACATAGTTCCATATTTTCATAACTTTACTGGAGAATTATTCAGATCCAAATCCACATGTCTCTATATATGGCCGAGACCTGAACGTTAAGTTAGTCTCATTAGAAAGAATCCCTGTCATAACCAAAACTCCTCAACCTTGTAGAACTTCTATAGTTTTCAGAGTGATAAACATGTTTAATCAATAACACCCCACATCAATAAATGTCTGACCATCCCATCAGTTTATTTCAAAGTCTTGAGTCTGACTCAGTCCCCTGCTGTTTTAATTGTCTCTGTCCAGCTACAATGGTGCCATCCACCCTCTACAGACCCATGGGCCCAACAGAGACAGACAGAGGGGAACTTTGGCTCTCACATGTTGAGGATCAAATGATGTATTTTTCCACAGAATGATCTCTCAGATGGATTCAGTGAGACTAAATGTGTCAGCATGCAAAATGGAAGCTGTTACTTTCATCTTCATTAAACAAAGGACTTGCTTTCTTCCGTTGGCTTTTTCAAAGAGAGGCTTCCTTAACTGATTAAGAGCAAAACACGACTAGTCCATCACATGCTGCTAGGAGTTTGTTGTTGCCTCTGACTGTCGAGCAGATAATGCTAAATGGATGCATCCATCTCTAAAACAGTATCAACATCTTTATTAGACCAATTGTAAATGGGCATGGTCACATGACCTTCTGATGTCTTCTGGCGTACATGCAGCACATCTTATGTTTTAGAAACATGTACTTAAGCGCAAAGGCATGAAAAGAACAGATAACACTTTCAATCTATAAACCAAAATGATGTGCTCCGTGTACCACATTGTGAATATAGTGTACAGTTCAACAAATAGACGTGTGCGTGTGCATGTCTGTGAGTGTATGTGCATGTGATGTGTGTGTATAATATGTGAAAGAACCCTATGCTGTGTCACCATGCTCTGACGTGCATGCCAAATCCTCTCGTCCTCTCTCAAAATCAACCAGCCTTGCTCCGCAGCCTCCCCTCGTCCAGCAGATACAGTGGGGCAAAAAAGTATTTAGTCAGCCAACAATTGTGCAAGTTCTCCCACTTAAAAAGATGAGAGAGGCCTGTAATTTTCATCATAGGTACATTTCAACTATGACATACAAAATTAGAAAAAGAAATCCAGAAAATCACATTGTAGGATTTTAATTAATGTATTTGCAAATTATGGTGGAAAATAAGTATTTGGTCAATAACAAAAGTTTATCTCAATACTTTGTTATATACCCTTTGTTGGCAATGACAGAGGTCAAACGTTTTCTGTAAGTCTTCACAAGGTTTTCACACACTGTTGCTGGTATTTTGGCCCATTCCTCCATGCAGATCTCCTCTAGAGCAGTGATGTTTTGGGGCTGTTGCTGGGCAACACAGACTTTCAACTCCCTCCAAAGATTTTCTATGGGGTTGAGATCTGGAGACTGGCTAGGCCACTCCAGGACCTTGAAATGCTTCTTACGAAGCCACTCCTTCGTAAGCCACCCAGCCACGTTTCATCTTCAATGCCCTTGCTGATGGAAGGAGGTTTTCACTCAAAATCTCACGATACATGGCCCCATTCATTCTTTCCTTTACACGGATCAGTCGTCCTGGTCCCTTTGCAGAAAAATAGCCCCAAAGCATGATGTTTTCACCCCCATGCTTCACAGTAGGTATGGTGTTCTTTGGATGCAAATCAGCATTCTTTGTCCTCCAAACACGACGCGTTGGGTTTTTACCAAAAAGTTATATTTTGGTTTCATCTGACCATATGACATTCTCCCAATCTTCTTCTGGATCATCCAAATGCTCTCCAGCAATCTTCAGACGGGCCTGGACATGTACTGGCTTAAGCAGGGGGACACGTCTGGCACTGCAGGATTTGAGTCCCTGGCGGCGTAGTGTGTTACTGATGGTAGGCTTTGTTACTTTGGTCCCAGCTTTACTTTGGTCCCGAGGGAGATTATCAGTGGTCTTGTATGCCTTCCATTTCCTAATAATTGCTCCCACAGTCTTCAAACCAAGCTGCTTACCAATTGCAGATTCAGTCTTCCCAGCCTGGTGCAAGTCTACAATTTTGTTTCTGGTGTCCTTTGACAGCTTTTTGGTCTTGGCCATAGTGGAGTTTGGAGTGTGACTGTTTGAGGTCTTTTATACTGATAACAAGTTCAAACAGGTGCCATTAATACAGGTAACGAGTGGAGGACAGAGGAGCCTCTTAAAGAAGAAGTTACAGGTCTGTGAGAGCCAGAAATCTTGCTTGTTTGTAGGTGACCAAATACTTATTTTCCACCATAATTTGCAAATAAATTCATAAAAAATCCTACAATGTGATTTTCTGGATTTTTTTGTTATAATTTTGTCTGTCATAGTTGAAGTGTACCTATGATGAAAATTGCAGGCCTCTCTCATCGTTTTAAGTGGGAGAACTTGCACAATTGGTGGCTGACTAAATACTTTTTTGCCCCACTGTATCTGTGGACCCTGGGATGGTGAGCAGGTCGTGACTCCTGACCCCTGAGGAGAAGTCACAGTGAGTGGACTGTGTTCCCCAAACATAATCCCTTTAACAAGCTGTGACTATGCAGACCAGCTACTGTCTGCACCACTCCAGACTACAGGCACATCTCAGACTGAAGCAGATTAAACTAAAGGGACCATCATGTCCGTCTTACCCTTCACAAACCAATGGAGCTCTCATTCACCTCCTGGATAATGGATGTTTCTGTTTTGCTCCATTGAGCTCCATTGAGTTGTGAAGGGTATGACGGACATTTTGGTTCATAGATTGTTGCTTGTTTATCACTGTTGTCTTAATGGAGCTAACTGATGCCAAAGAGGTATGGACAATGTGGGCAATTAGCTTAGTTGACCACTACAGCAGGTTACAGACTGTGGTGAGAGGGAACTGGAGTTTGATTAGAGTTTCAAATTATACAACGTATTAATTAGCTAATACAAAAACCACTCAGGATGTACTCTTTGCATCCTCTTTTGCCCTCAGAACAGCCTCAATTCATTGGGGCATGGATTCTACAAGGTGTTGAAAGCGTTCCTCAGTGATGCTGGCCCAATGCTTGAGTGTGAAAATCCCAGCATCTTTGCAGTTCTTGACTCAACTCAGTGCGCCTGGAACCTACTACCATAACCCATTAAAAGGCACTTAAATATTTGGTCTTGCCCATTCACCCTCTGAATGGCGCACAGACACAATCCATGTATCAACTGTCTCAAGGCTCAATTTTTTTTAGCCTGTCTCCTCCCCTTCATCTACACTGATTGAAGTGAATTTAACAAGTGACATCAATAAGGGATCATAGCGTTCACCTGGTCAGTCTATGTCATGGAAAGGGCAAGTGTTCCTAAAGTATTGTACACTGAGTATACGTCTCTTGTATTACTATGCAAAGGGATTTAGTGGAATTTATCAGACATCAACCAAGAGAAATTAATCAAATAGGTTTTAGATTTCCACTTAAATTAGTCACAGAAATATTGTTTGAAATATTCATGCTCACATGCTCTCGGAATGAAATCTCATGCTTGCTCTGATCTTTACTTTGTGTTTTAGCAGTAATATAACTTTAATAAACTAACTCTTACTTGGCAATTATAATTAATTGATGGCCTCTTTAGAGAAGAAATGAAATGGTGATGATAGAATAACACTTTAAATATATACAATATATGGTCTAGGTCAAGATTCCGGAATGTGTTTGTAATCATAAAATGAGAGTGTTTACTCATATACAAACCTGCATCACTATTAAAATAAGGTAATATCTGCTCAATGTTTGATGCTTCCATAAGTTATCTTCAATTAGGCGTTCAGTGATACAACAAACAAAACACTTAGACTGACATGGTCCTCCTCTGGTCAGGTTTGTGTCGTCTGGGAATCCTGACAGTCAAACCAATCGAGTTGTTATCTGAATGACTCTACAGGCTGTCCTCCTACTCAACACACAGCAGGAACAGCTAGGATTTGTTTTACACCATTTACCTGTTATCTTAATGTTTGTGTGATGGTGTGATGCAAATCATCAAATAATTGTATATATGCAATTAAACAGTTTATGGTAAAATACCTTGCTTTGCAGATCTATGGGGAACAGGCATGATACCTCCACAACACTATACATACAGTGCATTTGGAAAGTATTCAGGCCCCTTGACTTTTTTCATATTTCGTTACGTTACAGCCTTGTTCTAAAATGTATTAAAAAACATTTCCTCATCAATCTACACACAATACCCCATAATGACAAAGCAAAAACAGTTTTTTAGAATTGTTGGCTAATTACTCTGTACTCTTACGCTAGTACTCTGTTTTAGCACCTTTGGATGCAATTACAGTCTTGAGTCTACTTGGCTATGACACTACAAGCTTGACACTACTATATTTGGGGAGTTTCTTTCATTCTTCTCTGCAAATCCTCTCAAGCTCTGTCAGGTTGAATGGGGAGCGTTGCTGCACAGCTTTTTTCAGTTCTCTCCAGAGATGTTAGATCGGACTCAAGTCCGGGCTCTGGCTGGGCAACTCAAGGACATTCAGAGATTTGTCCCGAAGCCACTCCTATGTTGTCTTGGCTGTGTGCTTAGGGTCGTTGTCCTGTTGGAAGTTAAACCTTCGCCCCAGTTTGAGTTCCTGAGTGCTCTGGAGCAGGTTTTTTTTAATCAAGGATCTCTCTGTACTTTGCTCTGTTCATCTTTGCCTTGACCCTGACTAGTCTCCCAGTCCCTGCCGCTGAAAAACATCCCCACAGCATGATGCTGCCACCACCATGCCTCAACATAGGGATGGTGACAGGTTTCCTCCAGACGTGACGCTTGGCATTCAGGCCAAGGAGTTCAATCTTGGTTTCATCAGACCAGATCATCTTGTTTCTCATGGTCTGAGAGTCTTTAGGTGGCTTTTGGCAAACTCCAAGCGGGCTGTCATGTGTTATTTACTGAGAATGGCTTCCATCTGGCCACTCTACCATGAAGGCCTGATTGGTGGAGTGCTGCAGAGATGGTTGTCCTTCTGGAAGGTTCTCCCATCTCCGCGGAGGAACTCTAGAGCTCTGTCAGAGTGACCATCGGTGTTCTTGGTTACCTTCCTGTCCAAGGCCCTACTTTTTGAAGGCCCTGTACACTAACAAAGCACACACAGACTCCAACTGGAGGGGCTATTTGAAGTGGAGTTATAATTGACAGTAGAGCGATACTAGGGCAGCATTGGACTGTGTTAGTGTTTAACTGAAGAGGACAGGTAGGCTCTGCCACAAGGCGATAAGGACCTTTGGCTATGCCAGGATCAGCTTGTTTGTGCCTCTGTGGGTTGTTTTGTGAGAATAAATGACAGCTATTCCTCTCTTTCTCAGTGGCAGGACGTTAACATCCCACACCTTACACACACAGATAGGAACACCCAACTATTTTCCAAGTTCAAATGGCCTAAAACAAACTAGTTGGGCAGGCTCTTCATCTCCAATGCTTCTGTCTACTGCCAGTGACATGTCTACTGTATACCAATCCAGTGAGCTTGTTATGTTATGATACGACAACAGGATTCATGCAATAATGAGCAGTGACAGGATGTCACCCACGCTGCCATGGATCACCCACCACCCCCTTCATCCCCCACCCACCCATCCAGCTGGGGACACTTGCTGCCTGACTGATGTCACCTCCACTCCCCCGCTCCTCTCTCCCCTCCTCTTGGGGGATAGTGATGGAGTTCACCTGCCCTCCACTCCAATCTGTCATGGTCATGTCTATCTTGGGTGCCTCATCCCCTCCCCCTTATGATGTGCTTTTGATTTTGATATTGACATTGTCCAGTGTCTCCCTGGAGCCTGTGTCTGTCTGTCTGTACTAATGAGATGAGCATCTCTGAGTAGCACCCTCTGATTAATGAAAGCACAAAGTTTAGAAAGCAGCTCTCCTTCCCTCTTACAAGACTGTTTTATATATATGCTCTCTCTCCGCATCCTGATCAAATAATTCCCATAAGGAAGCAATAAAACATTTGGATAATTCCAAGCAGATGTGAACATGCCTCAGCAAGTTAACAAGATTCCACTGGACATGCAGAGCAGAGCAGACAGCGTCACAGTGTCAGAGCTGCAGAACCACGTTACGTTCTCTGAAAGTGGGAGGGCCGTCTCCCGAGCCTGGGTCTCCTGCCAGTGCTCTGCAGCAGTCACACCTGTCTGAACACAGACCAGGCCACAGAGGAGAGATAGAGACCGCTCTACCGGTCTATCACCTCTATATGGACATGACATATTTTTTAAGTAACATTGCTGTGTTTTTCTTCAACATGATCGTTTTCAGATACATCAAGTATAGCTCAAAATGAAAGAAACAGTGCATGCAAAGTGGAGCCCCAAGCTGTGTGAGAAGTCAGAGACTCCAGAGAGAAACAAATAGAGCTTTGTAGTATGAAGGAGTCTTTGCTTATAAGAGTGTAAAATAACAAGAAGCTCTATGATTACTGGTTAACAGCATATCATGTGTTTTTCAAGTTTTGGAGATTGGTCAAGGACCCAAGATTTGCTATTTTTCTTAGTGGGAAATAGTTGAATTGGTTGTCTGTATCCGATTTTGTTTTATGTTGCAAATATATTTTTCTCCTTTGCAGTGGGTAGTGTACACTATACCGTGTACAATTTGTTACAATTCAGTAATGTACACATTTTCACACCAACAAAATGATAAGCATTCCATATTTGTGCTGGAGATAGACGTTTAAATGAAAGAGAGAACTGCACTGGGAAAATAGTCATATCTTAGGGAAGTGACACTTGGGAATGAATACTAACAGGCGGTAACCCCACAAGATTAAGTGAAGCTTTTCATGCAATACTTGACTTTGTTCAGAAAGATAATGGTTAAATAGGCAATGCCTCTCACCAAAGGTTTTCTTTGTGTACTTCCAACATGAATAGCTAAATATTGTACAAGGCACACTATGAGTTGATGAAAGAGGGAGATAGGATGCCTTGCAGAGAAACAGCAGTATTCACCTATGAGCTAAAAAGAAACTTGGGTAATTGCCATGTCACAAATAATGAGGCTATGTAGCAAAGTGTTTGAAGAACAAACCCCTGATCAAGATAAGATTGGAGACAATATGATAAAATGAGAAGTGTTCTCTGGCTTGTGAATTTCAAAAAGAACAAGTGACAGTCCCTTCTTGGAATCAGATGCAGAGAGAGGGGCTGGATGTGAATACCCCTGATGGTAAACATGTTGTATAGCCTGGAGGACCAGTGTCAATCAACTGTCAAAAGTCACAATGAGACATCTTTCTCTGGACAAATACCCAGCATCCCCCTCCTGTGCTATGGCAGGAGGGCAGACAGAAAGGCTCACCAGAAATGATACTGCATGTAGTAGTTTGCTGTACTTTCATCAGCCATTCGTTTACCTCGTGAATATAAGAGCACATAGAGAGGTGTTGTAAAGTTACGACATCGTCGCCCACTAGCGGACAGAGATCACCTCATTGATCCGTCACGCGCCTAAAAGTATTGAACTGATCATGCAGCTAAAACGAGAACACAACGATTGTGTAAATGATATAGCGCACAATGCTTAATTTTCACTCACCTAAAAAAAAGTCTCAAGTATTTTGGTGTCACGAGTTCAAAAAAATAATATTTTATGAGAACTCTCAATTTTAATCATGTGGCTGAATTGTGGTTGTGAATCGCAAATAAATGTATTGAGTGATAATGCATGGCTGGTTATTTCGGTAGTGTAGTCCTGTTATTTTTACATAGCCCTTATTGGTAACCTAAAAGCAAGTGGAACAGACAAAACACACAATTGTATCAATAATATTGCCTGATAGTGTTGATATTCACATTGTTAAAACTATATTATCTGTAACATTGTTTTAAATCATATGAATCATTGTTATTATCATCATGGTCATCAGCATTTATTTATTTTTGCATTTGATTTAGGACCACACTAAAGAAAGCCAAAGTGTAGATGGACCTAAATGTGAATGTTCACTGTTTATTGATTTTATAGTTCTACAATTAAAATGTTCCATATTATTTTACAGGAATTTCAAAAAAACAAACACACAAACTTGAAAGGACACTTTAAGTAAAAAACATACTGAAGATGCCTTACATTATCCAGAGGTTCAAAATACACACTTGAGGGAAGTTGATTTACAGACATCTCTTTATCGAGAGATCGAGACAGAGAGAGAGAGAGAGAGAGGAGGTACCCAGACCTTGTAGAGGGGCTGCCGAAGTTTCCATCTAAAGAATGTTTTTCTGGAAAACGCTTTTGTTTGGTTTTCAAGTGATTGATGCTTGACTTAATGCTCGGTGAGTCTTCCCAGGAGGGTGAGGCGGGCTCTTTGTGCCTTTTTATCCCATGTGAAGCAAACCAAAGCGGGAGAGTGAGAGTCATAGCTATTCGGCAGGGTACCAGGTCCTCCCCACCGGCGCATCTGCATGTGAAATCGCCATTTCACCCCTCCACACTCCCTAATTGTTGCAAAAATTATTTGTGAAATTGCCTTCCTCCAGGAGTGTTTTCCACGGCGATTGTCACACAATTTTCTATGCACGGCAGGCCCACAGAGTTGACACACGCAACTCTTTCTTACTTAAGAATGTAATAGTTTTAACCTATTCATTTTATTACAATTGGCTTTAAGCTATTGCTATTCGAAAGATCCCTCTTGTAAATGTTCTTTATGCCTACCTGTTGTTATACTACCACAATGGGTGGTGGACTATACCAATAAGCTTGCACGTATTACTAAAACGATTTGACATTCTTGACACGCAATTTTAGGCCTAATGAAAGTTAAAATGTTAACATCCAAAATTACATGTCTTAACCTATATTGTGCTATTGTGTATGTGGAGCCTAGGCTAGCCACAGGTGTCATCTGAAACAGAGAACGCTGATAACTAGTAGATCATACTGAATTAGCCTTTGCCAAATTTTCAAAAATGTGTCTTTAAAAATGTAAGCTGTGCGTCAGATCATGATTTTGAATGATACATTCCTGTGGGCTACTTTCAATAGAAATCACCTCTAATAGCCTACAAGTAAGTTAACTTTTTTAAAGACTTTATTTATATTTATTTATATTATATTCCATGTGTATTGTTTGAGTGCGTTGTACATACAATTTCCCGTCAGACAATTGTTTCAATTCATTAAATTCCAATTACTTAAATATGCAATTGAAAAGTCGTTGAAACAGATATAAACCAGATAGGCCTTTACTAATCCCGATTATTGGTCATTGCATGCTTTGCAACTCACAGTTAGGCCACTTACGTTTTGCTTGTTGGGCCCCTTTCTACGATTTATGAGGGCAAAGTTCCCTTTCAATAAATGAATGCAGCTTATTGGTGTGGTCCGGCGTCATAGCCCGCTGTGCCAGATTTCTTCAAGCTTGCTAAGACACCTCAGTCCCTCAACTTAAAGGTCCAATCCATCCCCATGGTAATGTGGGTAGCGATGCGCGAGGGAGTAGAGTTGCTTTTGGAGTAGGCCTAATATTTAGTGAACTTTAACCTTCCTTGCCCTTTAAATGTAGTCTTTTTCCTATAGTGTTACACCTCAAATCAATGCCTGATGTTATAAAAAGTTGACCTGAAGAAATAATTTCAACCTGGAATTTAGGCTACTAACGTATGTCTTCTAGACACACACAAACACAACCTAACACACACACACACACACACACACACACAAACACAACCTAACACACACACACACACACACACACACACACACACACACACAGGTATACACATACATAACATGTGCTTTTATGAATATTGATGTAGCCTACAAACACACATGCAGATATGTATTCATAACATTGACACATCTTCTGAATGATTGACTCACGTGTGGACAGAGCAAATTAGTCGTTTTTTCCCCAGGTACAAGGATTACTATCACATATGTTTAGTTTAGTTTCTTTGTTTTGTAAAGTAAAGGTAGTGATGCAATGAATTCAAAACGAAATGTGTGCTTTACGTCCTATGCCGTTGTGTGATTGGTCGGCAGGTCCGTGGCTATACCCACTCTCCCATCATGAATAAAAGAAAGGCCGTCGAGCCTATCGGCGGGCTCTACTGTCTCCTCCTACAACGTGCGCCAAAGTTGGCCACTTACACTTTCAACCAGCAAGCAGACGTTATCAAAACTAGCTGTTGACCACTAAGTATATCAAGGCAAAGAATTAAATAACCTTTGCCCATTTACACATTTGAGTGCAAGGTGTATCCCCTCCCTTTACACACCACAAACCTCCTCACTATTGGGGTCTTCTTTTACCCCGGCATCTCTGCATAACTAACATCACCACTTTTTTATGTTGGAGGGGTTTTAGTATTTACGAGTTTCTCTGTCTGGGACTACGATTTATAGTTCGATTTTTTTTATCCTTTTGAGAGAAGACATTTCGTTACATCCTATCCGCAAATACCTACATTTTCTTGTCTGGACTTTGCGCGAGTAAGAATTTGGTACCAGTGCCCACTAGGTGTTTCTCCAGTAGCTAGAATGGCTACTTTACCAGGAACAGTGCCTCGAATGATGCGCCCTGCGCCAGGCCAGAACTACCCCCGCACCGGATTCCCTCTGGAAGGTATGTCATATTTTTTTACTTGGAAAATCTTTCTAGAGAGTTGTAAGAAAAACAAACTCGTCAGCTTGGAGGCAGGTTATAGCTCATCTTTGTAAAATATTAGGAAATATTGGGCAATTGTGTTTTTAATTTTTTGTAGATCATCTTTGTGAAATATTAGCCAATTGTGTTTTCGATTTGTCCATTGTTTTACGCCTACAAGGACATTGAAATTGTTGTTTTATATATCAGAGTAGACAGTCTAACATTGCTTGACAGGTCTACATGTTGATTTTAGAGGTATAGGACTAATTTTAAAGTATAACTTCTAATGTTTACTTTATGCAAATGTTCAATGACAGTATGGATAATCAACATTTGACTTAATTTAATTTTTAATACCTAATAGACTATCCTCCTTATTGAAAAGTTACCAAACCAATGGTGACATTGTTGCTAAGATAATTGTATCAGTTAAATGATAAACTATGCGAGGAAATACAAACAATATCTTAGCATATTCGCGGAAAAATACCAATTTGTATTTGCATGTATTTATGGGAATCGTTCCCAGTCACAGCGAGTTCGTTCGTGCTCAAGAGCTTTTAACAAAAATACACAAAACCACGTAGCTTGCAAGTTACTGACGCTCCAGGATTTGTTGAAGTATCCTGCTGCTACAAATGGAAATAAAATACACAGCAAAGAGATGGCTCAAAGGATCACATCAATATTTGTACAGCATGACTAGGAATAATCAAGGTGGAAAGTGTCACACTCTTTAGTGCCTCTTGAATGCGAAATTGGATGCTCGAGTGCTCTATGGCTCTAATTATACATCCTGCAAGACAGGCTTACTGGGAATGAGTTTGTCTGCGTTCTCTAGTGAGAATGGATGAGCTGTGGGATATGTTTGGAAAGTGCCTACATTATGGTATATTATCATAAACGTCACTGCTATTCGGCACGTCCATACAATTATTATTAGGCTAATGTATTATTATCATGGTTGAGACGACGACAATGATTATTATTAATATTATAATTATTATAATCATCATTATTATAGGCGTATGTGAGTAGCCTATCTGAATTGATTGCGTTTGATTGTCAAGAACTATACAGGCCTAGGACTACTAATTTTAATTTTAATTATTGTCTATGTGAAATAACTTTCAGTAAGATATCAATGAATTATATAGCACCAAACCAATTTCACATATTTAATTGTTTATCATAAGCCTATTTTCACGATGCCCTCTTTGTCATTGCATTGTTGTCTAACTTGATCTCTTTCGCATTAAACTTTAACAATATCAATATCATCAGGACAATATGCAGGACCTGAATATGTTTATTGTGGAACAGTATCAACCCCCCTTGGCCAAGGTCGGGTGAACCAGCTCGGTGGAGTGTTCATCAACGGGAGGCCGCTGCCAAATCATATCCGACACAAGATAGTAGAGATGGCACACCACGGCATTCGACCCTGCGTAATCTCGCGACAGCTACGAGTTTCCCATGGTTGCGTCTCCAAAATCCTCTGTCGGTACCAGGAGACCGGTTCGATTCGTCCCGGGGCTATAGGAGGCAGCAAGCCCAGGGTGAGTGGAGGACTAGTCTCTACATTATTTCACAATCGACAAACTTCAGATACACATTGACCTGCCATCCGTGTCAATGTATCTGTCTTCTTCTTCGTCTTCTTCGTCTTCTTCAGTTATTATGTCACGTGCATTTTACGCACCTGCATGAATGCATGAGGCAACATTTTCAACATAGAAACATTAGTTAGGCCTATAGTCTAGAAGTAATGATTATAGCTATTGCATAGAGTAAAATACATGCAGTTTTGTGTGGGTTTTGTGAGGTAGCCTATGAAGACATGAACCATAGGCCTACAACTCGATAACAAAAAAGTCACTAGGCTTACAATCAGGTAATCAGGTCGTCTATAGGCCTTGGTTTGTAATGTCGAAAGAAGGCATGCGCCTCCATTTCAAACTCCCCCTCAGGGAAACAAGTCTATATATCAGGTTTGTTATGTGTATTTGTATCCATATACATTACAAGATCATGTTCTTCATGTGACTTAAAAATTGCTTCGACTTTCCCCTCTCTGTGTTTGGCCGTTGTGCATTTTCAAACCCACAGCAGGTAGCAACTCCGGACGTGGAGAAGCGGATTGAAGAGTACAAGCGTGAAAACCCCGGGATGTTCAGTTGGGAAATTCGGGACAAGCTGCTGAAGGACGGGGTGTGCGACAGAAGCACAGTTCCTTCAGGTGAGGCTTCATCTGGTAAGCAACTTTTCCTTCTTATGGTGATTACTGTAAGACTTGTCTGGTATGCACACATTTGGAATGCAGTTTTTACTTATTTTACTTTTTTTTTGTGACCAGAATTGTTCACCTTGTCTTGAAATGAACCTATACATTTGAAGAAATATATAATTCATGTATACACAAAAGTACTAGGACTTCAATGTAATCCAAGGCTTGTTTTGTTTTCAGTGAGTTCCATCAGCCGAGTTCTGAGGGCGCGATTCGGCAAGAAAGATGACGACGACGATGGTGATAAGAAGGATGAAGACGGAGAAAAGAAAACAAAGCATAGCATCGATGGCATTCTCGGCGATAAAGGTAGGCCAACAAAGAAAAACGTCAGTTTATTTAGCTATAAATTGTGACTAAATTGTGTCATTAATTTTTGTGGTATTAAACAATAATACAATGTACGGTAGCCTATACACACACACAATAATTCTCTATTAGGCCCATGATTCATTGTTGCAATAGCAACATCATCAACAACCATAAATATTATTATTGTTGTTGTTATTGTTATTATTATTCTTGTTGTTATTATTACTACACTTTAGTAGATCCTATTCCTATTATACAACGAAGTATTATTACTCTATTATTTGGATGTTACGTTATTACACTTGTTCATTCGGATAATCTTTTATCGTTTTCAACTAGGTCAACAATTTATTTAAAAACAAATTCTATATATCTCTTGGGAAATTCTTATACATTTACGGTACGGTACATCTGAAGAGCCTCTCACAGATTGGTGCATTCATTCCTGCTTTTAAGTCCCAGCCAGTCCTTACTCAATTACTCAATTATTTATGTGAGCCTGACGGAAGGTATTTAGCTCCAGAAAATTAATTTGTGTAACAAATTCCTCTCGCGCTCTTTTAACGATCCCCTAAACGACAGCTGACAGTTGACCCATTTGACAATCAATGTCAGTTAGATGCTCTACATCTCTTGTCAGTTAAACTGAGACGAAGAGGGCAACTTCTCTGTAGCCATATTCTTCTAATACTCATGGCAATTATATTAAGGCATTACATTAAGGCATTCACTAGTTTGTAACACACATTTTTCATACAAATAAACTCTTATCGTGAATATGTTATTTTATACATTAGGTAATAGGAATGCATGGCATTATTGATTTATTTAGCTAGTATTTTAAGATAACTAAGATTCATTGTTAATTTATATTTTTATATAAGCCTATATGAAACACTTCATTGAGTTAGTAGGTTCGTGCTTTTGTACCACTTGTCAGTGGGCTCTCTGTCATTGAGTAACCTATAGGGAGAGAGAGAAATCACAGTGCTTATACAAACCTTTCCTGAAAGAGACAAAGGTCGCCCTTTAAGATGATCAAACATCCTTGAATAGGGTTTAGATAAGAGTTCACAAAAAGCTTTTCCCCATAAAAGACACTGCCAAACTTCTTCAAACTTGAAGATGAACTTCAGTCGCACAACCTCTCTCATCCATTGACGCTTTTCTAAAGTGAAGATTCCAAGGTACAAAGGTAAATCCTAGAAAGCATGGCAGCAAAAGGGTCAGTCCATTCTCATTCAAAAACCCGCAAAGAGAGAGAGATAAAAAAAAAGTGTGGACAAAGGGCAGGGTAGATATAAAGGGAAATGAATTATTCAGTACACCCCGCTGGTAGATAGTTTTGTAATATTAAGGAATAGTCTGTTGGAGGAGAAAGCGCATTTGATGGTGCAAAACGGTTCTTTCTTTTTTTAATGGCTTGTGTCCATTTATTCATTTAGAGGTGGGACAATTGTGTTTCTTAGCTCTGTATGGTGTGCTTAATCATGGAAAAATGTTGGTCTTTCCGTTTCTAAACAGATATGCTTAAAACTTCAGACAAATTGACCCATTGTAAAATGTCGGTCCCTGATTTCGAAGAGATGTTATCATGTTGCAATCCAAGGTGAACTGTTGCCGAATGTTTAAGTGCATTCTTAATCTTATTGCTATTTTTTCTGATAATTTGTATCATTCTTATTCGATGCTTTATACAAGAATAAAAAACAGGAGTCTGTTTACCACCTTTTACATCGAACAATTTAATCGGCCTGATTTCTGATATATTAATTCTGAGATATGATTTTGCTTGCAACAGTGTCACATCAGAATGTTGGAAATGATCGCGTCAGATCTTTCCTCAATAGGTTAACTCAGAACACCAAATGTGCTTTTTAATTCATAAAAAGATTCGTCTTCTCCCTAATGCAGTTTACCATCCAAATTGCATTGAATAACGTTAAGACTTATTAGAGCAAGTAGGTCTAATGGAAACGGTGTCTGTTGAATAGGCGGCTGTGTTGGAGTGGGGTGTAATAGCTTGCAGGCATGGTAAGAAATGTATTTATCCCCAATCAGCCCCTCACTCTCTGAGTTTGAAGCACAAACGTTGTGTTGAAGGGTTTTAAAGCAGATTAAATTTAGCCTTTTATTTATTTTCACTTTCATCTCTGAGCGGGGCTCACAGTGGCTCACCCTGGGCACACATTCATTAGATTTCTGGTTTACTTCAGATATCTTTAGATGTATTACATGTATTTATTTGTGTATTCATTTATTTTAGTTTTACATCACAGATTTTCCCTCTGTAATCTGACGTGATAAAACAAGTAGGCTATTTTCTTCTGTAAAATGTCAAGCAAGTTGCAATAGGCTAAGACTAAATAAGGGTATGGAGATAGATCACCATGGTCTGTGGAGATTTTACAAAGTTGTACTGCGCTTCTATGTTTGTAAACGGAACGCAGGCTCATTATCTAATTTTGATAAGAATATCCATCCATATATGCTTTCCACAATTAAAGAGCATCCACCTGCCATTTTCAATAACGCAAGAGTGATAGTGAGGGGCTGCGATGACGGTGCCAAGTTTCAATAGGCGACCAACGGGGTGAAGGGGTTCCTCAAAACGCCAAACGGCATGTTCTCAGTCTTGGATATATTGTTTGTGGATGACTGGTCAGACCGCCAGGGAAAGAATGAAACCGTTCTTTTAAAGGGGACCATCTGCAATTACTAAACCAACAAACGGTCCTCTGTAGCCAGCATGAATTGGCGAGGTGGAGGCAATGGACACTTCAGAAAATCGTCGGATTACCTGAGGTTCTCAATCTAATCAAACAGAGGCCAGACTGGCTTTCTGGGCGTTGGGAAGGGATAATGAGAAAGAGCATCGGAGAGCCACTGTGGTGTCAGGCAATCCGAGGCTCCGGGCTCGCTTTCTCTGTGCATATTCAATTAAATGACCATGGGTGCCGATTAAGAACATGGATGTTAAATACAAAGGGACAGAAAAGAATCACATCATCTATGAGATAACATAACATGTGTAGCCTTTTTGAAATGACAAACAAACAATACAAGTTCAAATATGTAAATACCTAAATAAATAAGTATTACAATTAGTGTCTTCTACGCACGCACGCACGCACGCACGCACGCGCGCACACACTCACTCACACACACACACACACACACACACACACACACACACACGCTATGTCTACGGAAATATAATGTAGCTATATTTCGGGGTCTAAAGCCGTGCTGAATGAGAAGGACAGGGAATGAAGCGAGAACCCACTTCAAACAAATCCATCTGGAATAGGCTAGCGTGTGAGAGAGATTTAGTGAAAGTATGGGGAAGTTATTTAGCTATTATTTTTCCTCGGGCATTGAGAGTAACTCCATCTGCACTTTCTTCCAGCTATTTGGCTGGGTTGAAATAGAGGGATACCCAAATGTTGGGCAGAGATAACATACCCATCATAGCCCAGACCCTGCGATGTGCTTCACTGCATTAAACTCGGATTAACCTCCCCTTTCCCCGCAGCCTGCTCTCGACACATTTCACTGAAATTTACATTGGTGGATTTCTTGCACACAGAGTGGGCAAAAGTTTAAACCCCTCGCTACAGCTAATCATATAATCGATTATGATATTATTGACAACAAAATAGATTATAATAATCATATAATTAATAATTGGCCTAATAATAATAATTTCTGATTCTAACCAATATTTTAATTGCAACTTGTAGCCTATAAGAAAGCGCATTATTTAGAAACTTTAAAACAATATTTAAAATCAATTATAGCCTACCAAATGTTGTCAAATAATGTAAATTAATGTAATACTAGCGTATATTATTGTAGCGTGTAATGAGCTATTTTATGGAAATGGCCAGTCAAAATCACGTTAAAGACTATGTTTTAATCCTGGAACCAATCAAACATAGGAGGTTGGTGGCACCTTAATTGGGGAGGACCGGCTCGTGGTAATGGCTGGAGCAAAATTAGTGGAATGGTATCAAATACATCAAACACATGGAAACCATGTGTTTGATGCCATTCCATTAACTCCGTTCCAAGCATTATTATGACCCGTCCTCCCCTCAGCAGCCTCCACTGCAATCAAATTACCCAAACCAACCACAGTTTTTCATAATTGGAATTTAAACAGGTTTGTTAGGAAAGCTTTTTCTTGATTTTGACAGGACACTGTATTTTGAGTCTCAATACGCGTAAATCAGTTCAATCACTTGCAGGCTAAGATAGAATCCGCGCTCTCAAAAACGTACACAATACTTTCTCATTTACGTTAAATCGTTTGCAGCGAAGCCGATTTCTTCGACATTGAACGAAATTTCGCAGAGGTCATGGTTTACAAGCGCTTATACAATTAACAGTATATGGACCCCTTTAATAATTTAGCCGCCACTATTTTTACTCTTCGTATTTGTATCTGTACACATAGTGATTTATGTCATGGTTTGCTTTTGTCTTCACTCGTGAAACTTGAAACAAGCTGAGCAATGGCGGAATGGAATGGCATCTGGAGAGCCCCTGGCATTATTTCCAAACAACCACACGTCAACCGATGGTACAGGTTAAACGGATAGATGGCCATTTATACAGACAACCTTTGAACGATTCGTTCTCTCCTCCGGAGGAGCATTAACGCGCAATTATACCCAATGTTTTTGGCGACCTGTGAATTTGAGGAGGACCCCGAATGTTATGTGCAGGATTTTCGTTTTCCGCAGTCATGTTAAAAAGAGACAAATAAGAGAGAGCAATGGAATATAGAAAGTAACCTAGGCGTGGACAGCTAACTGGAAGAAATGGAGAAGCTTTTATAATTCCAACCTTTTGCTTATCAGAAACATTATTGTGACGGCTCAAACACAATGGTCCCACTGATTGAATCAACGTCATTACACGTCATTGCAATTAAATTACGTTGAACTAACGTAGAATAGACGTTAAATTGACGTCTGTGCGCAGTGGGGGAGTTCATCATTGCAGACAGCTCTTTCAAGCCTGCCGGTCTATTAATTAAAGCACTGCTTGTCACGTGGGACGCGTCCTATCATGCGCACACTTCTTAGGATAATGGTTTTTCGATCTCTTGTAATGTGGGATTCTCCATAAGGGACAATCTTTCCTCTCCAGCTACTTAGGGGACATTGAGAAGTGTACAGACGAAGACATGAGGATTTTTATCTCATTTATAAAGACGAGTTCATAATCC
This sequence comes from Oncorhynchus clarkii lewisi, assembly GCF_045791955.1. NCBI lineage: Eukaryota > Metazoa > Chordata > Actinopteri > Salmoniformes > Salmonidae > Oncorhynchus > Oncorhynchus clarkii. Next base: position 56,306,370 of record NC_092163.1, read on the forward strand.
TTTCCTGCTTAATAACGTAAAAAAGGATTCAATTTCCCCTCTCATTTAGGGTTATGATCACACATTGTTATTGGATACAATAGTTTCATTTCAAGGTTAACATTTCATGCTTGAAAAATATTCAAATATTGTCCTATACTGTGTTATAGTTAAAACAATTCCGGACGTTTTAAACCATGCATGTTGTCGTCGTCGTTGTTGATAATGATGACGATTATCTGTTTCATCTATTGTAGACTAACTCGTTTCACATTTCCCTAATGTGGTCAATACTTTGAATGCGTCTTGTTAGCACCACGGTATTTAGTGTGCATGGGGGTCACACAACCGATTACCGGGCCAAGACATACGGTACAAATTATAAAGGAAGTATATCCCTCAAGGCCCCCGCTCATAGCAGTAGTGTGCAGGATGTTCTTATCATTTCTGTCTTATTTAGCCATTTTTTTTACTTTAATGTTTGGTGACCCTATCACATGTTCAATGCTGATGATAAGGTGCTGCAGACATATTGAGTCAAGTCCTATTTTTGTGCAATTCTTTTTCGATACCTTATTGTTCCAACATAATTATGACATAATGGAAAACAGATAGAAATTGTTATTTTTTTAGCAAAATGCTACTTTGTTCTATATTGCCTGTAATGCTTCAGTTAGCCTATTGCAACAAGTGGGCTGCATGTATTGTACACACGTAGGCCTATAAACTATCGATTACCCTCTATCGACAATCTCCTTATAGTACAATAATGAAATAGTAATCAATGTTATAACATTATACGACAAGTAACTCATGCCAAACTTTCCCAAACTAGTCCCCACAATGCTTCATGTCATATTTCAGTTACATTTTTATTTTTTCGTTTAACTTCAGCATGGCTGGTTTATACACCGCTGTGCAGGTATTTGACTGGTGCAGGGGCCCCTACAAATCCAACTCATTGCGGTTTCCCCTGTAATTCATCTTGGTATCCCAGGGAGAGGGCCCCGGGTACTCAAGGTATCTTAATTCTTTCAGCAAACTTTTCCAATAACTTGTCTCCAACAAAGCCTCCTCTGCAAGAAAGCACTGATTTCAGTTGACCTATCTATCGGCTACTGTGCAAGAAGGCACAGGTTAGGTTGAGCTTTTTATAGTTTTTAGCAGTTGTGTGATTATGATGACGGATTACTATAATATACAACAGCTTGTTATAACACGGTTTGATTTCAGCAACGTTACCCATGAAATGTTAAAGGGTGGGGGGAACAAACGAAATATATTTGGTCTAAAGATTTGGTTCGTTTTCTCTTCCTGAGCTAATGTTGAGCAATGCATTGAATAAGCTCACAGTATTATGTTTGAATTATTTATGGTTATTATCATTATTAATCTTCTTCTTGTTGTTCTTTTTTTTATGATTGTTATTATGATTAAAGGTATCCATTGTTAATTAGCAATAATCGTATTTATCGTTGCATGCCTCTGTGACATTCTTAGCTTTCCGTTTGTTGGAGACTGAGACTACAGAGCGAGGCTGACAGGGGTAAGCTAGGGGTCCCCTGTGAGTCTGACTCGGAAATCATAACTTGACCATCTTTTCCTTTTCTGAAACCAACTCGTTGAACTTGTCAGATCTAATCAGGGCGTTTAAACGTTCAAGTGTATCGGTGGGAAACAGTAGGTGGTTGGTCAGGGCCAGCAAATGCGGCTTTCGAGCCTTTTTGAGGAGACGGAGAGGGGAATGAGCATGAGGACGCTTGGAATTGGATTGCTCGAAGGAGAGTCTTTTTTTTTCTCCAGTCTTTTCCCGCTACTGTGTCAATTATATGGCCATCCAGCGGGCTAAACAAGGCAGCCGGCGCATGAACTTTGGCAGTGCGTGCTAATTAGGTATTACATTAATTAGAATAGACATCTATTAACGCCTTGAAATTTTGCCATTTTTTTAAACAGTTTAAAATGTGTAACAGTGGGTTAATGGCTGACAGCCAATATGACATTTTATAGCATCCCCATGATGTGTGCTGCCCATCTAACTGATGTCCTAGTCGTTTTTCTAACCTGTGATAGGATTTTTCTATTTTTAAACAAAAAAATATAAAGTACCAGTCAAAAGTTTGGACACACCTACTCATTCAAGGGTTTTTCTTTATTATTTTTTACTGTTTTCTACATTGTAGAATATTAGTGAACACATCAAAACTATGAAATAAAACATATGGAATCATGTTCTAACCAGTGAAGTGTTTAACAAATCAAAATATATTTTATATTTGAGATTATTCAAAGTAGCCACCTTTTGCCTTGATGACAGCTTTGCACACTCTTGGTTCTCTCAACCAGCTTCATCTGGAATGCTTTTCCAACAGGAGTTCCCACAAATGCTGATCACTTGTTGGCTGCTTTTCCTTCATTCTGCGGTCCAACTCATCCCAAACCATCTCAATTGGGTTGAGGTTGGATGATTGTGGAGGCCAGGTCATCTGATGCAGCACTCCATCACTCCCCTTCTTGGTAAAATAACCCTTACACAGCCTGGAGGTGTGCTTTGGGTCATTGTCCTGTTGAAAAACAAATGATTGTCCCACTAAGCGCAAACCAGATGGGATGACGTATCGCTGCAGAATGCTGTGGTAGCATTGCTGGTTAAGTGTGCCTTGAATTCTAAATTAATCACAGACAGTGTCACCTCCACACTGTCACACCTCCTCCTCCATGCTTCATGGTGGGAATCATACATGCGGAGAACATCTATTCACCTACTCTGTGTGTCACAAAGACACACGGTTGGAACCAAAAATCGCAAATTTGGACTCATCAATCAAAAGGACAGATTTCCACCAATCCAATGTCCATTGCTTGTGTTTCTTGGCCCAAGCAAGTCTCTTATTATTATTGGTTTCCTTTAGAAGTGGTTTCTTTGCAGCAATTCGACCACGAAGGCCTGATTCACGCAGTCTCATCTGAACAGTTGATGTTGAGATGTGTCTGTTACTTGAACTCTGTGAAGCATTTATTTGGGTTGCAATTTCTGAGCCTGGTGACTCTAATTAACTTATCCTCTTAAGCAGAGGTAAATCTGGGTATTCCTTTCTTGTGGCGGTCCTCATGAGAGCCAGTTTCATCAGAGCGCTTGATGGTTTTTGTGACTGCACTTGAAGAAACATTCAAAGTTCTTGACATTTTCTGTGTTAACTGACCTTCATGTCTTAAAGTGATGATGGACTGTCATTTCTCTTTGCTTTTTTGAGCTGTTCTTGCCATAATATGGACTTGGTCTTTTACCAAGTAGGGCTATCTTCTGTTTACCAACCTTACCTTGTCACAACACAACGTATAAGCTCAAATGCATTAAGAAGAAAATCAATTCCACAAATTAACCTTTAAGAAGACACACCTGTTAATTGAAATGCATTCCAGGTGACTACCTCATGAAGCTGGTTGAGAGAATGCCAAGAGTGTGCAAAGCTGTCATCAAGGCAAAGGGTGGCTATTTTGAAGAATCTCTAATATAACATATATTTTGATTTGTTTAACACTTTTCTGGTTACTACATGATTCCATATTTGTTATTTCATAGTTTTGATGTCTTCACTATTATTCTACAATGTAGAAAATAGTAAAAATAAAGAAAAACTCTGGAATGAGTAGGTGTGTCCAAACTTTTGACTGGTGTTGTATGTGTGAAATTTGCTTTGATTTAGAATGGACCATTATCATGCACCTGTCACAACAGGGGCAGCGTTAAAAAAAAAAGTAATCTATGCCCTTAAATTGCGAATGGAGGACGCTTTTCTCTAGGTTAATTTTCATGACAGCCAGGTAGGCTATATTCCTGTTGTAAAGATAAGCTATTTTCTTAATATTAGGAAAGTTGAGAAATAAATATAGTAGGTCTAGTCTATAGAATACTGATGGGATCCTCCTCTTTTTAGTAGAGGCCATGACTCTGTTTTCTCATGTAATTGCATAGCCTATAGAAATGTTGCCCAATATGAGCTCATGGGCTCTCATGAAGTGTTTGATTAGATTTTCGATTACATTTTCATTGATGTCAGCGTGATTAGAGCGACAATAGAGGGCTGAGTACCAGGCAGGCACTTTTTTGGTTACTACATGATTCCTTATGTGTTATTTCATATGTTTGATGTCTTCACTGTTATTCTACAATATAGAAAATAGTAAAAATAAAGACAAATCCTGCAATGAGTAGGTGTGTCCAAACCTTTGACTGGTACTGTAGCTAAAAAAACTAACTTTTGCTATTCCTAGTGTGTTTATAAATTTGTTATTTAAAAAATCAAGTGTAGGCTATTTCATGACTGATTACGCCCCACGAGACAAATATATGATCTAAGTTTGTGTATGTGTGTTTGTCTTTTGAGTATAGTTTTGTGTTTTTTCCATTGAAAAATATACTTTGGAGCTTGAATCATCCTCTCTCTGGTTTAGAAGAAGTGGAAATTCAATTGTCTCCATGCCCTTTTTGAAAGATGTTTTTCTTCTAATTGAATACCTTTTTTCTTGTATTGGGACTAAACCCCTTCTGATGTCTGACAGCCTAGTCTCTCCATTGTCAGACGAATGGACACTAGAAGGAAGAGAGAAAGAAGAGGGAGGAGAAAAGAACCTTCTGTTATTTTCTATCTTGAGACTCGCTGCATAGGCTATTCAGGCGAGTTGATGAACTCCTCCAAAAAGTTTATTAAGGGGCTGAAAACAATAAGAACTAAAGCCTTTGGGCTCCAGGGCAGACAGTTTATAAACTAGCTGCCATTGTGCCTCAAAGGCAGATGCATGAATACTTTTGAATGGGACCTTCAAACTGACACGATCAGGCTGGACAGCAACAGTTTAAAAGGAGAGGGTTCTTCTTCTGCAGCTCAGATCTCTCCTTTCCTGCATTAATGTTCATCTGCAGAGAAGAGGCAGGGGGAGAATGATCTGGGCAGGCATTGACTGTCATGGCCAGGGTGATTTTCTCCCTTTACACTTAGATATACATTTGACATGAAGAAAAAATTATTCAATTCATTCAACTTAATATGACAAATTGACGATTCCCTCTTCCAGGAGAAAACACCAGTGCATTTTCCCATTCCTCAGTCAGTTTTGTAAGGAAATTGCAACGTAGAGTAATGGTAAGATACGCTACATTTATTTATTTTCTTATTTCCACTGTAAAAAAATAGATCAGCTATTAGTTTTATCTCAAACAGACGAAGTGGGAAGCAATGTGCTGGTTAGTTGTGTTTTAGCTGTGTTTAAAACATTTATTTTCTGTCTTTGCTCTGGTGGAAAGCAATATTTAATTTATCTTCTGTCTGGAACACTATTAATGTTCTTAAAAAGTTGATAACAGATTACTGAGGAGCTTTTGATTTACTGTCATATTTGGAGAAATAGCACAACAACCTTGTTGTATACATCTTGACACGTTATTCTCATTTCTTTCATTAGAGAAAGGTGTGTCACTTTCTATCCCTCTCTCTATCTTTCACTCTCTTTCTCTGGCCAGCCCTTCTCTTTAGCCCCGTCAGTCTCTAGCTCTCTGCCTCCCAACATCAGAGGGAGTCCTGTGATTTGTGACCCCAGCGACCCATACTTAATCTGGCTAAAGAGGGGGAGCATCCAGCTCGTAGAGCGCAGGGCCCCAAACAGCCCCGGCCTGATCTGGCAGGTGTCAACATTAGCAACACAATCGCTCCCCAGTCCAATGCCCCGTACGCTAGCCACAGCGCCACACTGAACCCAAACTATGTGAGGCCCAGTGAAAGGAGACACATAAAGGGAGTGGGGAGGAGAGGAGAGGGGGAGGACAAGGGAGAGATTAAACTCTCAGACAGCTATTAGCAGGGATGAGGCTTTTCTAAACAAACAAAAAACGAGACAATCAATACTGTGTTAGTTTACCAAGTGGAGTCATGATGGGCTCTGGGGTATTTCTCTCTCTTCTATTGTTTTTCTCAACTTCTCAAACGTCTGTGGTTTGGTTCGTATTGGCAATCCAATTTAGTCTGGAGTCCTTGGAGACCTATTTATTTTGTGGCCAGTGCTTTGTTAATGGTTGGTTTGCTCCAGCCCGTGGCTAGTTCATTCATAGATTTAGAGCTATAATGATTCCTGGTTGGAGGGTATTAACGCTGATAGTGGACAATCACTGGGCTGTCCAGAGGAAAGCAACATTCAGTGATGACAGGACCACTGGCCCTTGGGGACCACAGCCCTTCTCTCTCATTAGACAGAGACAGAGGTGTCGCTTTAAACACATGAGAGGGATTGGAAAGGGAATGAGTTGACATTTGGACTGTTGCCGCTCTTGAGTGGGTATCTGTCTTGACAAGAAAAGCAATGTTTTTTAAAGCCCATTTATTTCTCACTCACTGCTGATTCTAGGCCATGCCACCAGAAGAGACACAGGTTCTCCTCAGTGGTGGAGATTAGTTGGAAAGGTTTCAGTAGTAGGAGACCTGTAGTATTTGTTTTTGGAAGAGACAACAATCTCATTTAATTGTTTGGTTTGAGATGTCCCCTTGACACCCTCTTCCAGGTCTCTTGAAAAACAAATACAACATAGAGGGTTGTTATACCTGTGTGGTGTGTGTAGCATGTACTCCACAACTCCCAGGAGGACCCGGTAGTTGTGGTGTTTGTTGGGTGCCATTCGTTGATCCTGCGGTAATGATAAGTCAACACAAACAACCCCCTGGAGAAAAGCTCTTTGGGAAGTTGCTGCAAACGCATCCTTGGCTAAGCCCTCACCATTGGCAGCAATAAACAAGCACACATTAACTCACCCAATGACCTCCTGAGACATTGGGGGTTGTTGTCATGAAAAACCCATCATAGTGTTAGCTAGCAATAAACTGGTGGTAGGCGTTCAGGGTATTGAGAGATCACAAACCAGCGAGGAGTAGCCCCTGGTGAGGACATATTAGTCCTAGTAGCACTGCCCTATGAAATGTGTCTTCTGCATATAACCCAACCCCCCTGAGTCAGAGAGGTGGGGGAGGGGGGGGGGGGTAACTGCCTTGATAACTGCCTTGATAACTGCCTAGACAGAACAGCAGTTTTTTCCCACCTTGCCGGCTCGAGGATTCGAACCAGCAACCTTTCCAATGGCCCATGAATCTGTAAACGGTCATTGTAATTTGTCGGTCTCTGTTTTTATAGTGTGTCTATGAAGGCCTTACAGATCATGAGCCGAGCCTAAGCATGCAATGGCCTCTTTGATTTCAGCCATATGATGGCTTCCATCAGATAAAAGACAGTACTATTAAGTATTTATGATCCCATTAGACAAAACACCTGTCTCTGTAACTCTCCCATTAGTTTCTGCTCCATTACCAGTGCTGTGTTACCAGTGTTTTATAGAATGCATACATTACAGGACTGTGCCAGTAAAACAAGCAGCTTTCCACTTTCCCACTCAAGGCCATCCATAGATCTATACTTGTGCTTCACATATGAGCTAGATTTGTTGAATACCTAGAAATCTCCTCATATATTACACCTCAGATAATATTTACTGTGTTTATCTAGGTTTGCTATTGTTTGTTTGTGATTCAGAGTCATGTCATTTGACTCTATATTCACTGCTAGTCCATACATTGTCTCACTCAGTTGAACATATTGAAATATATGTTGTTTTTTATTTTAAAATTCAAATTTTAGTAGTCTTGTTTTTTTTGAGGGATTTAGTTTCTTCTGTGTGGTCTATTATTTAGACTGTTTACGTAGACGGTTTGTGCTGCTGAGGAGAACATGTAGTGTAGACCATCACATGACTCCCATGCCTTTCTTATATAGTCATAACAACATACGAAGACAAACAGTGTAATAACTGAAACCACTGGCACAAATACATTTTCCTGGGTGATTAAGCGTTATTATTTTGACAAACAGTAGAATTGAGAGAGTGGCTAGAGTAATGATGAATGCATATGACATATGAATTAATACAGTACAGCAGGCTATCTGGCGTTCTTGGTTGTGTCCTCAGTAAAGGATAGATGTTCAGTAGATGTTCAGCTCCTGAGAATTGACTTAAAACGCTGTTTCTTCTGATTCGCCTTGGCTGCCAGAATTGTCTGTGTTTGACAGCTGACACAGATCAGGACAGTGCGCTGCATTACACCAATCTGCTGGTTACCACGGAGTGGCATTAGAAAAGACAACAAGCATTTCTGGCTAATTTTATTACAATACAGGAATAGCCTCCATAATGTGCAACAGTAATTACGTTTAGAGCAGTGTGCCCAGCTCTCTTAGTGATGAATGAGAGACATTGACCATGGTCTGCTAGTTTAAAAATCACCATTAGCCTATGCTACTTAGGGCCAGAACATTTCCCATTTTATGCTCCTAATCTGCCTTGCAACTGCAATCTTCATTTGTTTTAATTGTCCATGTGGACATTTTTTGACACGCACAAAGACAATAAACATGTTCCGGTAAGTGTTGCAAATCAGAAATGTGTTTTTTTCCACCCAGTTAAAATGTTATGGAGAGTTGAAACGGTGGGGTGGAGCTGCCGTTCCAGCCTGCAAAATAACAACTTCAAATGGTGCCTGGTCCTCCATTTTCAACTAATGGGCTTATTTCTGCATCCTCTGTCATTCTCTCCTTGGGGAATATGTTCTCTCATTTCAAAAGCTTTGCTTCTCCGTTACATTGTAAAGCCACAATATGGAGTACAGAACTCAGATGTTAATATCAAGCACTGTGACGACTTACTGATGTCCCCATCCAACCCTCCAAACAGGAAATATCAATATATTTTTGGATCCCCAGGAACTATTTGGAGATACACTAGTGTGTGTTCAGTTTGAATTCACTGAATCTGAAAATGAAAGTGTGAATGAAAGAAGACATTTCACTTCTTTAATTCTTGCTCATAATATCATTGGGATGGTTTCTCATTTACCTGTCCGCACAATACATTTTTGTTTTGTTTATTTATTTATTTGTTCACGTGTTTGTCCACATAGGTTATGACCTCAGTAATCTAGTGACAGAATCATGCCCAGCATCATGAACTGTTTATCTGTCCTAATTAGGCCTTGGGGTTGCTGGGTCCCATGTGTGTTGTAATAGAGGCATCATTAGTATAGGGTTAAGCCCCAGGCACCATTAGGTAGTTATGGTCAGATTGATGGTGTGTGGTGTAGTGGTATGTCCCTCAAGCAAGACTGCCAACATGTTTTAAAATGATGGACGTTGTTTATGGATTATGGATATTATGTTTGGTGAATTTGCACTCACATAGACTGTGATCAAAATACTCTTTCAGCTGTCCCCGGCACCATAAAAACCTCTGCACAATGACAAATGTTTACGGCCTGGCATTGTCCAGAAAATTAGGAAACTTCCCTGGGGCATGAAAAATTGTCCACTGTGCATTCCTATTCTGTGTAAAGTAATCTCTCCTTGGCTTTGTTGAGAAAATGATTTGTTCCTCCCGGAGACCTCCACTCATAGCCCTGAGTTACTGTGTGATTTCCTGGGTAGGTTCTGGAGCCTTTGTTGGGGGACTGGGGCTCTAGTTCCATTGCCAGTTGGCGGGGACCCTGTGGACTCCATTTGCTCTGCGCTGCTTCTTAATTTCATTACTTTTACTGTGACCTCAATTAGCAGGGACCCTAGCCCAGGAAATGACTTTCCATTGGAAAGTGAAGCTGGGCTCAGTCGGCAGAGAGAGGGATACCGCTTTAATGGGAGAGTGCATTTTACTCCTGGCACTTAAAGTTTTTAGTCATTAGTCAGTTCCAAGTTAAAGTTATATAATTTAAATCAGACTTGTTTGTGAAAACTTTCCCAGACATCCATCAGAATTGAAAGAATATACATTTTTGCCTTCCCTGTTTTGACAAAGAGTGAAGAAATACTCCAACTACAATAACTTTTCCTGTCAAGTTTGCCTTTGTACAAATATCAACAATGTAACGAAAGTTAAATCTTACGTTTTATAAAGATGTGAATATACCAGTTTACGTGCTTTCTTACACAATAAGAAGTTGTTTCTGAAAGTAATACAATCATATTGTTAGTAATATCCCACGTCCAACCGGTAGAATGTATGCATAAAAAAGAAGAATCGCACCCTTCAAGCCCTTCACGGTTTCACACTCAGGCAGAGAGAGCAGAGCAGAGGCCTGGGGAGTCAATATGTCAGCGTTTATGGATGCCCTGCGGAGCTGCACAGGGCTGTCAGGCCTCTATTCATGCTCTAATGGCCCCCTGAGGAGTCTGTCTCTCTGGGCTGAAAGGGCCGGGAGGCCCAGTGGACGCCCTGTTGTTGAAGGTGAGCGAGCGCTCTCATGGACGCACCGCGCCTTCATCCATATGACAAGAACCATAAAAGAGTAGCGCTTTTCTTCGCTGCTTCTCCCTCTCTTCTCTTCGTTCTCCTCCCTTCGACATTTCTTGCCCGACCTCAAATAAAGAAAAGGGTGCTAATTGTTTGTTGTGAGAGCCAAAGATTATAGAGCCTCCCGTCTTTCTTCCTCCCCTTGCATTTTTCTCCTCTTTTGCAGGAATGGGATTCTATCACAGAGCAGAGCAAAGTAAACTATCAGAATTGTCCTTTGGTATGTTGATCAGAGGGAAAAGAGACTCATTTTGACAGTAGCAATGAGACACAAGAAAACAGTCTAAGGTTGTATGTTGGTTGGATGTGAGGCTCAGGTTTAATTCCAAATGAATGAGGAGGGAGGTCATAGGGAAACGCTACACGCATAGAAATCAAATCAAATTGTATTGGTCACATACACATATTTAGCTGATGTTATAGCTTGTGTTTCTAGCTACAGCAGCGCAGTAGTATCTAACCATTCACAACAATACACACATCTAAAAGTAAAATAATGGAATTAAGAAATATTAGGATGAGCAGTGTCGGAGAGGCATTGACTAAAATACAATAGAATACAGTATATGCATATGAGATGAGTAAAGCAGTATGAAAAACATTATTAAAGTGACTAGTGTTCCATTTTTAAGTGACAAGTGATTCCATGTCTATGTACATAGGGCAGAAGCCTCTAGGGTGCAGGGTTGAGTAACCAACCGGGTGGTAGCTGGCTAGTGATGGCTATTTAACAGTCTGATGGCCTTGAGGTAGAAGCTGTCTTTCAGTCTCTCGAAAAAGGTTCCAAAAGGGTTCTTCTGCTGTCCCCATAGGAGAACCCTTTTTTGTTTCCATGTAGAACTCTTTTTGGTTCTAGATAGAACCCTTTTGGGTTCCATGTAGAACAGTCTGTTGAATGGAACCCAAAAGTGTTATACCTGGAATCAAAAAGGGTTCTCCTATGGGGACAGCCAAAGATAACACCTTTTTTTCTAAGAGTGTATGGTTCTCTAGATCATAGTACTGACGTGGTGTGAGATGTACACTGGTGAGGTGGTTCCTACTTACTGTTGAGACTCTCGGGAGACACCTGCCTTTGGTCCTTAGACACCAGTTAATCAGTGGACAGAACTGATTTGTACGTTTGAGAGAGGAGGGGAAGTTCAATGCGATGTAATTTAAGAACATGTATACAGTCAGGGCTTGTTTGAGAGTCCATTGTTGTGGACTATCAAACACACTTATAATCTAAATTGTGCAATACTGTGACTCAAATGTTTTCATTTACAGTAGACACATGTTACTTTTGTTTATTGCAAGCAGATAACAGTAACCATACTAGAGGTTGCTCATCTCCAGATTCAATTAGTGATAAATGCCAAGCCAGGCTCTGAAAAGGTCACTGGTACCAGGGGAGATGATGATGATTCAAATTGATTTCAGTATATTAACATTAGGTAGGTACATCCTTGCTATATTTTCATATTCTCCTTGTCTTATTCTCACGTTGAAGAGTTTTTTTGGTTGGCGACCTAGGTAACTAACAGATTAGATTATTTTTGAAGAATTCTGCTAAATTAACCATTGAGGTATTAATTTCAGTCTCTGGCTCATTGTCTATCTGAGTGTATGGTTCCTCATGTCCCTTGTTTTCATGGATTACTATATGGTTTGTTTTAATGCAGTACTATAAGGTTTGTTTTAATGCAGTACTATATGGTTTGTTTTAATGCAGTACTATATGATTTTTTTTAATGCAGCACTATAAGGTTTGTTTTAATGCAGTACTATATGGTATGTTTTAATGCAGTACTATAAGGTTTGTTTCAATGCAGTACTATAAGATTTGTTTTAATGCAGTACTATATGGTTTGTTTTAATGCAGTACTATAAGGTTTGTTTTAATGCAGTACTATATTATATGTTTTAATGCAGTACTATACGATTTGTTTTAATGCAGTACTATAAGATTTGTTTTAATGCAGTACTATATGGTTTATTTTAATGCAGCACTATATGGTTTGTTTTAATGCAGTACTATATGGTTTGTTTTAATGCAGTACTATATGGTTTGTTTTAATGCAGTACTATAAGGTTTGTTTTAATGCAGTACAGTATGGTTTGTTTTAATGCAGTACTATATGGTTTGTTTTGATGCAGTACTATATGGTTTGTTTTAATGCAGTACTATATGGTTTGATTTAATGCAGTACTATATGGTTTTGTTTTAATGCAGTACTATAAGGTTTGTTTTAATGCAGTACTATAATATATGTTTTATTGCAGTACTATAAGATTTGTTTTAATGCAGTACTATATGATTTGTTTTAATGCAGTACTATACGATTTGTTTTAATGCAGTACTATAAGGTTTGTTTTAATGCAGTACTATAATGCAGTACTATAAGATTTGTTTTAATGCAGTACTATAAGATTTGTTTTAATGCATTACTATATGGTTTGTTTTAATGCAGTACTATATGGTTTGTTTTAATGCAGTACTATATGGTTTGTTTTAATGCAGTACTATAAGATATGTTTTAATGCAGTACTATATGGTTTGTTTTAATGCAGTACTATATGATTTGTTTTAATGCAGTACTATAAGGTTTGTTTTAATGCAGTACTATATGGTTTGTTTTAATGCAGTACTATATGGTTTGTTTTAATGCAGTACTATATGGTTTGTTTTAATGCAGCACTATATGATTTGTTTTAATGCAGTACTATAAGGTTTGTTTTAATGCAGTACTATATGATTTGTTTTAATGCAGTACTATAAGATTTGTTTTAATGCAGTACTATATGGTTTCTTTTAATGCAGTACTATAAGGTTTGTTTTAATGCAGTACTATAAGGTTTCTATGTTAAATCCATCCTTCAGTAACACAACTGAATAATCTCCTATGGCTCTCCTAACTTGGCAAACACTGAGGGACACACAGACAAATGCCGCCTCATTCTCTGAAAAATGCAAATTGGGAAGTTGTCAGCTATTTGATGTTGCTGCATGATCCCCGCCCCCGAAAACATCCCTCTCCAGTACGTGGGGTTGAATCCAATGCAATCCTGGGGACAGGAAGAGATGTTTATATTCAGGCCTGGAGCAGGAGACAGCACAGAGACAGATGGATGTCAGAGATAGCAGATCCCAATCCAGGCGTTTGGTGCTTATCACAGGGCCTGTTTGCATAATTAGGCCTTTTGATATTCCTCCCCTCCGACTGACAAAAAGTATAATTGCAACATCAACTACGACAAAAGGCATGCACAAAATAAACAAGTAAACATAAATAGAAAGAAAAGATGGGCTGTTATTTTTGTCCTGTGGGAATGAAGGGAAAAAAACGACCAATAAACAAAATGTGCTGTCAGTCACAGTCAACTGGTGTGACTGGGTGCTCTGAGGCTGGTCCTGTGAATGCCTGCAGAACACTGAGCGTGAGGCCTGATTGTAATTATGCTGGAACTAATATGCTTTTCAAAATGAGCCATTATGAGCTAATGCTGCACTGCCAGAGCCCGGTCTGTTTTTGTCCCTCTGTCTTGGGTAGTTTGCAAAGGTACAGCTGATATTGAGGCCATTGGCCTATCAAAAACAGCCTTCATGGGACAGGGTTAGGGATACACACCATAGTGTTGTTGAGCTAATACTGACTCCGAGTTAATCTGAGAGACAAGGAATGATGCTTCCCTTCATGTCATCATGGAGGCTTCTTTATAACGTGTTATCCTTAAATACCTCACAGGTTTTATATGCATTGTCCAAGTATCCATTTCTGATCTATATTTTCTATATTTGACCTAAATATTCACTGACACATTGATGTGATTATATTGGTTAACATTTGACCATATTAAACATCTTGGCATTGTTTTGTTTTTGCTATCATGTGGAAGCGTTGCTAGTAGCCTCCCGTGTTGTAGTGTTGTGGTGATCAGTTGCTAGTAGCCTCCTGTGTTGTAGTGTTGTGGTGATCAGTTGCTAGTAGCCTCCCGTGTTGTAGTGTTGTGGTGATCAGTTGCTAGTAGCCTCCTGTGTTCTAGTGTTGTGGTGATCAGTTGGAGTTGATGGTGTTGGAGTGTAGCCTAGATGCTTTTTTTGTGTGATAATTTTCTGGACTGTGATTGTATGTCTCTGCTATTTTAGGGATTGACATTATTGTAGCACAATGTTCTTGTGGATCACTGGACCCCAGCAGTCTTTATTGACTCTACAGCCTTGGACACCAGTCCATCTATGCCATATTACCTGAGCTTCTCTCCTAGGGAGAACAGAGAGAGTAGGGGCTCCTCAGAAGGAGGATGGGAGGAAGAGAAGAAGACAGTCCATGGGGTTGGCGGGCTGGCTGGGGAGGGGGTTTGGGGGGGTCGAGGTGATGAGTATTCCATCTGCCTGCAGTCTGAGCTCTGAGCAGACCATGGGGTCAGCAGTGAGGAGCATCAGGAGAGAGGGAGGACCATCTTTAAACCTCACACTAAACTCACCGCTAAACTATTAACCAACTGCTAAGCTTCTCAGAGACAAGACCCCTGTTGTTGGTTGTGTTCTGACTTGAGTTTACTTTCTGTCTGACTGGATATTATTAGAAATAGCAGTGCTTTGTGAAAAAGAAATGATTTTGATGGTTCCATTCATTAGTAATGATATTCAATTAAAGTCTGTTAGTAAAACAATTTGCTCTTTTGGTATAATATGTTTACTTGTTTTCCTTTTTGTGTCCATAAAGGTTACTTGAATCGTAAACAAAACATTTCTAATTTAGAAGACATGGTCAATACCTGGTTAATTTCTGTTTGAACAAAGCTGTATTTTTAAATCAGTATTGAGTAGGCCCTCAGAGGGCCCTGATGGAGGATACATGGCTGTCTAATCATGCCCACTGGTTGTTTGCTACATAATTAGTCTCTAATTGCTATTATAACTGATGAGGCGAGGCACGAGTGCTTTATCAATATCCCCAGAACCTTCCAATGGAATTACAGCTGAGCATTATACCCAGGTCTAATCAGGATTTACCGTATTGTTTCAAAGCAGCGAGAAGTGTTAGAGAGCTGACCTCGATGCCCACAGGGATTGACTTTATTCCAAGGTAGTAAGCTAATCATCCACTGTTTTGTCCTTTATCAACATTGACAGATTTGTAAACCAAGAAGAAGACATGTGTTATTCAAATTCAAAAGCTTTGTTGTCTTGGAAACAGATAGTAAGTGTTTATTCTTCCATAATTTAGGCTGAGAGGCACCGCATCCATAAATATCCAACAACCATTTAAATAAAAAGATTTGGATTCTGTGTAATCCATCCACTGTCATAATATATGTGTATGTAGATACTGTTGTCTGCTGAAGGGTTTCGTAGGGTGGCCAAAAGTTCAGTTACAGTAAGATGCCTTAACCAGACAGCCATGCAACTCTGAGAGGAACCATATGTTTGACAGAAATTCTGTTTCTGTCACAACCCATTTTGGCACATGTGGGGGCCCCAGTGTTGTTGATGAATCTTGGCATCCCGTTCGGCAGAATGCTCTGGATAGAGATGAGGTTTGCTTCTCACATCCCTGTTTCCCAAACTCATTACTGAAAGGGCTGTTGACCTTCACCCAGAGCGTGCTGCCTGCTGCTTGTAGTTCGTGCACACAAACAGACGTACGTGTTGGCTGTGTGTGCCATGACACATATGTCACTGTAACCAGGGCTCAGTGACAGGTGGCAGTACATACTCATTAGTCTTGTTTGCCATGCAGTTTGTTTGTAAATCCTTTGCAAAATGCTTACATCGGAATATAGGGGGATGATTTTGTTTTGGAATTTTGGACATAGCGGCTAGACGATATGCCACACTTGCACTTCTTAAACCCTCTCACATAGATAAACAAATGATGAGAAACATAAGCAAAAGAAAATAACTCAAGCAGAATTCTATGTCGTCGTTGAGCAGCCCTCCCCTCTGTCCCCCTGTTCCCCCCTCGCCCCCCTCGTCCCCCCATAGGACACAGAGGTGACTTTGGAAAGTGATCTATGGACCGCTGTGCCGGTCTCAAGTGTTGTCATGGCTAGTTAGCTGCAAATCGCTCTGCACATCCTCATGAAAACCAACAAAGGGATATGCCATATATGTACATATTCAACTTTGTATGTTCAAGGGTATTCTCTGCAATAGTGGTAGCCAGTGTTGGAGAATCAATCTTTCTTAAAAGGGGTAAGACAAAATAATTGATTTTAATGAATGCGGCCTCATGTCCTGCGGCCGCATGTAATCCGCAGAGAATCGTTGAGCGTGAGCTCAGGGCGACAAAAAGACGTTCTCAGAAGACTCATCGAGTGGCCTGTAATGATAGTCTCCATATAATCCCATAATTCCTTGTTTAATTAAACTCCAGAGCCGGCCTTGAGACCCAGACAGATTTGGTTGCTCTTTTATTCTCACAGTTGTTATTTTGAGGCTATTTGACTTCCGTTTGTCCATGTGGTATGTTGAAACATTCTAGAGGGCATTGTTAAACTGAGTTTAGTTGTGCCCATAGCTATTGCAGGGGATTCACCTGGGCTAACTTTCAGAAGACCGTTATGGTTGTCATTATATGGGTAGAAAGGGTTTCTGTAAAGGACAATGAGCTCTCAACAAGCGCTCTACTTCTATATCTCTCGTGTTTTGGTCTCTACCCTTCACTCCTTCTGGACTGTACATGTCTGATGAAATCCAACAAGGCCTGGAGCAACACTGGCTAGTCACACTGGCTTGTCAATGTCTTATTGAGCACATTTGTGAAAATATGAATTTTATAACAGGAAATGAAAAGGGCCATGTAGTTTGAATAGACATGCAGAGGAGGTGAAAATGATGCAATTTCCTAAATTCAGTTATAATGGTAATGCGCTGTGGTAATACATATTCACTGTCAGAAACATTCCTCTTGGCCTGGATTGGATGGCTTTGTGCAGTATCTATATTCCTCAAGCAAAAATGCAGCAGCTTAGTTGAATGCCTAAAAGTATTGTAAGATATATTGTAATTCATTTATTGACAGCAGCATCATGGAAACACAGAATATGGGATTGAATGGTTCTGGCGCGATATTGTTGTTATGTTCTGTATATTCTGGCTGTGCTGTTGTTTGAGCAGCAGTGTGCCCTGGGCCATTGTGAGAGAATAGTGTGGTGAGGAACCGCAAGGTGGCCTGGGTAGATTAACCCTTCCACCCAGCACCCCCTCCTCCCCCCTACCGCCTGCAGCCCTCTGCAGCCCTCTGGGGCCTCTCCCTCTCTCTCTCAGGCAGGATTGGGTATCAGGCCTCTTATATTCTGTATAAATATCCACAGATTAAGATAATATTTGCTCTGTTGTGCTCAGAGAGAGGGAAAGCTGTCATTTGAATCCTCTTTGTAGCCTCTCCCCCTCAATAATATGATTCTAGCAAACGACATAGCCTCTGGAGTGGTTCTGCCCCCAAACTACAGAACATGGCTTGTATGGACCATTTCAGGCTTTCACCCATACTTTCTACTGCCATTTCAATGACATCGGTTAATCAACTATGTGACTAATTTCTGTCTGAACAGAGGCGTGTGGGTAACAGACAACCGAAGAGATGAATAACCAATAAAATGGACTTCCTTTTCATTGTTGCTAATTTCCACTGTATTATTCAAGTGTAATCCTAATATTAACTGAGCTGGCCTCTCCCTCCCTCCCCATTGGCCCAGGTAATCGTACAGACGAGGGTTCAGACGTGGAGTCGGAGCCGGACCTTCCCTTGAAGAGGAAGCAGCGTCGCAGCCGCACCACCTTCACAGCCGAGCAGCTTGAGGAGCTGGAGAAGGCCTTTGAGAGGACACACTACCCAGACATCTACACCAGGGAAGAGCTGGCCCAGAGGACCAAGCTCACTGAGGCCCGCGTACAGGTTAGTTAGACACACAAACAATCAACACATACACTGTCATGGCTGCTGAGAATTATCCAGGTGTTTATGACACTGATGTAAAACACTGTTTTCCTGTACTTTGACACATTAGTTATCCTGGTATAGTTTTTACATCTAACCAAATCTGAGTTAATGGAGTTTACAGAGTTATTTTAGATACGTTTGGACTTAATGCTTTACAAGTAACGTTTTTCAGGATTTTTTTTCAGGAACAGTTTATCAGTAGGCTATGTTCCCTATTAGCTCATCAAATGTAAGACAAACTACTTGTATTGGGGAAAGTTTATTTGGCATCCTTAATACAATATGCTTCCAGCTGACTATAATGTGGTTTAGATAGATATGTTTTTTTCCCAAAAATGTTTTCCAATTCATCCCACGTCACTGAAATCGAAGCCATCCATTTGCCCATAACATAATTTTGGAGTAAAAAATGCTGCCAATGTATTTGCATAAATACACTTGAATGCATCCATGTCATGCCCAATTGGACCTTATTTTATATTCTTATTTTTCCATTTATCCTCTTCTTGGTCTCCTGCTGCCGTTTGTCACACATGGCGATGATATATTTATTCATCCCAGTGCAGTTCTTTTTCCCCCATATTTCTACCCCCCCCCCCCCCCCACCTCACCTTTGTGAGTTCACTGCTATCTGTGAGTTCTCATCTGTTCTAAGAAGGCCTTGACAGGGAATTCTCCATTTTTTTCACACCCAAGACTCTACTCCAGAACCTGCCTGACAGCTTGTGTACCATTTGGTTTTATGTAACACTGAAGGAAAATACAGTAGAGTTATAGCGGCAGCTGTTCTGGAGGGAGAAGTGAAAGAGAGAGGGAGAAGAGAAAGAGAGAGGGAGAAGAGAAAGAGAGAGGGAGAAGAGAAAGAGAGAGGGAGAAGAGAAGAGAGAGGGAGAAGAGAAAGAGAGAGGGAGAAGAGAAAGAGAGAGAAAGAAAGAGAGAGAGAGAGAGAGAGAGAAAGAGAGAGAGAGAGAGAGAAAAAAGAGAGAGAGAGAGAGAGAGAGAGAGAGAGAGAGAGAAGAAATGCATTCCTTATGGATTTCTCATTTCGGCCTTTGGCCAGGATCTCTCTCCTATCACTTTCAAGCATGTCTCTGCTTGTAAACCCCTGTGCATATCACATAGGGTCTCTCATCCTCTCCAGGGACCCAATGCCCTGACAACAACATTAATCAATCAGACGTTAGTAAAAAAGGGCCGGGGCAACCCTCTCCTCTTACCACAGCCCCTCGCTCACTCCCCCTAAACCTCCCAAACTCTGAACCACCCCGCGCGCTAACTGTTCCTCACACCCCAGACATGCGGTTAGGGGTAACTGATTCCACACATGTCTTTGTCTGTCTAGCGAACCCTCCAAACAGAAAGGTGTATGCCAAAATGGTTGATGCAGCACTCAGGATGATGCTGAGAGATTTATTTCATGTGTATTTTCTTGCGATATATTATGTTTTAGAATGTTTCAAATATACTTATGAGGCAAACTTGGAAAGGGAAGTGGGAAGGTCTTTCAGTTATTATTTGATGAATCTCTTTTTCTGAAGATTGTCCTCCATTACAGTGTAATGGCGGTCTCATGAAATACATCTGGAAAATACATGCATGTCTCATAGATTCTGAATAATGACAGATGGGTTAAAATGCTTTGTATTTACAATGCTGTCCATTTGGTTCAATTTGTTTAAATGTAGCATCAATGTTAGACCTTGTAGAGTGGAGCTGAATTCTTTGTGAAGCTCATTATGATTGTAGAAGAAAAGATCCAGCAAACCTGTCTCTGATTGGTTGAGCAGGCAGAGTGTCATGTGGGCTAGAGAGCACAGTGTCCTCTGTCTTGTCCATGTTCCAGGCACTTCACAGCCCTATTTGTAGGTCAATTACATTTCAATTTCAGAGAGAATCTCTTCAAGCATTTGCCTCTAGAGTATTTATGGAAACTGATGATCATTTGAAGTCTAAACGCAAAGAGAAAATACATGGTTGAAAACTGAAAGGAAACTCCTGCAAGATAATAGAGCTTAATTATGTCATGTGAAAACCTGAGGTATTTGAGACAAGGATATAATTTGTTAATGCAGTTTTCCTCATAATCTAATTCTAAAACGCTTTTAAAGTCTCCTAAGGTCAACTCAAACTTAATTTTCTGAGAAGGTCACCCCAAGAAACTGACTCTGGAAGTAAATAATGGACATCAGTCTTCAATGTTGCTCAGTTGTTTGGCAAGTGAGTTGGGAGGAGGATTTAGGATGGACTATGGAGCCCATTGTATAATTGTTTCTTTTTAAAGAGTTGTGTGTTTTTTTCATTGGCTTTGCCAAAGCACTGCCCCATTGCATCTGCACACCAGGGACTTCCCCTGCGCCTCGTCAGCCTGCTGAAGTACTCAGACACGTCCTAATTGGCCACACTGACCACTGCAGACATGATGATATAAGAAAAACGGTAAAGCCTCTTCTCTAAAACTGCTCCCAATTGAATCAATACATTGAAAAAGACATGGGGCCAAAGGCTGGATTTCGATGTGTGAACTTGACAGTTTTAGTGTCCATGCGTTTTGAAGATGTCAGCCAGCTGGGGTTTCACATAGGTGCCCAAATGGCCAATCTTTGGGCTGGACAGAAGGACCTTTGGCCCGAGAGCCGACCTGCTCCAGCACAGCTGCAATGACGCATCTTCCAGATGTCAGCGAGTAGGGAGGCTAAGAGGGCAGTAGGGGTGAGTCAGAAACCCAAAGCAGAGGGGCGGTGTTGTAGGATCTTAAAGATCCATCTCTTCTTCAGTAGGATTTGTGGTTGTGGTTACGGCTTACCCTGTTGGTTGTTATTGTAATAATCTGTTAACCCATGTTTGTGGTTTACACTGCAGGGTCACATAGTAAAATTGCTATTGGCTGTGAGGGTATATGGGCCCACTCCAAGATGAGAGTTATTATGTGGAATGGTGCTCAAGAGGCCTCCTGGTTTAACGAGAAGTGACAAGTGTTTGGTTTACTGGTGACTCCACAGCCCAAACTCACTGCCCTATAAACTCAGCTAACCCAAACCCCCTCCTCTCCTCGCCCCTGCCTGCCACCTTGAATCACACTATCTCATCCATCTTCATCAGGCCCACCACCCCCTAAAACACAGCTCCCAGCAGCCCCCCCTGGAACCGCTACTGTTTTATCACCCCAACTGACAAATTAGGGGATCTGATCCACATCTTACATCCATTAGTTCCAGGCTACCTGTCCCTATAAAGCTAGCTAGCTGTCTCCTGATCTGAGCACCCCACTCTCTGTGCTGCCCATTCTGCATCTGAAATAAAACACTCATTCCGAACTGGACCAGGCAGTGGAGTCCTTCCACAGACTATTAAGAACAGAAAAGAGCGTCACTTGTGTCTATCCTTCAGAGGTATGGGCCAGGTGGATGGGGGGGGGGGTCTGTTGAGCGAGGGAGAGAGGGCAGAGGCTGTAAATGCTGTAAATCAGTGTAAATCCTCTCCTTCTCACACTTGAAATGAATTACATTCTCTTCTATTTAGGCTGAGGTTCCCACCTCTGCTGAGGAGGCTCATCTGAGCGGCGCTTAGCAAATCTGACACATAGATCCCCTTTCATTCCCAATAAACATTCTAGATGTAGCTATTATAGTTAGAGGAATCTAATAAGGTATAAGCGTATCCTTTTATGCAGCATAGAAATCAATTTGGCAAGACGTTTTCCTCTCTAACTGGAGAGTGTGCTAAGCGTCCGATGCCAACCGCAAAACAGAGAGAAGAGGATCCTGCTTTGTTTGTCTCTGTGGTGCCCTCTCTCTGATCTCTGAGGCCTCTGTGGAGACACTGAAAAAAGGAGAGATCCCAGCGCTTCCTTATAGTCCCACAGGAAATATTATTGACACTTTATTATATATATATATATATAAATGCTATATATACAAAAGTATGTAGACACCCTTTCAAATTTGTGGATTTGGCTATTTCAGCCACACCCATTGCTGACAGGTGTATAAAATCGAGCACACAGTCATGCAATCTCCATAGACAAACATTGGCAGTAGATTGGCCTTACTGAAGAGCTCAGTGACTTTCAACGTGACAGTGTCATAGGATGCCACCTTTCCAACAAGTCAGTTTGTAAAATTTCTGCCCTGTTAGAGCTGCCCTGGTCAACTTCTATGAGCAACTCCGGCTCTTCTGTGAAGTGGTAGGCCACACAAGCTCACAGAATGGGACCGCCAAGTGCTGAAACGCGTAGCGCATAAAAATCGTCTGTGGTCGGTTGCAACACTCACTACCGAGTTCCAAACTGCCTCTGGTAACTTAAGCACAATAACTTTTCATTAGGGGCTTCATGAAATGGGTTTTCATGGCAGAACAGCCACACACAAACCTAAGATCACCATGTGCAATGCCAAGCGTCGGCTGGAGTGGTGTAAAACTCGCCGCCATTGGACTCTGGAGCTGTGGAAACATTCTCTGGAGTCCGATGGACAAATCTGGTTTAGGCAGATGCCAGGAGAATGCTACCTGCCCCAATGCATAGTGCAAATAAGGTCCATAGTTTGGTGGAGGAGTAATAATGGTCTGGGGCTGTTTTTCATGATTCGGACTAGGCCCCTTAGTTCCAGTTCCCATTTCAGCATGACAGTGCCCCCATGCACAAAGCGAGGTCAATACAGAAATGGTTTGTAGAGATCGGTGTGGAAGAACTTGACTGGCCTGCAGAGGGCCCTGACCTCAACCCCATCAAACACCTTTGCGATGAATTGGAATGCTGACAGGGAGCCAGACCTAATCGCCCAACATTAGTGCCCAATCTCACTAATGCTCTTGTTGCTTAATGGAAGCAAGTCCCCGCAGCAATGTTCCAACATCTAGTGGAAAGTCTTTCCAGAAGAGTGAAGGCTTTTATCGCAGCAAAGGAGGGACCAACTCCATATTAATGCCCATGATTTTAGAATGAGATGTTCAACAAGCAGGTGTCCACATACTTTTATATATAAATATATAACTCAGGCAGACAGGCATAGAGCCATTCAGTTACTGTTCAATTGAACATTAGAATGGGCCAAACTAGTGACCTAAGCGACTTTGAGCGTGGTATGATCGTCGGTGCCTGGAGCGCCCGTTCCAGTATCTCAGAAACGTCCGGCCTGCTGGGCTTTTCATGCACAACAATGTCTAGGGTTTACTGAGATTGGCGTGACAAGCAAAAAACATCCAGTCAGCTGCAGTTCTGTGGGCAAAAACAGCTCGTTGATGAGAGGTCGAAGGAGAATGGCAAGAATCGTGCAAGCTAACAGGCGAGCCACAAACAGACAAATAACAATGCAGTATAACAGTAGTGTGCAGAACGGCATCTCAGAATGCACAACTCATTGGTTTTTGTCACAGATGGGCTATTGCAGCAGATGACCACACCGGGTTCCACTCCTGTCAGCTAAAACCAAGAAGAAGCACTGGACAATTGAGGAGTAGAAAAACAGTGCCTAGTCCGACGAATGACGGTTCCTGTTGCGTCATGCTGATGGCCGAGTCTGGATTTAGCGTAAGCAGCATGAGTCCATGGCCCCATCCTGCCTGCAGTTCAGGGAGACGGTGGTGGTGTAATGGTGTGGGGAATGTTTTCCTGGCACACGTTAGGTCCCTTGATACCAATTGATCAACGTTTGAACACCATACCTTGTAGAATCCATGCCCTGAAGATTTCAGGCTGTTCTGGAGGCAAAGGAGGGTCCGACCCAGTATTAGATGGCTGTACCTAATACTAACTGGCCACTGAGTGTATATTCCTTTAATTTAGTTTAGGATAAACATAACGATGCTATAGAGATGTGAAATAGAGATTAAATAGAGATTTACTAGGTTGTTGTCCCGCTAGGTGATTACCAATGGCAGGAGAGAACGGCATAGTAGGATTCACTAGTAACAATGGCAGAGCCCACCCAATCCAACAGTCATCCATGTTCCCACCAGTCTGGTTTTATGTCGGTTCCATAAAGGAATAAATAGGGGTTATGTAGATTGTGGAGGAGAAATTGTTGCAATACATCTGTGTGAATGTTCTAACAGTTTCTTATTATTAGAAATGAAATGACTTTCCTTCAGTCCCTCTGTATTCCTGATACTTATCGAGCTAATCCCACTCTCCTCTCAAATTCTCACTCCCAGCTACTCTAATTAGCATAGTGCCAGTCTGGCAGGCAGTGAGGCAGGCAGGCATAGAGAGAAACAGCAAGAGCTAGTGAGGGTGGGTAGTACGTGGTATAAAACCAATGAGGATTTCTATGTTGTTTCGCCTCTTTGCACTACTGTGTTCGTTGTCTGTTTGTGGAGTGCGCCATTGAAAATACATGAGAATGAGGTTCGTCCTTGTTTTTGTGGCGCATTGTTCACTTTGTAGAAGGTGCACATGTGGCACCGTTGGCTTAAGAAACATATCATTCTGACAATAACTCCCTTTCAAAAACGCTCTTCACGATTGTCTGAAATTAAATGAAGACGATTAGATTCTATTTGAGACAAAGGACATTTTAGGAAGGGTTTGAATGCAATGTAATGTCATGCATTGCAGTGTTGTGTTAGTGTTATCGAGGATCAGTGATTACCGAATCAGATCCTCAGCTCTATAGATTCCATTGTGTTATGTTTATTATTGAGTGAGGCCAAGAGAAACGGTGGAATACAGACCCAGGCAAATGCCACTCTCTCAGATAAGAGATTACATTAAAGGATATGTATATGCCACATCAAAGCTATATCAAAGCAACTGTTGTTAACACCTATCTCTCCCCACCTTCACTTCACTAGACCCGCGGACATGTTTTCAGGACCTTCAACTTGCCTGACATTCGTTCCAACCTTCATGTCCCCCAACCCCCTCTACAGTCCCTGCCACCCCCTCCATGTCTGTGCTCAGCTCAGCTCAGTAGCTCAACTGCTTTAAAGCGGGTCTCTTTTTGTCTCCCAGGCTCCAGTAAGCTCTAGTCCTGGGAGATGTGGTGGTTCCCCAGGTTTTCTACCCTCCCCCACCCTCCAACTTTCTCCAGTATCTTGCAGGGATTCACACATAGAGTCCATGTTAGCCCCAATATAGAGGAAGCCAGGCAACCAACAAACCTCTTACACTGACAAAACAAAACAGGACTGACATGGATGCTGTAGATGCAGACTTTGAGGTACATATGGAGGGAGACATGGAGGAGGGATGAAGCTCTCTCTCTCTGTAGTGTAGAGGAATTAAACCGGATTGGGGAGAGCAGAGGAGAATCTGTCATCCAAGGTGACTTTGTGATCGGGTTCCAGAGTACAGCTTCAAATCCTCCTCAGCTGCAGGCTGTGTGTGTGTGTGTGTGTGTGTGTGTGTGTGTGTGTGTGTGTGTGTGTGTGTGTGTGTGTGTGTGTGTGTGTCTGACGCACGCCTGCCTAACAGACCTGGATGGAAATACATGTATATTTTGGCATTTGTTTTTTAAATACTTAAGGACAGATCTACATTCACTGGGGGGGAGGGTGGTCCAAAATAGGGGAGGGTTGTCAAACTTAATACTTTGTTTTGTGGAATTTCATGTGGTTTTTATTGGGCACAGGGGAGGGTAGTGCATTTTTCCCCTGGTTTACATTCACTCATCTGATCGTATTTTCCCTATAAACAATGGCCTGACTTACTTTTGATATTACCTTAATAAAGGTAATTTCTGAAGGTTTGTTATGGTGTGGCTATTATTAAGTTTTAACTACTGCAAGGCTATGATATGAAGGCAGTCCGCCCCAGCGCTCCAACTGACTCCGACAGTTCTACTTGAGGTGAGGAAGAATGTTTCAGGCCTGCCAGAGTTACTCCCATAATCTAACAATATAATGCTTATCGTTATACAAAATATTTAGATAGAAAATTGCCTAGAAGGCCAGCATCCCGGAGTCGCCTCTTCACTGTTGACATTGAGACTGGTGTTTTGCGGGTACTATTTAATGAAGCTGCCAGTTGAGGACTTGTGATGTGTCTGTTTCTCAAACTAGACACTATAATGTACTTGTCCTCTTGCTCAGTTGTGCACCGGGGCCGTCCACTCCTCTTTCTATTCTGGTTAGGGCCAGTTTGCGCTGTTCTATGAAGGCAGTAGTAAACAGCGTTGTACGAGATCTTCAGTTTCTTGGCAATTTCTCACATGGAATAGCCTTCATTTCTCAGAACAAATATAGACTGATGAGTTTCAGAAGAAAGGTCTTTGTTTCTGGCCATTTTGAGCCTGTAATCGAATCCACAAATGCTTATGCTCCAGATACTCAACTAGTCTAAAGAAGGTCAGTTTTATTGCTTATTTAATCAGGACAACAGTTTTCAGCTGTGCTAACATAATTGCAAAAGGGTTTTATAATGATCAATTAGCCATTTAAAATGATACATTTGGATTAGATAACACAACGTGCCATTGGAACACAGGAATGATGGTTGCTGATAATGGGCCGCTGTATGCCTATGTAGATATTCCATTAAAATCTGCTGTTTCCAGCTACAATAGTCATTTACAACATTAACAATGTCTACACTGTATTTCTGATCAATTTGATGTCATTTTAATGGACAAAAAATTTGCTTTTCTTTCAAAAACAAGGACATTTCTAGGTGAGCAAACTTTTGAACGGTAGTGTATATAAAAATATTCATATCATACAGTGGACACCTAAGCCTATAGGTCTATGCTTGCAGACTCTCCTACAGCTGAACTGTGAGGTGGACAATTATTGTAGCATAAAAAACAAAAAACAAAATTTGCTATAGTTTTGCATATGCTACACACCAACACACAAGGAATAGTGTTTTTGTAATTTGTTATAGCTGTTTTTAAGGACATGTAAATGTGTCTCATTTGGCCAACATCCCTCGTTTTTGATGGCGCTGGCTGCCCCAGGTTGGATCTGAATGCATATGGATGTTCCTTAAATTTCTCAAATGTACGGGACATTAAAATCTTCCCTGTCATGTTGTCCTCCATCCTCCTAAAGGAAATCCTGAAATGGCATATTGTTTACATGATATTCACATGAAACCTAGCTATAGACACACTACAGACTCTGGCAAGTGCGCTAGTCCAGCGTCACTTTGATTATGCCTGCACATCATGGTTCACCGGCAGCCCCAAACATCTAAAGTATACGCTACCAGCTAAACAAGCTTGTAAGAATTGTACTTAAAGTCTCCCCTCATACTCATCTGGAGGTTGAGCATGTTTTTGTATCTGTAATGTGTCTGTATCTATGTAATTGTATTTATGTAAAAATAGGGGCCACAATGGAAATAAGTCCCCGACTTTATTGTACAATCCCGGTCACTTAAAAAAATCTTTGAGTATATATGTATTTTTTAAACGGACAGATAAAGTCAATCAATCCAAACTGTGCAGCAGCCAATAGATGAATGGAAAGAGACAACAGTTACAAAACACCAGCAAGTTTAATGACATTCAGAGATTGTCAAGCCAAGCCTTTGGTACTGGAGAAGCCTACAAGGTAGGGAGGGATGTATTTTCTGTTTGTGGAGATTGACATAGTCTATTTATTGTGGTGTTGAAAACACAAACCATGATATTGAAGGGCCTGAAGTCGGTATGCTTTGTTTATTGGGTGTGTGGTGCTTTGGCACAGAAACCTGTTGGAGGGGAATTCTTTGTGTATATTTGAAATGATGATCATTATAACATCAAAATGTTGACAATCTGATTCCCCCCAAGCTCATCATTGTCTGCAGCCGGCTCTGATCCTAATGTATTGAAACAGGCAGGGAGAGTGAGCTTGTCTGTTGTGGTCGGCAAACACTCAACCTTCTGGCCGTAGCCATGTGTGGCATCGACTGTGCCACAAAAGCAAGTCCATATCCACGATTAGAAACACAGGGTCGCTACAGTTATTGTTATTTATGGTCATAAACATTATTTTGAGTTCATTCTATGGGGGGAGGGTGTATATTTTTCAGTTCAAGGGGAGGGTCATGTGAATTTGTATTTTCTTTTTTTTATGACACCTACCTCTATTGGAAGTATTTTCAAATAATTTTCTTTAAAGAGTCTACTATTTGAGTATTTTCAAATACCTGGGTTAAATGCATGGGAGTATATTTGAGTCAGTGTATTTGAGTATTTTCAAATACATTCCAATATTTAACGACTTGTCTGTTCAAATGAAAAATATTTAAATGCTTACTTCCAAATGTCTTTGAAAGTAATTAGAAATACCCTAAGTAGAATTTGGACCCAGGGCTTGTGTGTGTGTTTATCTCAGAGTCTTCTGCTTTACACCCATGGCTGCTGAAGTAAAACATTCCATCTCCTCTGAAGCAGCACTGACGCATGACCCCCTCTCGCCCAACAATACGGTATTGACCTGGGCACATTGGGCCCAATGTTTGCCAGCTTTAACTCGATAGGGCTGCAGCCTTTGGCATTTTAGTTGACTTGAGTAGATCGGCGTCGTGGCGGGCTCGTTCAAAGCCTCCGAGTAAATTCACTTAGACAGATGCTCTTCACAGGCTCCCCTCTCATTAAGGTAGAAGGGTGGCTATGGAGACCACAGGGCAGGGGAGGGAGATGTTGAGACATCTCCATACACCACTCTTAACTACATCCTATTATGTATTTATATACTGACATGAGGATGAGAGGGACATTCTATCAGGAAATTGTGTGAATTATGTATCTGAGAACTTCATAAGACAAGAGTTTGGTAATGTGTTTTGGTGAGAGAGCAAAATGGAAAAAGAGAGAACAAAACAGAGTATTAGAAAGAGAAAAGTGAAGGAACAAGACAAGAGAAAGTGGCAAAGGCATTTATGTGTGTTTTGTGTATGGCATGATGGAACACCTCCTGCCTGTGGCTAGGCTGACATAAAAATAAGGACGTTTAAAGAGGGGTGGGGTGAGTTTCAGAGGTTGGAGGTGAGGGTGGCACTGCAGGGCCAGGTGATTTGGCGTCTCTGGAAGAAAGGGGTGTATCCCCATGCCCATCCCGGGAAGCAGGCAGCTGTTTGTCTAGCCCCAGCGGGAAATCAGCAGCTCCAGCTCAGAACCAGTACCACGCTCCACTACATCCCAATAGCAGTCATATCAGTGGGGGCACCAGGGTAGCCCTGAGCCCTCGCAGTGCTTTATTTGGTCTGGAAGAGTTTGTTTGTTGAATGGGAAGTGTGAGGAAATGATCTGCTTCCAGAAGAGGCTCCCTGTTGGTTGGGGTTAGAAGTTGAGAGGCTTGATTCATGCGAGTGCTTGTACAGTGGGGTATTTTGACATCTCAGTCACTTTTTTATCACATGAGACGCTCTTGATGAAATTGAAACTAGATGCAGACATGATTAAGGCCTAAGAGATACAGTGCGTTGTATAACACACAATTCAAACCGAGATCTCTCTTTTTGTGATTGAGAGATCTCTGTGTATGTGAGTTTATGTGTAGCATATGTTTGTGTTCAGGAGAAGGAGAGGCCCCAATAGCAGTGAGTGTGTCCCTGTGTTACTCCCTTGAAAGTTGGGCTCTTTAAGAGCTGTTTAAAAGGGACGCCCCCTCTTTGTGCCCAGTGTTCTGCCTGGCGTATGGAAGCCCTTTTGTCCAATCCTTTCATCTGGCTTCACAATAGGCCAGGCCGTTTGAAACACAACAGCAGATGAACTGCGCTGACAGTGTATTAAACTCTGATGAATTGCCAGTGCGAGGCATAGATCAGTGTCCTTCAACCTTTAGCACATACTGGGCCCAGGCCCTGTCTTGGTTAAATGGAACAGGTTGCTGGCTGTATGGCTGCTCTTTTCAAAAGGCCTGATTATATTCATGTTTTGTTGAAGCAGAAGCCTTTTTAAAATGTGTAAATCACTGCAGTTTTAAAGGAGCCTCTTTAGTCTCTCCCATTCAGGGAGTTGACATTGTGAATTCGTGGTTGAAAGTTGATAATGGTGTTGGACATTTTGTGTGCATTTCGGTACAATTCTACATTTGATTTAGATATCTTAAGAAGACTAAGATCTACAGGATGAGCTATTTACATGCTAGACTGTACAAAGGAATATTAATTTATGTTTTGTGTCGATTACAAATAAACTGCTAAATCCATCCACCTTTTATAATATAATTGAAATAATTCACTTAGTATTTATTTGCAATTGCATGTATCTGATTAAAAGAAAGAGAGATAAGAGACAGAGATAAACAGAGAGAGAGAGAGAGAGAGAGAGAGAAAGAGAGAGAGAGAGAGAGAGAGAGAGAGAGAGTAAGAGTGTGTGTGTACTGTTGTAGTGGCATTCTTTATGGCCTCCCTCCAAATGTCTAATAGGTTCACAAACATACTTGAGATGTCTGATGCTGCTGCTTGTGGCCCCTACCTCTGACCCCTTAATGACTTCTTCCATCTGAAGAGGGCTTAGGGCAGCTTGTTGACACAGATCACAGCTTCAGCCACTTAAGAAGAAAAACAGGGACAGACCACTGAGCCTCCATGCCGGCTCTGGCTCCGGCTCCCACAGGGACTAGCTAGCTTCTCCATCACAACCACCACCACTTCTCACACAGGCAGATGAATCACAGCTGGCAGGACCACACAGTAAATTCATTTGGAGCATTCCGAGAATCATATATTCTAGTATGCACAACCTAGGGGTTGCTGAGAGAGAGTGCTTAGCTCTTACAGACGGTTTATCATAGAGGAGCAAACCTGAGGGGAAGTACCTCTCTCTCTCTCTTTCTCTCTCTCTCTTCTCTCTCTCTCTCTCTCTCTCTCTCTCTCTCTCTCTCTCTCTCTCTGGCTCTCTTGTTCTGTAGTTTGTCCTCTCCATATCGTCCTCATCTGTGTTTTTCCCTCCAGGTGTGGTTCAGCAACAGAAGGGCCAGATGGCGCAAGCAGGCAGGAGCCAATCAGCTGGCTGCCTTCAACCACCTGTTACCTGGAGGCTTCCCGCCCACGGGGATGCCCAGTCTACCTACCTACCAGCTACCTGAGTCCTCGTACCCCGGCACTACACTGTCACAGGGTAAGACACGTACACACACATTCGCACACACTCACACACAAGCCTCCACATCTGCTTATCCCTGAGGCTGTTTCAGGTTCAAATGTTTGTTTATATGGTTGTGTTTTCATCTTATCTAGGTAGCACTTGAGCCATCATATAGCAGTTATATGCTCCGTATAGGATCCATACAGGCAGTCGTTAAGTCTTTGTTACATGATGACAGGGAAACAGCCTAAGGTTTTGTCGGAGTTTGCTACCAATTACAAGAGCAGAATATTTCTTACTGACATAAAGCACATGAAAAAGAGACACATGGTGTCTGAGGCACAAGCCACTAAAACATTACAATTTCAAAAGGTATTTTTTGAGTAATTTTCAAATACAACATTTGTATCTCTTTTAGTGGTTAGTTTTGGGGCATAAGTCTCTAAAGGCTGGGGTGTGTAAATCATTTTTCAGGGTTGTGAACAAGGCTGAACTTTATGTGTGCAGTGTATTTGGTTGTGGTTCTCTTGTCTCACATCCTCACTCAGTGTTGTTGTTATTGGTTCAGATGGCAGCAGTACGTTGCATCGGCCCCAGCCCCTGCCTCCGTCCTCAATGCACCAGGGAGGACTCTCTGATGGCAGCTCCGCCTACGGCCTCTCGTCCAATCGCCACAGCTTCTCCAGCTACTCAGACAGCTTCATGAGCCAATCAGCGGCCAGCAATCACATGAACCCGGTCAGCAACGGCCTCTCCCCACAGGTCAGTTCAAGGCCAAGGGCACGTCTCCCTATTTCTTCCGTCTCACCTCTTTTGATGAATGAATGATCGAATGACATTTTCTTTGTCTATAAAATCGCCTGTTGGCAACCCATCTCTTACGGGATTAATTGACACATAAACAAACATTACAATGATTCACAGTGATAATTCACGTTGATAATTCTTCCGGTGTTCTGCGCAGTGTGAATATAATGGGTGAAAAAAAATCCCTACATTTTAGTAGATAAGGTTATCCAAGCAGTAACAATAATTGATGTGTACCATAAGCCATGGCCGTGGGTTGTTTTGGGTTGGGGGTGCTGAGGAGTATTTATCTCCGCTAATACAGGACTAATACAGGACTAATAAAGGACCAGTTCACAAATTTTGTGGTATATTGTTATTTTCATAATTTTTTCCACTTATGGTTGTATTTCTTTATTTTTATCAGGGGGTATTGCAGCACCCTCAGCACCCTCACTTCCTGAGGCCTTGCCGTAAGCTACAAAAAGTTACATTTTTACAAAAGAAATCTGATATAGACATGGTATTACCATCTGACCATTGAAATGATTCAATGACCCAAGGTTTAAATGATGTATATAATTGCAATTTGCTGAACCAGAAGCAACTAATAAGTAATACTGTATGTCGATCCATGGTATTTTCTTCTAGCTTCTAAAGCTCTGGGTTTTCATTGGCTCATGTAAATTGCTATAATGTTAAAACAATTGGATTAACATCAACAAATTAAAAGTAATCTTGATAGAGGCACATCTGCTCCAAAACAGCAGTTTCCACTTTCCTGGGACACCAAAATCTTACTCAGAACATGAGAAACACATGTGAATAAAATAATTAGCTAAAGCTTAGAAATGTAGGCGCTAAATCTTCTACAAGTAATTGTTTGGAGTTGGTAGATCTTAGTACTATGTTATTCCATTCATCTTGTATCACTGTTCTTCAGCTCCCAGCCTGTACTGTGTCTATCTGTAGCTACAGAGCTACTGTAGGCTTGTAGAGGAGGGGCTGTGAATGTGTGGGTGGCTGTGTAGGGCTACTCTGCTGCCCTCCATGGCCTCCTAACCCTCCCAGTCATGCTGCTTCCCCTTCCCTCCTCTCCTCTCCTCTCTGCTCGGCCCTCCACACACAGTGAAAATACTGTGGAGCATTAGGCAGAGTAATTAGATGCGCTGCTGTCCTAATTGGGGTTTGAATCAATAGGAGGCATTAGATTCCCCTCTAACCGAGCAATCCTCTTCTGTCATATAAAATGCAATTGCCTTGCCTGTGTGTGTGTGTGTGTGTGTGTGTGTGTGTGTGTGTGCGTGCGTGCGTGCGTGCGTGCGTGCGTGCGTGCGTGCGTGCGTGCGTCTGTGTCTGTGTCTGTGTGTTTGGTTTTACTATCCTTGTGGGGACCAGAAGTCCTCACAAAGATAGTTAAACAAGGAACATTTGTGGGGACATTTCGCCATTCCCCACAAGGAAAAAGGCAATTTCAAGCTTAGGGGTTAGGTTTAGGGTTAGGGTTAGAATTAGGTTTAGGGGTTAGGGTTAGGGTTAGGAGTTAGGTTAGCGGTTAGCGATTAAGGTTAGGGTTACGGTTTAGGGTTAGGTTTAGGGTTAGGTTTAGGGTTAGGTTTAGGGTTAGTGGTTAGTAAAAATGATTTTTAATGGGAATCAATTGTTTTGTCCCTAAAAGGATAGTAAAACAAACGTGTGTTTGGTGTGTTTCTGAAAAGCTGGGGATTCCATGTTATCCTCTTTGGGCACCTCCACTAATAAGCATTTAAAACACTACTCTATGGGAGGGGTTGAGCCTTATGTAGCACAGAATGGGAAACATTTGTAGTGATGCAAATCGTGTCTGAGAAGTGAGTTATACACAATTACCCATCAATACTGGCCAGTCTTGCCCACCCTCGCCAACAAGATGTGGTTAACAAGCAGAAAATAAGATTGAAATGGTGTGTAAAGAGTTGAAAATGAATTTCAATGCTGCATTTGTCCACAATTACCCCCTCGTTCAGACGTGTTTTATTAGGATTTTTTTCTTCTTCAAATATTTCTCAAAGCAGATTGGAAACATTCTTGGTATTACCCCTCTTTCTTCAGAGAATAAATAATTAAGGATTTTGGTGACAAAACAGAGATTTTCTCTCCTGCTGGAGCGTCGGAGGATAACATGGAGGCTCACAGCGTGTTTGATTGTTAATCATGGCACAGGGGCTTTAAGTGCTAATGCTCTCACTGCAGACCTGCAGAAAACACCAGGAACATGGAATGCTTTTTCCATTAATGGCTCTCCAGTACTTAATACGGGCTGACGATACAGCAGCTCTCTCCCTTTCTTCCTAGGCATTCCACTATGTGTTTGGATAATACATGTTTCCTGTTTAGCACTGGGGATTAGGACCTTGGATAATCGTAGAAACAGGATTTTCAATATTCAATTAGTCTATAAAGTGGGTCTGAATTTTTAAAAATATTGAACCAGAAGAAAATATATTTTTGTAGTTAATTTTAAGCTAAATGTGAGTTATTGTATTGTATTAGTTGTTATATTTGTGGTGAAGTAAATAGTATTTAGCAGTGATGTTTATAACAGGAAAACATGTGGCTTTTCTATCACTCTTTCACTGTGGGGAGATGGATGTTCTCTGACAGAGGAATCAGAGTTCACACTCCCTCAATGTCCTGCTGATGTAGTAAGTGCTCACACACACACACACACACACACACACACACACACACACACACACACACACACACACACACACACACACACAAACAAATCTACCACCACACACACATACAAACACACAACTCAGCCTGTCTAACTCTATCTATCTGTAGTTTAATAGATGTCGTGTCCAGTTCATTCAGGCAACTCATCTGGAATGTTAGAGATTTGTTGTTGACATAGATTTAGTTTGACATAGATTGAGACTGTGATTTTTTTATTAGGTTGTTTATATACTGTATGTTTTCACTATCCTGTCTTCCTCTCCTCTATGTAATGGAAAAACTATACAAATAGACTCTCCATCATGATGGAAATGAGAATTTTATATTGTGGTTTTTCAGACAGCATCTGTCCGGAGGTGCCTGTGTGTTGGTATGTGTGAGCTATTTTCTCTAGTGTCTGGTATTGATGGGCTACCCTTTACTGGTAAAGATTGACAAAAATTCTGTGATTCCCAGTAAATGGGCTGCGGTGGCCAACTGCCAAGTTTATAATGGAATCCTGCTGCGTTCAGCATTGCCGACAGGTCCTCGCACCCATCCCAATCCCATAACCTTTCCCGACAGCGCACATTTTCCCATTACGGCCGCTGGAAAAGCCATCCGCACCGGCACTGGGGTTGTTGTCGTGTGGGATATAAATTTGGTTGGTTTGCGAGAGAGAGGCGCAAGCTATGTCAGGGGTGGGGAGGTGGGTTAAGCTGTCCTTGGCTGGGCTAGAGGTATGAGCACAGAGATGTTGTATTGGTCCTGTTTCATCTAGTGTCACAGCAGGTGTTGGATAGAGGAAAGTCCAGGAGTATGAGGTGGAGGCAGGGAGCAGAAATATCAGCAGTGGCTGAAAACATTATTATTGCTTTTTTGATGGAGAAATATTTCTGTGTGTCAATCAACTGGCACTCTTTTGGTTTGAAGACCTGATAGGATTTCTTTCACAACAGATATTTCCCAAACTAATTTCTGAAACATTGTATTTTAGAAGTCTAAATGACCCTAAATACACACAATAGCTAGGTTTCCATCCAATTGGTGAATATTCTTAAATCATTTATATCTAAAAAATCTGCATTTTCCCACCCTGAGATGTTTCCCTCAAATGAAATAGTTGCAGATGAGAAACTGTTTGTGATGACGAAGTGCACATATAATAACTTTGCTTTTAAATTCCCATGGATCTAATAAAAAATGCAAGTTAAATGGGTTTCCATCGCATTATTCCACTCACAAAAAATGTTGCGTTATATAGCAAGTGTGTCTACTCTTGTATTGCTACGTGCTCTCTAGCCAACAGCTCTATCTGCACACTGTTGGCTAGAGAGCACCTGATCAGATTATTATTATGGAAAAAAGGGCCAGATTATTTTGATTTGTCATCTACATTACTTGCATAAAACAGTTGGATGGAAACTTGGATAGTGACATATAAACAACTAGTTGTTTCAAGATACATATACAAATCTGTGCTTTTGTCTCCGTAACCAAGTTTTCCATGCTGTGACGAAAGCTTCTGTTGCGATTCCTTTCACAGTGCCTTAAATAACAGTAATTGGGCAAATAGTTAAGGCATGCGATTGAAGAACTCATTACCAACAATTTAGCTCGACACATGTCCTTCTCTCTGCTCTCCATTCCTTAAAAACAAAATTACTTAGAGCACAATAAATACAATTGTACATTTGTCCTAATAAAATGTAGCCTTGCGTTTGTTCTAATTGTTCCAAGTTCGAACAGTTGATCTGTTACACATTTTAAGCACAGGTAGTTGCATTGTATTTACAGAGCCTGCAGTACCTGGTTATGGCATGGTGAAACAGCAGCACTGTAAAAGGAAACATATCCAAAGGTGGTCTACATCCTCCCCAGAAATAATGTCAGGTCATATACAACTCTATGGCCACTATCTTCAAATAAGCCTTTGAAGCCCTGGTTATTCTTGGGAGATGTGTTTTTTGGCAGCCTTTTTGGCTAAATTCCTTTTTATTGCATGACAGGGACACCTGCTGGGAGAGGGGAGAAAACAACTGCTGCTCATGAGGCTCCAGCAGTACCAAGAGCTAGAGTTGGAGTTTGTGTTCAAACCCTACAAGGGAAGAAGCCCTCTTTAATGAAATACAAACATTGCAACGTTTTTAGACAAATCCCAGGGATATTGAAGTTGAGGATAACACACAGAGGGACACGATGCATTGTCTCAGAGTGAAATAACATAAATACATGTAGGAAAAAACGGCTACAAGTCAGTCTATCAACCACACTCAGGTGTACTGGGCTGTTGATCATAGCACATCTTAAAACCACATTTCTGTACCTCCAACAATTATTACTGTGAATAAATGATGAATAGACATTTTGGACCTTTTTGATTAAACCTGGAATGGATCAAACAGGTCCACACACAAGAGAACTGATAGGGAAAAATACAACTATTAAACATGACATCAAATTCAAGGCTTCTATGTGTTAGGAAGGAGTCTGAGCAATAGCTTGAAAAAAATAACCTACAGTAGCAGTCCAAAGTTTGGTCACACCTACTCATTCCATGGTTTTTCTTTATTTTCACTATTTTCTACATTGTAGAATAATAGTGAAGACATCAAAACTATGAAATAACACATATGGAATCATGTAGTAACCAAAAAAGTGTTAAACAAGTTAAACAAATCTAAATATTTTTTATATTTTAGATTATTCAAAGTAGCCACCTTTAGCCTTGATGACAGCTTTGCACACTCTTGACATTCTCTCAACCAGCTTCACATGGAATGCTTATCCAACAGTCTTCAAGGAGTTCCCACATATGCTGAGCACTTGTTGGCTGCTTTCCCTTCATTCTGCGGTCCAACTCACCCCAAACCATCTCATTTGGGTTGAGGTTGGGTGATTGTGGGGCCAGGTCATCTGATGCAGCACTCCATCGCTCTCCTTTTTGGTCAAATAGCCCTTACACTGCCTGGAGGTGTGTTGGGTCAATGTCCTGTTGAAAAACAAATAATAGTCCCACTAAGCGCAAACCAGATGGGATGGCATATCGTTGCCGAATGCTGTTAAGTCTGCCTTGAATTCTAAATAAATCACTGACACTGTCACCAGCAAAGCACCCCCACACTATCACACCTCCTCCGCCCTGCTTCACGGTGGGAACCACACATGCGGAGATCATTCGTTCACCTACTCTGCGTCTCACAAAGACACAGCGGTAGGAACCAAATATCCCAAATTTGGACTCAGTTGATGTTGAGATGTGTCTGTTACTTGAACTCTGTGAAGCATTTATTTGGGATGCAATTTCTGAGGCTGGTAACTCTAATGAACTTATCCTCTTCAGCAGAAGTAACTCTGGGCCTTCCTTTCCTGTCGTGGTCCTCATGAGAGACAGTTTCATCATAGCGCTTGACGGAGTTTGCGACTGCGCTTGAAGAAACTTCCAAAGTTCTTTACATTTTCCGGAATGACTTACCTTCATGTCTTAAAGTAATGATGGACTGTCATTTCTCTTTGCTTATTTGAGCTGTTCTTTCCATAATATGGACTTGGTATTTTATCAAATAGGGTTATCTTCTGTATACCACCCTACCTTGTCACAACACAACTGATTGACTCAAACACATTAAGAAGGAAAGAAATTCCACAAATAAACTTTTAACATGGCACACTTGTTAATAGAAATGCATTCCAGGCGACTACCTCATGAAGCTGTTTGAGAGAATTCCAAGAGTGTGCAAAGCTGTCATCAAGGCTAAGGATGGCTACTTTGAAGAATCTCAAATATAAAATATATTTAGATTTGTTTAAACCATTTTTGGTTATTACATTATAGCATATATGTTATTTCATAGTTTTGATGTCTTCACTATTATTCTACAATGTAGAAAATAGAAAATAAGAAAAACCTTGGAATGAGTAGGTCTGTCCAAACTTTTGACTGGTGCTGGATGTTGGATAATAAATCATGGTAGTAAGTTAACTCTCCATTTTTCTCTGTCCTGGAAGTGATGTGTGTTTTGGAGTGAGAGGGACCATGGATGCCATGTGTGAGGAGAGCCTGTGGTGCTATGGAAGTGGGCTGGGCCTACACACACACACGCACGCACGCACGCACGCACACACACACACACACACACACACACACACACACACACACACACACACACACACACACACATACACACAGGGGATCAGAGACAGGCAGAGCTGCTCTCACCCCTGCCTCCCTTTGATCTGTGTCCCCAGGCCTGCCTGGCTACCCGCGCTGCTCTGCACCGCACCACGCACGCTGACACCACGCTATGCTCGCCTCGCTAGCGACTCCCCACAACTGTCTGACATAGATAAGCCAGGGGAGACTCCAAGCTGCCGCTGCCGCTCTTCTCTTCCATTAGCGAGCACACTGACGCTTCTTTAAAAAACGGGATGAATTCCATTTCAGACGACAACACTAGTCGTTGCCAAAAAGAGGGAAAGGGAAAATATAGGAACAATCTAGAGGCTCTGGCTCCATTCCTCCCCCCTCTCTGACTTCTAACAACACATCCTGCACCTGAATACCAATGAGAGAGGGAGATTCATGTAGTCCCCCACATTATTAAAAGTTGGGCATTAAGCCTCTCACCGGGCACCATGTCAGCTGGCAAGCTCTTCTGACAACTAATCAAAGGGGATGAACACATAGCCTGCATTCATAGCTCAGCCTCTCGCAGAGCAAGAGTGGGAATACATAGACGTTAATTAGAACTCCCATTAAAACAAATACTGTTTCAATTTGGCAAGTATAAAAAAAATATATAAGTGGCTTTCAAAAAAAAATAGAAAAAATAAGACCTGCTCTTGGCAGCTGCCAAGAAAATCAAGGGAGTGTAAATCATATCCACTGGCTATATGTTTCTGCATAGATTATTAGGGCTTGCTGCCTGTTTAACACTTCTGAACTCAGAGGAAAGGATTGCTGGTGTCACAAACATACACACATTGGCAATATGGGGCTTTTGACTGTATGTATCTAATTTAAATAGCATTTTTATTGTCTGCCAAGATTGAATAGGGTTTAGGTGCCTTTAGTGTGTGTATGTTAAATGATGTAAGGGCAAAAGTTTTTCCTAAACAGGCTTTTGATTTCTTAACCAGTTAGTGGGCTCTCTGTGGTTGGTTCCATGCCTGTGTTCTCTATCGCTCAACCTCTAACCCCGCTAGAACAGCTAAGATAAAACAATACGCTCTTTGCCTTCTTGTTTAACATAAATATCTCTGGATGTGGTTTTTATCTATTTTTCACCTACCAACCTGTCTCCTTTTTTTTGGCAACTCCTGCTAATAGTAGGTCTATTATCTATCGCTCTCTCTCACTCTCTGGCTGTCTCTCTCCCTCACTCTCTCTTTCTCTCCGTCACTCTCTCTCCCCCTGGTGAGGCAGCTCTACTCCCCGCGCCCAGATGAAAGGCTATGGCGACAATAAAAATGCTATTTAAATGCAATGGTGTTTGTGGGTAAAAGATATTTCCTGCAGAAAGTGAGCTGCTGTATCCTGATAAATAGTCAATATAAGGGAATGCGATTTACATTTATCTTGGAGAGGCAGCCAATATACATTTCAGTAAATCCTAGAAGATTTAAGTAGGAAATGACTGAGACTGATTCACATGCTGTGTGTCCCACGCAGACAAAATGCCTATACGATTGAGAATGGTATTGCCTTTATTAAAGTATAGGCACATACATCAATCCTATCTTGAATACCAATTACACACAGGCGTACACTGTGAAACATGCTCAAGACGTTTTTATTCCATAGATTTGTTGCATTATTTTCCATCGCTTAACAA
This sequence comes from Oncorhynchus clarkii lewisi, assembly GCF_045791955.1. Classification (NCBI taxonomy): domain Eukaryota; kingdom Metazoa; phylum Chordata; class Actinopteri; order Salmoniformes; family Salmonidae; genus Oncorhynchus; species Oncorhynchus clarkii. The sequence goes on from NC_092163.1 coordinate 56,346,931, forward strand.
TGTTTTTTGCTTCTTCTACTTACTTGCTTCTTCTACTTATTATTATGATTATGATTATTATGATTATTATTATCGACATCATCATCATCATCAATATTTTGTTTGTTATTATAATTATAATAATTATTATTATTTATTATTAGTATTATGCAGTCTCATACCTTCCATTTGTTGGGGCAGGAAAGGAGGCAGGTGAAGTGTGTGGTGTGTGAGGCATGCGCAGTGTGACCTCTGTTGGAGGGGTCAGGGGGTGGCAGAGTCAACCTGCCCTGCTAGCTGTCCGTCTGGAGGTTTGGGATGTTGTCTGGCTGCATGTGTTTCCTGTTAGTTCCAGATGCCACTCTGACAGGTGCATGGATGTGATTAATACCTCTCTGGTCATCTCCCTCTCTCTCCCTCTCTCTCCCTCTCTCTCTCTCTCTCTCTCTCTCTCTCTCTCTCTCTCTCTCTCTCTCCCTCTCTCTCTCTCCCTCCCTCCCTCCCTCTCTTTCTCTTTCTTCCTCTCTCTCTTTCTGAGTCCTTCATTGGCACACTATCCCTGTTGCTCCCCTCCCCCTCCCCCAGTCTAACCCTATGGTGCTCAGTGGAGAGATAGACCTAATCCAACACACCACCCACATATCTCAGCTTCCCACCAAAGTGAAATGGAGCCCAGTATTGCTCAGTGTTATATTTTACAGCATCTTTAGAACATTATTCTGATAACCTTGGACATCAAAGCATATTTGTTTCAAGCTTAAAACAAAAATATAATTTTGTTACTTAAGATATTTTTGTAAACATCACATAGAATGTTTCTCTCTCTCTCTCTCTCTCTCTCTCTCTCTCTCTCTCTCTCTCTCTCTCTCTCACTCTCTCTCTCTCACTCACTAACTCACTCACTCACTCACTCACTCACTCACTCACTCTCTCTCGCTCTCTTTCTCTCTCTCACTCTCACTCTCTCTCTCTCTTTCCCTCTCTCACTCACTCACTCACTCACTCACTCACTCACTCACTCACTCACTCACTCACTCACTCTCTCTCTCTCTCTCTCTCGCTCTCTCTCTCTCACTCGCTCTCTCGCTCTTCCTCTCCCTCTCTTTCTCCCTTTCTCTCTCTTCCTCTTTCTCGTGGGCCAGTAAAATGAGAATGTGTGATGTGGTTGGGTCCCCAGCTGGTTGTCTGGAGCTGCAGCCCACTCCTCTCAGTCTCCAGCTGAGAGCTATTTCACTATTTATTTACATGTAATTATGGCTATGAGGTGCAAACATTAACACTGTCAAGAACAATTTGACCTGACATTTTTCACTAGGCCTGGCCCCTGCTGTTTTTAGCAAACAAACCCCCCCCAGCTCCCCCCAACTTCCCCGCTCCCCGATACGCCTCTCTGTCCTCTCCGAGCTGCACCCTCCCTCATACACACAGCCCTGCCTCACTGAAACCACTCTGCTGGAATCAGAAAATCTGCCGTTTAATTTGGCAGAGACGGTGGTGCGAGGTGAGGAGAGTTGCAGTGTGTGTGTGAGTGTGTGTGTCTGTGTGTGTGTGTGTGTGCGTGTGTGCGTGCGTGTGTGTGTGTGTGTGCGTGTGTGTGTGTGCGTGCGCGCATTTGTGTATTGGAGGGGGTTGCTCTTGTTCCTGGTGGCTGAATCCATCCCACAGTAACTCAAGCATATCACTAGCAGAGAATAGAGGATTGCTCCCCACACGTTCTCCAATTGCAGCCCAATAGACGGCATATTAACCTCTGTTTAGTGAGGGGCCCTGCATGCACTGTTGGATGTTTAGGAGGGAGGGAGACCTTTCTCTGGCTAGTAGCAGGCAGCTGTGCTCCATTGAACACAGGGTTAGAGAAGACGGGTGGGAGCCGGGGAAGGAGTCAGGGAAGAAAATGCATTTTGTCAAAACTATTATTCTCCAATTACATTTTATGAAACATTTTGGAATTAGTATTTATTTAAGATCATGTGGAATTTCATTTGATATTGTGTGTGTTTAGGTCTCGAGTTTAGCTGTTAGATAAAATAGTGCAGTTCAGTGTTTGTGGGGAGAAGTGTTAGAGAGCAGAGTTGAGAGACTGGGGGACACTGTGGTAGTATGGCTAACATGTTGTGAGAAGTGACAGCTTGTTCCAATGCCCGCTAATCGTCCTCATCTGTGCCTAGCTTGTCAATGCCCAGATTCTGTCAGTGCCAATCAGGCACTTAATTGAACACAATTAACCCCCCCCCTCCGCCCGTACAACCCACATGCTTCAAAAACCTATTTCTCTCTCTCCAGTTCCCATCCTCCCTCTCACCCTCTCTTCATCCTGTCTCTGTCTCTCCTCGTCCCATAGCATTGGTGGCGGAAGACACTTTTCACTTTTGATTAACGTGCCGCGGCCAATTAATGCACTGACTCACAGGCCAGGGCCCGTCATCTGCTGCCTGCCACCAACACGTCTGTCTGCGGCACGGCCCCACACAGCTCCCCTACCACTGCCATCACCTCTACCGTGACCAAAATGCTCTAATTCAATTTATGCAATCGCTGTTATTTTTAAATAGTCATTATGTCTGCTCAGATGAGGGGCCTTACTGCCCGCTGGGCTGTTCCTCTCATGTGAGAAGGAGGGCTGAGGGGGAGGGGGAGTGTGGGTGGACTTGGGGTTGCACTGGTCCATTGACTCTTTAGAAAAACTCAATCTTTTCTTTTTTAATTCTCTTTCCTAGTTGATTTCAAAATGAAGAAATTGATGCTGTTGTTTATTTGATTTGTGCATAATCATTTTACCCTGCATCCTTCGATGTACAGTATCAGTAAAACGTTTCTACTAGATTTAGAGTAATATGTGCATCACATGTTTTTTTGAATCAGTTCTCAGAAATAATTTGTAAATATTCAATATTTTATATGGAATATTGCACCCAATTTTAGCCGTTGCGCAAGTTTGAATTATTTCCAATCAACCAAGAAATACCATTCAGTGTACTCATACTTCTTACCTTACAGGTCAGTAAATTCAACAATACATTTACTCTCTGTAATCACACCCTAGGACTGACATTGAAAAAAACATCTACCCAAATTTGGTGTCATCGTCATCCCTGATCTTAAGTCATTCCCAGCTGAGGCGTGTATCAGCCAGGCAGATCTGCCAAGGTGCGCAATGTTATTCTGCGCCCCTCAGATAACTTCCAGACATTTGGAGTGCTTATTTTCTCCTCTCTGCCCCAGTGACCTCTACCGAACTTAAAGGTATGTCTTGGGGGCATTCGATTTGGGCAGAACGGGAGCTATCGGTGACAGGGGAGCTAATCCAGTCTTGCGCAGATTAAGAGAAGTGTTTGTGGAGTGGGGTGTGTTGGCGAGGGCGCTGGCGCCGAGAATGGAACACAGGGCTGTCCTATCAGCTCTCCAGGCAGGCTGGCCCTCAGGCCAACTCAGTCCTACAGGAGTCTTTGTACTTCCCAAAGCCTCTCTCTCACACTCTCACTCTCTCTTTCTCTCTTCTCTCTCCTCTTCCCTCCCCCCTCTCTTTATATCTATATACTCTCTTTATATCTATATACTCTCTTTTTTATTTTCCTTATGCTGTATCACTTTCTTTCAGATGCAAAAACTTTGTCTGTGAAATATTTTTGTGAACATGAAAAAAACGTATCGTGAACATTTTCATCCATCACTAGTGCGTGTCACTGGGTGAGCAGTGAGCACAGGTGCACTCTGACCTGATGTGGTCATTCAAGGGTTAAGATGAGCATAGCACATTACATGACCGTATATACATCATGTAAGTATTGTTTAGGGATATTGCATTGATTGTGTACTTCATATATAGTGAAAATAAAGGTTAATAAATAACATTGTGACATAAGGCATCTCTTTGAAGCTGTGGCTTGAATATGTCACTGTAGGGAATTTAGTGAGTATTGTATGTAAGAAAATTATGCCATTTTTTCAATTTTTGAAAATATTGCCTTCCGCTTTCTCATTCAGTCAACTTCCTCACAGTAAGTCAAGTTATTTTATTCAGGAAGCAAATCCAACAAAGAGCAAAGGCTCGTCAAACATTTAAGTAGACAAAAAAATATAATTTGACTGTTAAGGAAATTAGCAGGGTATAAAAGAATGTATTTTTGTGTCGCAAATGCTCAATTTATTTTTCTGAAAGGATTCACATTGTATCAACTTCCAGTTCCCTGTTCACTCTGCCGCAGGGCTGGAGGGCTCAGAAGTTGAGAGAATTAATGAGTTTTTTATTATTATTTATAAAGTAATCTATCTGTATAGAGGGAGGCAGGGAACGCCCTGGAGCAGTGTCCTTTAAACTGGTCCTGGCTCACATTATCTCCTCCAACAGCCCTAGCACAAAGTCAAACAACAAACGAACACTGAGGGCGCTGTACGGAGAGCGAGAGGGAGAGGGAGGAAGGGGTGTAGTGGAGGACATTTCTGAAAGGGAGTGAGGGTGTTAAGTGTGTATTGAGTGGTGTTGTTCTGGAGCAGAGCAGGTCTAAAGGCCTGTTGAGGGTGTGTTTTACACCCTGCAGCTGATACTCAGCATCAGCCATATCTCCACCCACATCAGATCATAGGGGAAAGTGGTGAAATGACATTGATTTTTATTTAGCTGTGTGAAAGCAGTAGGACATTACAGATAGCGAATATGAACCCAGGCTCAATTGAGGAGCTTACCTTTCCCCCCTCCAGCATCAGTTAACCAAAACCTTCTGAACAATTTTAGGAAGGGCATCTCAAGGATACAACCGTCCAGACAATAGTGTCTTTTTACAAACTTTTTTGCAATCTTGTGGAAAAAAAATAATTATAACATTGTCCATGAAAAGTGGCCATCTCTGTTGAGGAACTGGTGAAATCTATGAATAGTAATTAGGCTCAATTTAGCACAGCCCCTGATTGCTGGCCATTTTATTATTTAATGTTTAAATAAGGAAGCGATGTAATCAAGCTTCAATTAACTGATGACTATATCTGGCACCACCCCCTCCAGCTGTCTCCCTGGACCCCCAACTAGCACTTCCTCACACCCAGTCACATGACCAGCACAGCACAGTACACCACAACACAACACAGCCCAGCCCAGCACAGCAGGGTATAGGAGGTTCCACACTGAGAAGGAGTCTGTTTTCCAGCTCCAGTCCATATATGAGAGAGCGTCCCATGTGTCCTGCATGCAGAGAGCCATAAATCTCCCTCTTATGGATACATGTCACATGTTCTGTCTGAATAAGTTGTGGGGCTGGTGGATGGTGGGGGGTTTCCATCCTGATAGAATTAACATGAGGAAATCACTAAACAGCCTTTATGTCTGATGTGCCTCAAGTGCTTCATATTTCCTCAGAGACAGTTTTTGCAGAATAGGATTAATTTGTGGAATAAGATCCATTTTCCCTATCCGGTGTGTGTGTCTGGCTATGGATTGCTGAGCAGTAGGGCTGCGTATGTATGAGGTGAAGAGGTTCTACAGTATAATGGTTGCTTGGATGTCCACTCTGGAGATTGACTGGAGCCCTGTCCTTCTGTAGGATATTTTGCACCACAGCATCAGCTCTGTGAACTGTGTTTAAACCTTTTGTGTGTGTGTGTGTGTGTGTGTGTGTGTGTGTGTGTGTGTGTGTGTGTGTGTGTGTGTGTGTGTGTGTGTGTGTGTGTGTGTGTGTGTGTGTGTGTGTGTGTGTGTGTGTGTGTGTGTGTGTGTTTAACCACCTCCATGATGGGCTAATTGGTTTAGCAGCCAAAGCGCCAAAGGCCAGCCCAGCGTAACGAGACAACGTGAACCTGATGTTGGGGAGGATGCTTCCATGCAATATAAGGGAAGCATGTGTGGGACCATTTCCCCCATTCACAATCTCCCCGGCCCTTTCTAGTTTTATAAAAAGGGACATTATAGTCCAATTCTAACGTTTCAATTTAGGCCAGAAGCTCAGTAGAAACCTCCATCTGCATTGCATTGTGGCGATGGTCTGTGCCTCTTGTCTCATGGAGGTAATCATATCCATACCACAAGTGTATTATTTGTTAACTCATCATTGCATATTAGATGAGATTACCGAGTATTGAAATAAATGCACTCATGCTGTATAAATAACACCCCTAATACTTACCCTAGCCATAACCCTAACTCATACTAGCAGTAGGCCCTTCAGTGAGGCTAGTGGAGACTATTTCTGTGGGGATGTGATCTAAGAGGATCGTTTACTGCTTCCAACTTCATTACTATTCATGAGATGGCTAGGCTAGGGGCTGGGGATTAGGGAGTCCCTCAGTGCTTGTTGTGATGTAGGCCTCAGGCCTCCTCCAACCTCCAGGCTCTGGGACATAGAGGTTCTGTCTGTCAGTGGCTCTATTATCACTCTAAGACCCTTCTGTCCCCACACTGTCCCCACACTGTCTCTGCGTTTAACACTGAACTCACTGGCACCACTAATAGAACAGTCTTTTTGTTTCTTCCCCTCTCTCACCCCATCTCCCTCTCTCATCCCATCTCTCTCTCTCACCCCATCTCCCTCCCTCACCCCATCTCCCTCTCTCATCCCATCTCCCTCTCTCACCCCATCTCCCTTCCTCACCTCATCTCCCTCCCTCACCCCATCTCCCTCTCTCACCCCATCTCCCTCCCTCACCCCATCTCCCTCTCTCACCCCATCTCCCTCTCTCACCCCATCTCCCTACATCCCTACATCTCCCTCCCTCACCCCATCTCCCTCTCTCACCCCATCTCCCTCTCTCACCCCATCTCCTTCTCTCACCCCATCTCCCTCTCTCACCCCATCTCCCTACATCCCTACATCTCCCTCCCTCACCCCATCTCCCTCCCTCACCCCATCTCCCTCTCTCACCCCATCTCCCTCCCTCACCCCATCTCCCTCTCTCACCCCATCTCCCTCCCTCACCCCATCTCCCTCTCTCACCCCATCTCCCTACATCCCTACATCTCCCTCTCTCACCCCATCTCCCTCTCTCACCCCATCTCCCTCTCTCACCCCATCTTCCTCTCTCACCCATCTCCCTACATCCCTACATCTCTCTCCCTCACCCCATATCCCTCTCTCACCCCATCTCCCTCTCTCACCCCATCTCCCTCTCTCACCCCATCTCCCTCTCTCACCCCATCTCCCTCCCTCACCCCATCTCCCTCTCTCACCCCATCTCCCTCTCTCACCCCATCTCCCTCTCTCACCCCATCTCCCTCTCTCACCCCATCTCCCTCTCTCACCCCATCTCCCTCCCTCACCCCATCTCCCTCTCTCACCCCATCTCCCTCCCTCACCCCATCTCCCTCCCTCACCCCATCTCCCTCTCTCCACATCTCCCTCTCTCACCCCATCTCCCTCTCTCACCCCATATCCCTCCCTCACCCCATCTCCCTCTCTCACCCCATCTCCCTCCCTCACCCCATCTCCCTCCCTCACCCCATCTCCCTCTCTCCACATCTCCCTCTCTCACCCCATCTCCCTCTCTCACCCCATCTCCCTCTCTCCACATCTCCCTCTCTCACCCCATCTCCCTCTCTCACCCCATCTCCCTCTCTCACCCCATCGCCCTACATCTCGCACCTTTCATTTTTCCCCCTTTTTTTGTTGGTCCATGTTTCAAGGTTAAAAGACTGTTTTTTAAGATGCCTCTGTACAACTCAATAGTGCAGTCACTCAATCTCATCCATGTGTTATTTAGTACCCTAGCCTTTCTAACTCCCCCTCTGTCTCCTCTCTGCCCTCTCTCCCCAGGTGATGAGCATCCTGAGTAACCCCAACGCGGTGCCCTCCCAGTCCCAGCATGACTTCTCCATCTCCCCCCTCCATGGCAGCCTGGAGTCCTCCAACCCCATCTCAGCCAGCTGCAGCCAGCGCTCTGACTCCATCAAGGGGGTGGACAGCCTGGCTTCCTCCCAGTCCTACTGCCCCCCCACCTACAGCGCCACCAGCTACAGTGTGGACCCTGTCACCGCTGGATACCAGTACAGCCAGTATGGACAGAGTAAGTACTGCATCTGCGTTTATGTGTGAATGTGAGACAGTGAGTGTGTGTGTTTGTATATGAGTGGATGTCTTTTGCCTTTCCCATCTGACCTCCTTCCAAGTCTCCTGCATGTCTTCCATCTCATATTACATGGGACCAGTGGTAGTTAGAGGAAATGGTGCCACCACCACCACCTCCCAGGCCGGGCTGCCCCCTGACCTTTGACTTCTGGTCTGTCAGAGCAGACACGTGCTCCTGATAAAGGCCTCTGATTCCCATTCGGTGCTGTCTAGCTTAGTCACACTATGCTCTGCTCTGCTTGGCTGGGAATGAGGACAGGGCCACTTCAAAGGCACTAATACACCCTGAGGGGCCACACTGTCCTCTTAGCCACCCCTTTCTCTCTCTTTCTATCTCACACACACACACACAAACAAACACACACACACACACACACCTCGGGGCAGGAAACAGGCTGATCTATTAGATTAGCATAATTATTGACTGATGCTGTCACAAGCCTTCATAAGGGGTAAACTGTAGCACACTTCCCCAGCCAGCCTCCTTTGGTCCCATGTGTATACCTGTGCGTGTTTGTTTAGGTGTGTGTGTGCGTGTGTGTCTGTGTGCGTGAGTTTGTGTGACAGTAGTGTTATCTGCAGCCAGCTTGCAGAGCAGAGAGACTGATGGCCGTGTGGATGTGATCTGATCTGTGGTTAATTAAGACAGTGATTGAGCACAGTGGCTGGCTAATGAATGGAGGAGAAAAGAGAGAGCTGCTGTCTACTGATGAAAATGATCGGGGAAGGGAAGTGTGGAGGGCATGAAATCAGAGATGCCAAGTGTAATGAAGACTGGCACACACAATACACTCTGGGACCATGCTGAGTGACAGCATGGAGACACTATGAGGTGGCACATGCCCGTGCCAAGTCTATGCCAACCTCAAACAGGGCATGGGAAAGAGATTGTTTTGTTTTCAAATTATTTCTCATTTTACTCCACTGGTTCTGTCAGAACTGATTTAGAACAGAGTCAGACAGAGAGATGAAATGAACAACAGTGACCAACATGGACATAAGGGTTGGCTGTGTGTTGTGTGTGAGTGTGTTGTGTGTGAGTGTGAGTGTGAGTGTGAGTGTGAGTGTGAGTGTGAGTGTGTGTGTGTGTGTGTGTGTGTGTGTGTGTGTGTGTGTGTGTGTGTGTGTATCCCTCACATGCAAATGTGTGAATCTTTGTGTGTCTGTTCTCTCCAGCTGCAGTTGACTACCTGGCTAAGAACGTGAGTCTGTCCACCCAGAGGAGGATGAAGCTGGGAGACCACTCTGCTGTCCTGGGACTGCTGCAGGTGGAGACGGGACAGGCCTACTGAAACACCCAGCCTCTGCCTGACTCCACCCAGTCTAAACTCAACACCCCCCTACAGTACATACACCACGCTACTGCTGCGCCCCACCCTGCAGCCCATCCACTGCACCAGCACACATTCTCTCTCTCCTCACCCAGCAGGCAGTCAGGCAGTCAGGCTGTGTAAACCTTGGCTCTGCCCCTCCCCTCTACCATCCTCACCCCTGATTGGCTCTCTCCAGACATCCCAGAGACATTGGCTCCAGCCAGCATGGAGAACAGGCCCCTGGCTGCAGTCCAGTCCACACTCAGAGCCATTTCCAAATGTACATTGACCTTGTTGTTTATAGTAGTTCACTAAGCCAATGTCATTCAAATGATAATCCCTCTTGTTTTATATCAATATTGTTTATATTATTATTGCTGTTATGATTATGATTCATGTGATTTAGTTTTTTATTCTCTTCATGGCTCTTTTTTCTGTCAGTGTGATGCTAGCAGATGACTGAGGTGATACAGTGTAGTGTGGTGCAGAGTGTGTCTGTGTGTGTGTGGATGTGTGCGTACGTTCATGCGTGTGGCGGCCCAGTCAGAGAGAGATGCTCCCATGAGAAAATACTACAGTTTACTATAGAATAATACAGTGCTTACTATCGAATTCTATAGTAAATTGTAGTATACTGTAGAATACTATACTACACACTGTAGTATCCCTCGACCATGTATAGTACTTACTATTGAATGTTGTAGTATACTGTAGAACCCCCCCCCAGACACACACACAAATCGTAATTTGTGCCACCCATAAATGGAAACCTACATGCCAAGTATAGAAAATATGTTTTGTCCCCTACAGGTTATAAAAGGGAGCAGACTCTCTGAACTACGGCTCAGACCCCAGATCTACGTACCTACCTACATACAAGGAGAAAGCTTCCACTTCTAAACTATACAGTATTCTACAGTTCCCAAAAACACAACATTTATTCATTTAGTATATACTTTTTTTCTTACTACAGTACTATAGTTATCTGTAATTTCTACAGTATACTTCAGTAAATATTACAGTAGATGCTACAGTAAAGTCCACAAAAACCCTACAGTGAATACTATAGTATTTTTACCATAGTATACAATACCTGATTGTTTCCCAGACTGCTGTTCCTCTGCCTGTTCCCTGAGCTCTAATCTTGGTAAGCGTTTTGACCTTCTCACTTTCATATACAACTTGACATTCCTAAAGAACTTGGCCACTCTGTGGGAAGTCTGGCTGGGCGGATTCTACTGGGAATTGGCAGCGGTTTGGCGGCCAATGGCTTCCCCCCTCCCAACATCTATCCCATCCTTAGCTGTACTTCATGGGGAGGAGGGCATTGTTTGTAAAAACAGGATTGGGGAAATTCATTTTTTCTGTTTAGAAATATGGACCTTGCCAATGAGGACTGAACCCCCTATCCCCCAAACCCCATCTACCACAGAACTCTATGTGACTTTAAGAGAGTAAAGGAGATTAAATGACACAAACATACTGTCAAAGCTAATTCATAATTACCGTTCTCATTACCAGCCACCTTTTATATTCTCTTATGATAATTGAGACATTTTCTAAAGGCACATGCAGCTGTTTACCACTTTGGTTTGGACCAAGTCTGCATTCCTGTGAAACATTCCTCCAGGATGGTTGAGTAACTCAAGTCACATTCCCTTTCTGCTCATGATGAGATTAAGAGTACACAAGCTGTGCCAGTCACATGCACTTTGGCAAATCAAATAATCCAGTCAATTGTGAAAGGGCACAGGTAACAGCCCTGGCTGGCCCCCTCTCTGGCTTTGACTGAATACTCCCTCCTCCTAGTCCCCTGGACATTCAACTCCTGCTTTGACCGACACACTCACAGAAATGTACTAAAACAAACAATTTTTTTTAGAATAGCAAATATGAAACATCTGTGTAGCACTCATAGTTGACATTTAACACAATCTATTTTGGGCTGAATTCTAACTTGAGATATGTTTGCATAACTCCCATTGACATCAGTGTGTGATTGTTTTGCAAAAGTTGGAGTGAGTTAGGTATGCATATTTCAAGTCAGGATTTAGTCCTTAGTCGCATATACATGGACATGATACAGTAGACGGGTAGATTGTGAATTGTTTGATTATAAAAAGTATGTTTTATACTAAAACAAGAACAATGTTTAGTGGTAGTTAAAGCAAGAGATCTGCGGAAGTCAGTGTATTTTTTATTTACTGGTTTCCTTCTGTTGTTTTTGGTTGTGTTATATTGTATTGATTTCTTTCAACAAAATGCAGTGTTTTGCGCCCAGCTAAGTAAGGAATTCTGTATATTTAATTAGGAAAAAATTCCAATAAATTTCCTCGATTTAATAATTGTATAAAAGAGGTTGAAACTCAACTGAGTGGATTTATGTTAGTAGACAGAGAGAGAGCGAGAGAGAGAGAGAGAGAGAGAGAGAGTCTCGGACCAATGTGTTTTGATGGTGACCAGATGGAACCTATTATACCACACCTGTGCAGCCAGGAGCATTGGAAGGTGTATTCCAGCACTTGATCTTATGGACTCATGATCTGAGTGCAGACCTTACCGTGGACCATACATATCTATCTGACCTCTGACCTCTCAGTGTGAAACATTGTCGAGGGGCTCAGCAGCACAGCTTTGATGCCATGAAGGATGGTGACCTCTCCTTTCTGGGAAAGAGGTTAGAATAGAATGGTGGACCGACCAGTGTGTTCTCTGGCTATGTGTGTGTGCAGCCAGGCTCCAGTGGAGGACTGAAAGTAATGACTCTGAAGCACTGAACCCAGGCTGGTCTAAAATATCTGTTTAAAAATGCCACATTATTGTGTATATAAAAAAAATGTTTTTTTAAATGCTTTTAGTGTATCAAATCCATTTCTAACACCTGCGTTAATCGACATTTGGATATTTAAATCATTATGACTCTTCCTCTCCCCACCTTCTCTCTGACCCCTAACCTGTTTACTTGCTTTATGGCATCTGTGTTTTTCTTTTTTCCCTTCCTGTTCCGCATGTGTGGATATTACCATGGTATAATTTATTCTGCTGTATGAAGTATTAGAGTAGTGGGAACTTGTATTGGTATTTACTACCTTCAGCCTGTTGGTGTGTTGACTGTAACACTGGCGTAACTGTTATCAATTAAAGCTCTAAAACAGATCCAGCGCTGTGCTTTGTCCTTTTTGAGCTTTCGCATCAAAATACAATAATACAACATAAAGTCACAATAGACTCCAAATTGGTCATTTTTTTATGTAAGAAAAATGTGTATCATGAGTATTCAGCCTGATGGGGATTCATCTGAACTTTTCACCTTTCTTTTCCCTACAATGCCCACTTGCTCTGTGTAGTGTAGTGCACACGTGTGCATACATGGACACGCGCACATGTGTATTACATTCTATGAGCTTCAGGGAACATGTCTGTTTCCATCACAGTGAGCATTGTCTGAGAGAGAGAGCAAGAGAGAGCTGAGCAGTCCCAGAAAGAGGTACACCCTGGGGGAGCTGCACAGGACTGTTGCAGAGCACAGCTGTAGGAAGTCATTCATTCTGTACATTGTCCAGCTATGATCTCCTCTCTGTCTGTCTGTCTGTCTGTCTGTCTGTCTGTCTGTCTGTCTGTCTGGCTAGGGCCCATGTGCTCTGGAATGGTGTTTGTTAATGTTTGCATACAGTCACAGCAAATCTCAGTGGTATGCTAAGAGCATTGAGGAATCTGTCCAGTGTGGCATTGGGACGGTCATCTGTGCTGTATATTACAGTAGCAAAGCTCCTCTTACCATTCCCACTGTTAAATGGCATGGGGATAGCGCTTTAGGTATGTCCACAATGAAACACATTCATTTTAAAACACTTACACATTTCAGCAGTCCATTACTGTAATGTATTATATAGTTTTATTGATGGAGACAGATGGGAAATGAATGACAGGGGCAATGAGAGGGACATACTGTAGTGAGTAAAGTGATGAACTCTGTGATTGAACCTTTGTCTCCCGGGGTAATATGTGGTCTGTAACTGGCAGTGCTGACACTACATCAAACTCTCTTAGACAACACGTTTATTATATTGATTGAAAATGAACTGCCCACTATACCTTTTTCCAAAGGCATTAACAAGGGTAAAGCAGTTGCAGTGTACTTAAATGATCCTACTGATCATACATTAACAAAGTGTTTTAGTTTTTTAGAAATACAGCATACAATTGCCTACTTCTTTATAATACATCACACTGTCATTTATGCAAACAATGAAATTAATGATGCAATGAATGACAAATTGAGGTATTTATACTCAGTATGAATCCTGTGTATTTTATTTATTTACAATTAAAACACATACTTATCCTTCATATCTTGGTTGTCATCAAACAATGAAAAGTAAATGTTACACAACAGCAAAATATTATTTCAAACGCTAACAGTGTATCAGCTTGGAGATTGCTGCACAGTAAATAAGGTATGTTATTGGGACCAAATATTGTCCATCTCAAAATCTATTTCAGAAAAAAAGAGTTTGATTCTGAAGTGAGAGAATTGAAGGAATTGGTAGAGGAATTGGAAATGATGTTTTAATTCATTTGATAGAATTTGTTAAAATCTAAAATCATCTAATGTAATTGGACTGAAAAGAGTTGTGTGAGAAAATGGTGCTATGATTTGAGAACTGAAATACTGGTGGTTGTTGTTACTGCATATCCTTGGACATTCTGCAATAATTGGCTGTTGAGACTGTTCTGTAATTGTTTTTTTCCATTGCAATTCACTACAAAACTGTATTCTTGTGTTGATTTTTTAAAAGAACTGACACCAGCCCTAATTGTCATATATGCCAACGGACCTCTGCGGCTTTGTCCTGACATTGTTCCAATGTGCATTGGTATCAGGATCGTTCCTCAGTGTGTCATGGTAAACCCCATCCTTCTAAAGTGTGTGTGGGTGTCCAGATGAAACCCATGCATGTGTTCTAGTTGTCCTCTTTGGTCTGACGTGGTCCTGAAGCCCCAGCCTGGGACTGTTGTTTTCCTCTGGGCTGCTGTCACTCAGACAGGGACGAGGGCTGGGGTGGCAGCCCCAGCCAGCGGTGTATGGGTGCAGCTTTGTGACACTTCACTCTTCTCCTCCTTTGATCCCCTAATTGATTGACTACAGGAGCAGGGGATAAACAGAGCCCACAAGAGCCGATTCCCCTCGCCTCTCTGGAATGGTTTAGATAAAGTGCAGAGGGCCTGTCTATATAGTTCTCCTATACGGACGTAGGGCCATTGAAGGTGGCTGTGCGGTGTGCCACGGTGGCTTAGCTCTGGGCTGTGTCAGTCATTCAGCGAGTCAGTCCTGGGCCCAGGGCTTGTGTCCTGCCTGGTGCAGAGCTACGTGGCTGCTGGAGGTAATGGGTTTGTTTAGATCACAGGGATGGAAATGAAACTCCTGAGCCTCAGAGTGGAGAGAGAAGACCAAGGGGCCCTATCACTCAGGAGGCAGGGATGGACAGATGGAGAAGTCAGTGCTACAGTATAGCCAACCAGCCAGCCACACACTTCCAGAGTGAGTCATAAAGGCTGTGATTCAGATCTAATTGAGGACCTTGGCAGTGCTGTAATGTAAAACCTGCAATTGAAGAGCGGGCGATTGAGAGGCGTGGAGAATGAGGAGGAAAGGTAGGAAGGAAATAACCAGTGAGAGTTCTCCCTCATGAGGAAACCTTCTGCCTGTAATAACTCTAAAAGTTTATGGGACCAAAAGAATCATCAAAACATCATCTAAATATATAGTAAGAAGACGTTGGGGGGAATTTCAAAACTCCACAATGATAAGTGATGAATCCGGAATATGCTAATAGTTTTCTAATAGTATTCTCTGCAGGGGTTCAAAGCAGTGTGTATGTACATGCTGAGGAATGATTAAGATAGGCTTTAGGAAGACAGGGTTTTATTCTTTGAGCTTATGTGTCATGTGGACTAAAAAAGCTCCCAGCTGTCGCCATGAAAGCACTTACAGTATAATAATCCCCCAAATCCTGTAATTATTCCAGCATAGGCTGTGTACCTGAGCCGCAGATTTCTGCTCGACACCTCTAGGATCCCCCCGCCTACACACACACACACACACACACACACACACACACACACACACACACACACACACACACACACACACACACACACACACACACACACACACACACCTCCCCCTGAAGGAGTTTGAAAGGGAGATGAGGGAGAAAAAAAAGGCCAAGTGAAGTTGTAAATCTAAGAGAGTGAGATAAAATCACTGTGAAGCCCAGCTTGATTTACATTTCAAATCTGTGCTGTGCTCTCAGACTAATTAATATTAATAACAAAAATGGAAATGAGTGCAGACAGTGGCGGCCCCTAAGTAAAGAACAAACTCGGTTCATTCAGTCAGGAGATATATACATGTCCTTTCTCAGGAGAAGTGGGCTCCTAACAGGCGTGACGCCTGGGCATAGACCGCCATAGACAGAGACAATTTTTCTAGATAATAGCCTATCACGCAGGATACAATTTAAATTAAAAAATGCAATTTTCACCTTGAAATGAACAAATGATTACAATTTCTATACAAATTAAGGCATCCAGGCTGTGCCTCAGTACTGTGCCAGGGCCATGAAACTTGACATAATTACCATGAAATACATTTTCAAATATTTGTATTTTGTCCATCGCTTTAAAACATGCAACTCTGCCTTCTGTGGGTTTGTGATCTCACCTTCTGGGGGAAATACATAAAAAAGAGAGAAAATCATCAGAGATGAAAAGCTCTTCAACCCCAGAGATAAAAACATGCACACATGGGTACACAGTAAGTCAGTGGTGTGGCTCTGCACAGCGGCCCCCGTAGCTATCTCTAAAAGCCAAATTACGGTTCCTTATCAAGGGAATCATATCTACTAGCTATCTGCTCCTGCATGAGATAGGCTCCTCTCTCTCTCTCTCTCTCTCTCTCTTTCCTCCAGCTCTGCTCTGCGTTCATTGCCACAAATGCTGTTTATTTGTGATTACAGACACCCTTTGAATAAAATATGTTTTGTGTTTGAGATCCAAAGTCTCGGTAGATTCTGAACCCAAGAGATTCTTGAGAGAGGAGGGTTTCGCATGGAGCAAGCACCTTATTTGGGCAGTGATGCTGGAAGTGGTCTGGGGAGGAAAATAGAAAGAAAGAGAGAGAGAGATAGAGAGAGAGGGGGATGAAAGTCTAGCCCATGGGAAATATGAGACAAGACCTTAGACTGTTATGATGTTTGTATCATATAAGTGCTTTCTTAAAGGATTCATACAAAGATTGAGCGTTCAAATGAGAATAGATTAAGAAGTTGAGAAACAAAGTTTATGATTTTATTTGTAAAAAAACCTTATACAACTGGGCATTTTATGTTGCAGACTGAGTGTTATTATTTTGATGGTAGTAAGAGCTAGGTTTTCATTTTTGCAGACCGTTGTGGTACATCTTTTAGCCAGCAGCATACCACCCTGCATCCCACTACTGGATTGCCTCAGAAACTAATTAGGGTTGGTCCTGGATGGGAGACCAGATGCTGTTGGAAGTGGTGTTGGAGGGCCAGTAGGAAGCACTCTTTCCTCTGGTATAAAAAAATATCCCAGTGCCCCAGTGCAGTGATTGGGGAAATTGCCCAGTATAGGGTGCCGTCTTTCAGATTGGATGTTAAATGGGTGACCTGACTCTCTGTGATCACTAAAGATCCCATTGCACTTATGGTAAGGGTAGGGGTGTTAATCCTGGTGTTCTGGCTAAATTCCCAATCTGATCATCATGACCACCTAATCACCCCCAGCTTCTAATTGGCTCATTCATCCCCCTTCCTCTCCCCTGTAACTATTTCCCAGGTTGTTGTTGTAAATTATAATTTGTTCTCAAACTTACTTGGATGTGGAAATAAGTGATGGCTCCATTGTGGTCAATCAATGCTATTGTTCCCTATTTGTAGGATAGGGTGGAAGACCCCAGCCCTAGAGAAGTTCACTTGAAAATAAATGCTGTCCTTCCCCTCCCTGGCCAGTCAAGGCTCAGACAGTGATCACCTCTTTCTCCATCCTTCTCTCCTTTTCCCCTCAATATCTTAGACTCCCTCAGCCAGAAAGGCACACATCAGATTGAAATAGTTGACCTCTTAATATTGGGGTCAGCGTCGCACCGGCAGCAATTTCACACTCAAGATGGAAGGGAAATGAACAGTGAGGATGCTAGGGGTGACATGGAACCCTGACCACCCCAGTGGATGCCACTCTGACCTCTTTACCAAGCTAGACTGGGCAGGACAGGGTATATAGAGAGAGAGTGGTACAGGAGTACACACCTGAGAAACTGGCACCCAACTGCCCTCTGATCCCGCAAAAAAACACTAGAGGGACAAGGAACTGACTTACAATCACTGCTACTGACAAACTGACCCCAAAGGTGGAAAGCTACAAATTCCACTTACCACAGCCAGAGTCTAATTGAGAGTTAGACTGACGCGTTGCTTTAAAAGACCCACCGTATCAGAGAAGGTGTAGCTGTATCACTTCTCAATGTCACAGCTCCTGGGCATGAAAAAATGTGTCTTTATCTGTCTGTAATATAAACAATCATAGGAAATAAAAAAACGTTAAATCAAAATGTAAGAATTTGTATGTTATAATTATTAAACATTTCTGTTATCTGTTTCGAGTGTGAATGTGCTTTATGTGTCAGTTTTGTGAATGAACACAGAGACAATGATGACAGTTTGGTTACCCAGCCTCTGGGTTTGAGCTCCTCTGAGTAATGTATTGCTAAGTGGCTGTCAGGTTCATGAAGGAGGGGGGAAAGTGTGCAAATAGAGTGTCAGATCAGCACCCCAGGGAACAGAGGTGAGGAGAGAGTGTGTGTGTGTGTGTGTGTGTGTGTGTGTGTGTGTGTGTGTGTGTGTGTGTGTGTGTGTGTGTGTGTGTGTGTGTGTGTGTGTGTGTGTGTGTGTGTGTGTGTGTGTGTGTGTGTGTGTGTGTGTGTGTAATGACTGTTCAACCCACCTCACCAGTCCCAAGAGCCCTCTGCCCCCCTGTCTGTCCTCTCCTCTCCTCTGGTTTCCCGGACCTGCCTGTCTCTCTGCCTCCCCCTGTCTGTCCTCTCCTCTCCTCTGGTTTCCCTGCCCTGGCTGTCTCTCTGCCTCCCCCTGTCTGTCCTCTCCTCTGGTTTCCCGGCCCTGGCTGTCTCTCTGCCTCCCCCTGTCTGTCCTCTCCTCTCCTCTCCTCTGGTTTCCCGGCCCTGGCTGTCTCTCTGCCTCCCCCTGTCTGTCCTCTCCTCTCCTCTGGTTTCCCGGCCCTGGCTGTCTCTCTGCCTCTCCCTGTCTGTCCTCTCCTCTCCTCTGGTTTCTCTGCCCTGGCTGTCTCTCTACCTCCACCTGTCTGTCCTCTCCTCTCCTCTGGTTTCCCGGCCCTGGCTGTCTCTCTGCCTCCCCCTGTCTGTCCTCTCCTCTGGTTTCCCGGCCCTGGCTGTCTCTCTGCCTCTCCCTGTCTGTCCTCTCCTCTCCTCTGGTTTCCCGGCCCTGGCTGTCTCTCTGCCTCCCCCTGTCTGTCCTCTCCTCTCCTCTGGTTTCTCTGCCCTGGCTGTCTCTCTGCCTCCCCCTGTCTGTCCTCTCCTCTCCTATGGTTTCCCGGCCCTGGCTGTCTCTCTGCCTCCCCTTGTCTGTCCTCTCCTCTCCTCTGGTTTCCCGGCCCTGGCTGTCTCTCTGCCTCCCCCTGTCTGCTCCTCACTGCTCCCGACTGGGCACAGCTGGAGAGCGGTTCCTTATTCATTCATGAGAGAAGCACCGGATAAATAAAAAGGTTCATTACCGCGCTAAAGTGTTACTAATGACATGTACCTGCCACCAAGCACCTCTGAAAATCTAATGTGACACACTAGAAAATGGAAAATCTATTCCGCTGCACTAGGGCCTCCAGTGATGCCGCCACATATTCAATGGAAATTTACCTCCGCATGCCCCCCATTTATGTCTCTCTAAAACTAATATTTACAATCCCATAGTCATTATGTCCTACCAGGCCCTGTGCACCCGCTGTCACGACCTCCATATTAACTGAATATTGGACTCTGAGAACTTAGCATGGGAAGAGAGCCTCCTCTTTTGAATGAGAAGGGCAGCACCAGAGAACCCCCCCCCCCCCCAAAAAAAAAAAAGATGAATACCGCCTTTCCCCCCTCTCCCCCTAACCCACCGCATCACACAACATTCCATGATTTGATAATCCAACATCAATATGCACAGTGATATAAAGTATAACCTACAAATGGCACATAACTACCTCCACCATGTAGTATATTCAAATACTTTATTACTAAAGATTCATCAGGCACTTTTTAGATTTATTTATTGTGACATTTTTATCACCAAATCATCTCTTCCCAGGTTATAAAAATGTGTCAATCAACTGGTGGACTTATGTAAATAGGCCTCCTAGCCCAGTGTTGAGCAGCAGCCAGGATGATCTAATTAAGACTGTTAAATGCCTACTCCAACTTCTGTTACACAAGCAGTGCTGCATTGAGAAAGCTGTGTGGCTGCCATGGTAACGGGGCTTAAGAGTCTTTTAAGGTGCACTTAAGAGAAATGGTGCATCAGGCCATGGTAATATTATCTTCTGGTGGATGCTTGACATCCTCACAGCTAGTGAATGCAATTTTAATACATTTTCAGAAAATCGTAGTATGCAGATATTGTAGAATCTGATAACAAATATTACCCACATCAGTAAAAGGGAAATGTTGCACCAGATCAAGTTCTCTATCCAAAGCTGCATTACATGATTGTTTTCTTATACAAACTGTGAAATAATGATCGTAATCTATGTCAAAATGCTAAGAAAGTGGACATGACCTGTGGAAATAATCAATGAGAATAAACAGAAATGAAGTAATGGACAATACACAGACACAGTGCCTTCAGAAAGTATTCACACACCTTGACGTATGTGTTACAGCCTGAATTCAAAATGGATCAAATAAAATCAAAATCTCACCCATCTACATACAATAACCTATAATGACAAAGTGAAAACATGTTTTTATAAATGTTTGTACATTTGTTGCCACTGAAGTACAGAAATATCTCATTTACATAAGTATTCACATCCCTGAGTCAATACATGTTGGAATCACCTTTGGCAGCGATTACAGCTGTGGGTCTTTCTGAGTAAGTCTCTAAGAGCTTTGCATGCCTGGATTGTACAATATCAGTCATAGATTGTTCTCTCTGCTACCGCACGGCAAGCGGTACCGGAGTGCCAAGTCTAGTATTGTGGCATAACTACAATGTTGTTGATTCTTCCTCAGTTTTCTCCTATCACAGCCATTAAAATCTGTAACTGTTAAACTCTGTAACTGTGAAATCCCTGAATGGTTTTCTTCCTCTCCGGAAACTAAGTTAGGAACGATGCCTGCATCTTTGTAGTGACTGGATGTATTGATACACCACACAAAGTGTAATTAATAACTTTACCACGCTCTAAGGGATATTCAATGTCTGTTTTTTGTTTAGTTTTTTTTAGTTTAGTTTTTGTTTACCCATCTACCCTCCTTTGTGAGGCATTGGAAAACCTCCCTGGTCTTTGTGGTTGAATCTGTGTTTGAAATTCACTGCTTGACTGAAGAAACGTACAGATAATTAATTGTATGTGTGGGGTACAGAGATGAGGTAGTCATTCAAAAATCATGTTAAACACTATTTTTGCACACAGAGTGAGTCCATGCAACTTATTATGTGACTTGTTAAGTTTTGCTGCAGCACCCTCAGCACCCCTACTTCCCGCGGATATGACTAAATATATTCCCTGTTGCTATCAAAGCCATTCTTAAGGGTATGTTTAACAGAGCAAATGAAATGTAACCATACCTTACACGTGATCTATCATAAATTATGCTATTTGGGCCTAAATAGCATTTGCAAAGTCATCAACAACTATTGTTTAAATTCAACCCAGGGTTCAACTACAACTAGACAATACATATATATATATATGCCTTGGGTTTCAAGCTTGGTTTGATTTGACGTTTCATTTTCAAGTTAATAATTAATAACTTGGATTCATGTCTCCATCTCAACCAAAAATATAAGTTAAAGAATGGGACTAAATCAAATCAAACTTGAAATGCACTTTACATAAACATTTATTTAGATTTAGTCCTGTTCTTTAACTTTGATTCTTGGTTGAGATGCAGACGTGAATCCAACATATGTGGGGAGGCAGGTAGCCTAGTGGTTAGAGTGTTGGACTAGGAACCGAAAGGTTGCAAGATCGAATCCCAGAGGTGACAAAGTAAACATCTGTCATTCAAGACCGTTAACTCCCTGTTTCTAGGCCGCCATTGAAAATAAGAATTTGTTCTTAACTAAATTGCCTAGTTAAATAAATGAATTATTACTTTGAAGACAAACTGGAATTAAAGTCAAGGGCACAAAATATATATCCTTCAAATTTTTATATTTGGTTGCTTTGACAACCAAACACAGTTTAATATCACTTTTGCAATACAGTAAATAGCCTATTAACAAATGATATGTTGGATTCAAGTCTCCAACTAAACCAACATTAAAGTTAACGAATAGGATTAAGCCAGTGGCCCAGATGAAACTATGCAAGCATTAGATATCCTTTAAATGTTTATATTTGGTTGCATTGACAACCAAACACAATTCAATACTACTTTTGTAATACAGTAAATAGCCTAAATTTAAGACTACCTTACAAACTAATGTCACAGTATTTATTCAACCTTAAAATCAGTAACACATCCATGGCCACAGGTTAGCCTACAGTGACTATACACGTATTCTAATGTCATCATAGAAAGAGTGCACGTTCAAGATAGCATGCAAATATCACAGGTCGGTGGAGAGCTTCACAAAGATCTTCACAATTTCTTATAATAATCTGTGCAGAATCTCGAATGGCATTGATCACTTGCACTATGTACTTAATGACATCCCAACCGCAATCCAGGTCATTTGGTTCTGCTATTATATGAAGCACAGTGATAATACATTAAGTTGTTGTATAAATACAACATATCTGACATTGTGTTCCCATTTGAACTTTGTTGTGCTATTAAATAGTTGAAAGCAGTGATAACACATTTAGATAACAGCTAAACCAAAAATCAGACATTGTTTTTCCACTTTGGTTGTGCTTTTATAGTAGATGGTTGAAAGCATACATAGTTGCATTGGGAATTCAACAAACTTCTGACTGTCTTTTTGAGTGGGTAGATAAAGGTTTTGATCAACTTCTCTACCAAATATTACCCACATTTCCACATTAAATTGACTTGGTGTACCCACTGGGCAGTCTTTATCCACCAATACATCATTGTGTGTTTTATTTATAATTTCATGATATGAAACAGTAATGAATTCATAATTAAGCCCAATATTATTTCATTTAAAATGGTAAAGCATATGCAGCTCCTGCTGCTATCAACAATCAAATAATAAGTGATATGCAGCGAGTGTCCTGGAACATACAGTATGGTGCTCCTCGCCTGTCAGTCTGCATTAGGTTCCCCTGGTAGCCAGCTGCATATTGTTGTCCCCTCCGCGGCCCTCCCAGCCTAGAAGACCTGTTGGTTGAGTCTTAAGGGCCCTCTAATTAAATCAGTGGCCCCATCAGCGTCTCAGCAGAGACTCAAATTACTGTTTGCTCAACATGTCTGCCATTTTGACTGATTAATTCATATGACGCCAAACCAAATGTTCTGCCTTGTTTATCATATTACAACCAAGCTCTGCACTCTCCACCCCAGCTATTTAATGTTTTCTGGCTCTGAGACTGTCTACACGAAGTATTTCTAGAAAGCACTAATTTGTTAAATCAAGTTTAGGATGAATCAAGAAGACTCCTACCTAAAAGTTGCTAATTGAAGAATGTTATAAGACCACTAAAGGAAACATCATTTCTTAGAGTAGATTAGCTGGTAATTGCAGCTGTTTGAAATACTACCAGGGAGAGATTAGGATGAGGTTGTTAATGTGAACATATGATTATCAGATAACCCACTTAAGTTAGAATATTATCAACATATCCTCTCTTGCCTAACATGCAGACATGCATGGAATACTGTAGGGCAGGCCTGGCCATCGTATTCATGTATGGCCCTCCAAACACCTTGTGTAGAAGATACAGGTACGCTGAGCCTCTCGTCCTCTGTCTCTGTGTTGTGTATTTATTTTCAACATATTCTTACACCATCGTATTAATGTATGGCCCTCCAAACACCTTCTATAAAAGGTACGCTGATACAGTATACAGTATACAGTATAAAAGTACAAATAACGGTACTTTGCAAAATAACCTATTAAATTCAAACCAAAACAAAAGTCATATTACAGTTTGTTTTATTGCTTTGGTACTATTTTCATAGGTATGTGCTCAAATGTTCACAATACTTAGTACAAAACTCAAAACAGATAATCAAAGACTGTTTTTTCAAAACTTTAAGCACATTTGCAATTGACTAAGCACAACACACAAACTATCACAATAACTTTCTTCACTAAACCTAATCATTGTTTAACCTGGTGAACCTATATATTTAAACTGGTTTGTCTACTGTGTATGGATTTTGAGAACTACAGAAATAGAATGTTTGTTTGTAAAGTATAAAAATCTAAATGACATGTATGATACATGATAACCATTAATAATGTCTACTTGTTATGACTACCAGGCTGTAATACAACCGGACGTGATTGGGAGTCCCATAGGGCAGCCCACAATTGGCCCAGGTTTTGGCCGTCATTGTAAATAAGAATTTGTTCTTAACAGACTTGCCTAGTTAAATAAAGGTTGAAATAAAATAAAAAATGTCTAATTCATTTCACATAGTGGTAACCACAATTGGTCGTCATATAAAAGGGAATGTGTGGAAACTTGACATTTCTTTCAACATGGAGCAGGATAGACAGCAAGGGAGAGGAAGAACTCAAAGAGCTTGTGGACAAGGGGCCGGCAGAGAGGTCAAAGAGGTAGGCATCGGCCCCATCAAAGAGTTCAAAGAGGTGGGCATGGGCCCCGTCAAAGAGTTCAAAGAGGTGGACATGGGCCCCGTCAAAGAGTTCAAAGAGGTAGGCATGGGCCCTGTCAAAGAGTTCAAAGAGGTGGGCATGGGCCCCGTCAAAGAGTTCAAAGAGGTGGGCATGGGCCCCGTCAAAGAGTTCAAAGAGGTGGGCATGGGCCCCGTCAAAGAGTTCAAAGAGGTAGGCATGGGCCCCGTCAAAGAGTTCAAAGAGGTAGGCATGGGCCCCGTCAAAGAGTTCAAAGAGGTGGGCATGGGCCCCATCAAAGAGTTCAAAGAGGTGGGCATGGGCCCCGTCAAAGAGTTCAAAGAGGTGGACATGGGCCCCGTCAAAGAGTTCAAAGAGGTAGGCATGGGCCCCGTCAAAGAGTTCAAAGAGGTGGACATGGGCCCCGTCAAAGAGTTCAAAGAGGTAGGCATGGGCCCCGTCAAAGAGTTCAAAGAGGTGGGCATGGGCCCCATCAAAGAGTTCAAAGAGGTGGGCATGGGCCCCGTCAAAGAGTTCAAAGAGGTGGGCATGGGCCCTGTCAAAGAGTTCAAAGAGGTGGGCATGGGCCCCGTCAAAGAGTTCAAAGAGGTGGGCATGGGCCCCGTCAAAGAGTTCAAAGAGGTGGGCATGGGCCCTGCCAAAGAGTTCAAAGAGGTGGGCATGGGCCCCGTCAAAGAGTTCAAAGAGGTGGGCATGGGCCCCGTCAAAGAGTTCAAAGAGGTGGGCATGGGCCCCGTCAAAGAGTTCAAAGAGGTGGGCATGGGCCCTGTCAAAGAGTTCAAAGAGGTGGGCATGGGCCCCGTCAAAGAGTTCAAAGAGGTGGGCATGGGCCTCGTCAAAGAAGTGGACATCAGAGAGCGGGAGGCAGAGGACAGGGAACTGTCTGATGAAGTCCAGGACATTGTAGTTGACCATGTCAATTCCATCATGAGAACATTTCACCAAGAATATGCACTATGCTTTACTATTACATTTACAGTAAATGACATGTTGTAATGCATGCAAATTGACCAAACATGTTACAGTATTCTTACAGTACGATATATTGACAGTTTACCCCATGGTGGTGGCCGTGGTAGTGTGCTGACCAACCAGCAGGACTGGGCATGGGTGGAATGGTGGGGGCCAGGAATGACATCCACCATGCATAGATGGTTCAGGCATTGTTTCGGGCCCATCCCTGATTCTGCCCACATATTTTTTTTCTGCCCCCTAATATCGCCATCCCCATGAGCGTGCCACCCTCCTTCTGGCTATGGATGAGGCATGCGATGACTTCAATGCAGACCAATGTCAAGCTTGGATTCGCCATGTCAAAAGCTTTTTCCCGCGATGCATGAATGGGGACATTCACTGTGATGTGGATGAAAATGTATGGCCAAATGCTCAAGACAGGCTTGATGCAAATGAATGCGTGCTAAACATTATGTTTATTTTCATTGATTTAAGTTGTTTCATTTAATTTCTTACATTTGATTACAGACAGTACACCTATGTTGCAATTATCTGAAAGATCGAAAGTATTTTTTTGCATGAATGATTGAAGAGGACGTGTTCATTGATCACACATTGGATAGATACAGTATTATGGAAATTATAGATTTTCTGTACATTTTGTTGGGTAATGTAAGTGTATTGATTATTGTGAATTATTATTATGTAATTTACAGTATTGTAGCATATTACTTTCATCACTTCTAAGGGTGATTTGAAACACGTATCTTGCATTGTTTGCTATTGGATGAACTGGTAGTTAAAACTACTAAATTGAAAATGTATAATTAAGTTGTGTTTTAAAGGTGAGTAAACCAATGTTCTCATTACATTTCAGAATAAATGTAATTTTTGAATCAATAGTTGTATGGTGAGAGATGTTTACAATCCAAAGGAATGCACAATGACAGGTTTTGAATTGTGACCAGTTTTGTACTGAAAATAGCACCAAAGCAATTTAAAAAACTGTATTTATTGTAGGTGTGTTACCATTACAGGCATGTTGGTACATACAAGTAATTGTCCAAAGCGAAAGAGATAACTGTGGTGTAATAGAAGGATTGCAGATTGGTCATACAATTATCAACACCTTCTGGCTCAAACATCATTTTTTTACTGTAATATGTAGACTTACAGTAAAATAACTCTCAAGGCTAAATAATATTTATGCACATCTCTTACTCCTACCTAAATGTGGGAGGATGTTTTCAACACTCTCAGATGAGTGATTTCCTCCTGGTATTGGATTCCCACCCTCCCTCGCTACACTAAGGGGGGACAACATCAAAAGCCTCTTTTCAGCAGCCTGGCACCCCAGGTCCCTAATTATGCCCATAATGGAAGGTAACTGTGCTCTGTGCTGTGGTTGCCAGTCTCTGCCAGGGGGGGATATCCACCCCCCTCCCCGCTGCTGTGCCCAGGACCATGAGTGTATTTAGGGGTGAGTGCGTGTTTATGTGTGTGTATGTATGTGTGCGTGTGTGTGTGTGTGTGTGTGTGTGTGTGTGTGTGTGTGTGTGTGTGTGTGTGTGTGTGAGAGAGAGAGAGAGAGAGAGAGAGAGAGAGAGCGAGAAAGAGAGCGAGAAAAAGAGAGGGAGACACAGAGAGAGAGACAGAGAGAGAGAGAGAGGAGCCAATTGCTTGGCCAACTCTTCTCTACTTGGCCAACAGGCACAATAAGAAGATCAGGAGGAGAATGAGAAATGCTCAGTGTTGGTTAAACGCTCTGTGTGTTGTAAGATCGCAGGCCTTAAATGACAGCCATGGAAAAGAGCTTCCCTGCGGTCCTATAAACCACATTAGCCACTAGCCAGGCAGTTGATTTAGGCTTATGTGAGGAGACCTCCCCTGAACACCAAACTGCAGTGCATCTGTGAATGAGGGATGGGAAAATGTTCTGTATGAGTGGTCTGGTCGCTAGGAGAGTCGAGCATAGACATAGAGACTTATTAAACACACACTTCAGCATGTATGAATTTGATAACTCCATTAACATGTTACTTTGCACTTGGTGATGTCTGTATATAGCGTTCATGGGATATGTAGGCCGATAATGTATTTTTTATTGTCAGGCACAATCCTAATTTACATCATTATTAAATTCTGGATATTAGGAAATTAATTTAAACCTATCTTCTTCTGAGGTTCATGAATTGCCCATAAGAAGCTTTGGCTACGCATGTGGTTGTTAACAGTAGCCCTCTAACCTTCTGCCCAAAGGTCAGTCTTCTACCTCACACTCCACACTGACGGGCTTCCTCAGTACATTCAGTTGAGAACGGAGTCCATGACAAATCCCTTACTCTCAGCAGATAAAGGAGGAGGGCTTAAACCTGTTACAGTCAGCTTCTCACCTGGATCATAAGAGCTCCCACTCAGGCCATGCAAACCAATCCCCTCTCTTTCTCTCCCCAGCCGTCTAGAATCCTCCAGGATGGTCCCTCACAAAGACCTGGTATAAAGTCCCCTGCGTGTTCGCTTATTGAGTTACCTGTAGCTAAGCTCTGAGCGAGCACACACAATGGCAGGCGGTGATGACGGCGCAGGCCCTAACCCCTCGTCCCCGGCCTTTCCCCTGCCTCATTTCCTTGCGGCGGCTGCCATTTCACAGCTGTTAGCCAGCAACTCTCTTTGTCATGATTAGTGACAAATGAATAGATGCCTCCTGGTAATCAGCTTTCATTAGGCCTGTCAAAGCGTCAACGCCGTTCGCACACCGCCACTGGACACGGGGCGATCACCTCCCAGCCCGTAGACACTACAGTGGACGAGCGGCACGAGGCAGCACTGTCCAGTGCTCTCCACTGCTGTGTCCATGGTGGGGCTAAAGTGTTGGTAACCTGGGCATTAGCACGCTCCTCATTGGCCCAAGGGTTAGTTAGCAGTGCTCCGTGTGGCACTGCTAGATGGTGGTCATTGTGGGAATGGTATAAAAACTGGTCTTTCTGCTGGGGTGTAATTGGGCCTAGCATGCTCCAAATGGACTGTGAAATGTATGGGGGGGGGGGGTAAAATAATTGATTTTCCTCCAAATGCAGAATCCAGGGTAGGGCTGTTTAGTGAGTCATTTACAAGAGCAGTTCAACCCTGGCTGGGCTGACTGACAGGCATATCTGTGGATGGTTTGTTCCCAGGGGCTCAGACAGAGATAACACACACCTGAGACCCCACAGCAGAAGACCAGGTCAGACCCTTTACTACGGACAAGACTGCAAAGATATACTGCATGTGAAATGCATGAACGCACAAACTCTCTCTCTCTTTATCTCTCTCGCTGCAACACTCACATTAGCAGTAAGAATATTTTCCGTCTCAAATACAGAAACACTAACCTACGGTGAATAGAACAGCCATGGAAGTGATGAAAAAAAGGTCAGGACTCTGTTGAATAATTCTGACTTTTGAATAATTCTGACTCAAATATTTGGCCTATTCAGTTTGTTTAAATTGCAGTACCCGAAATGAACCAACTCATCTCTCTTCCAGTAAGTTAGTGTGACAGAAGAAGTCGTCATTTCAAGATGCAGATTAGCCACTGTGGTCCTGTTGCGTAGTGCATGACCACCCCCACCTGCTGGAGAGACAGAGAGGGTTGGGATCGGATGGATAGGATGGTGGGATGGATGGGATGGATGGGATGGTGGGATGGATGGGATGGTGGGATGGATGGGATGGTGGGATGAATGGGATGGTGGGATGGTGGGATGGTGGGATGGTGGGATGGATGGGATGGTGGGATGAATGGGATGGTGGGATATATGGGATGGTGGGATAGGGATGAAATGTGGAAGTCTGTAAGACAGGATATAGTCTCACCCTCCACATATTTAGTGATTTTTCTCCACTGGTGCCTGAGGCCACTCAAACAATAGCTGTACGTTAGCCAGCCTAATCTAATACACTGACCAATGTTACAACAAAAAAGCATTTCATTCACTGTGCCAACATTGGGCTCAAAATACACACACAAGCTCATTGGAAAGATCCCATGGCTAACCTATCTTTATGGAGAAAATGAGTTTCACCTCCGATTTGAAGAATTTCATGTCAAGCAAAAAACGAAACCAATTGCATTTACATACGGGACTAACAAAGACTTTTTACTGCTTGTTTTTTTTAGCTTTCTCAAGGCATGCCATGCGAGCACAAATCGTGGTTGGTGGTCCACCTTAATCCAAGTGAATATTGCACATTGCAACAGTATGTTACAAATTGCATCAAACAATTTTCAAGATTTATTTTACCATCAAGACAATGGCCACAAATTCCATTTATTCAAACCCATATTGTGTAAGAGAGGGCCCTGTGTTTACATGAAGGTAATTACAGTGGGATTTGATGTAGTGATGTGCCCAGAATACCCCGGCTTTAGATCAGAGCTGGCTGCTCAACCCCATTAATACCATATGGAAACCCAGCTGTGATCACAATTGGAAGAGCGAGAGGGGAAATCGATTTCATTTGCAGGATTATTGGTGGAACCGAGATGCTGTTGGTATGAAACATAAAGTCTCATTTCAGACGTTAGGGACAGAAGTAGATCGAGTAGTCTCGAGTGTTTGTTTTATTCAATGAAACATTCATGAAATTGAGAAGACTGTATATAATGCCCCCCCCCCCCCCCCCCCCCCCCCCCCCCCCTGCTTTGCACCTTAGAAAACCTTAGGAGAGATTTGTAATGCTTCAACATCGAACATGATTTTTTATCAGTATATTGCAATAAACCATCATTTTCACTTAACTGAAAGTTTATGTTACACATTTGGAATGAATCATGGATAAATATTATTGTGTTGTTGTTTATTTTATTTATATTTTACCTAGGCCATTAAAAGTTATCTGAGATAGGCATTTTATATGAGATAGGCATTTTATATGAGATAGCCATTTTATATGAGATAGCCATTTTATATGAGATAGCCATTTTATATGAGATAGCCATTTTGGCAATGAGGAGAGAACTGCCATGTCCCTCCTCTCCCTTGTTCTCCGCCTGTTAACATGGGTGCTAGGAAGTATTCAGCCTGGTGTAGTAGAGAGGTGTTACTGTTCACTATACATGAAATACTACAGTATCTGGACCTGCATGGCAAGACGAAAGAGAGAGGGAAGATTTTCCCAGGGTTCTGACAGCACAACAGCTGGGTCTCTCCACTCTACTCCCTCCTTTCTTCCCTCCATCGCCTCTCTCTCTCTCTCTCTCTCTCCCTCTCTCTCTGTGCCCAGTGCCAGCTCTATATTTCCCACATGTTTGAGACAGAAGTAGGAGTGATGCCATGCCAGGTGGGTATAGCTTTGCAGTTGTGACAACAGGGGTTTGACACAGCACAGCCCTACAGGCAGATGAGACCATTTTGAAATAAGAAAGTTGAGAGGCATTCTTCTAGACAGAACTTTCTCTGAGGTGCCTGCATACTTTTTACAGGTCCAGTACTCTCAGTGTAAAGGTAGCCTCTCGTAACATATGAATCAACTGGCTGGCCAGTCAGCATACACGATTTGGTTCTGGGTGCCAAGATTAGTATGAAGGTACCATACCTGTAAAGTATGTAAAGACCTCATAGAAAGTGCTCTTTGTACGAATGCCTGTTAAGTTGCTCAATTCATAATAGTCCCATCTGTGATGTTCTACTGTTGAGGTTGTGGAGAGGTTCAGAAAGGTGTGAGGTTAACATTGGTAGCGAGGGTTAAGTGATATTTGTTTTTTTGGGGGTCTTTCTTCCTGATTTCTTTTCCTTTGTTGAGAGCAGATGTTGTGTGTTCCAGTGTCAGTGTAAAAGCAAGCCTACACATGTTACTGTCACTGTACCATTACAGCTGGAGAAGGACGTCATCAAGTGACAGCTGGCTCCAATATACACAACTGTGAGAAAGTGTGTGAGCTGCTTGGGGTGTAACCATTACTCCTTTTTTGTTGTTGCACATTTCCCTCTTATTCCTGAACCTTGAGTGGGACACAGTTGAGCCCACACATACATTCACAGACAGACGCAGATACACATATGTACGCACACCATAAAGGCATGCACGCATGCACACACAAAGTGTTTCTAGTAATTGGTCCCACTGCTTTCCAGTGGTAATGATTATTAATGATTATTAATGACTATTATTGATTATTGGTTCAGCCAACTACAAATAGGCTTGTTGATGATGATAACGGAAGATAAAGGAAATTGTAGAATTCCAGCATGCAGGCTCTGTATTTTGAGAGAGCCAAGTGAAAAAAAGAGGGTCTGTCTGGGAAAAAGAGCTGAAGCTCCGTATTGGGGCTTAAGTCTCCATCCATCTTAATAATAAGCAACTAAACAGCCCCCTCCCACTCTCTCTGCGTCTGGTCCTGGGAGCTACCTGGAGGCCCTACACAGAGCCAATTTAATAATGCTCTCCTCCATGCGCTTTGCTGTGGCATGGACTGCTGGCTGGAGAGGGCCTGGGGCTGCACTGGTGCACTCTGGGAAGAAAGAGGACCGTACTGGGCTTAAGGCAGTTTTGTGGAGGGTGTGGTGGAAGGTTAAATGTGTCCGTCTTAACAGCCAACATATATATTCATAATTCAGATTTCATGAGTCATATTTCAGTATTTCGATCCCCCCACCTCTATTGATATTCAATTGCAGTTAAATGCAGTACAACTAAGTTTCCTTAAATAATATAACCACTGTAGGTAGTCATCAATTCTGTTCTGCTTACACCTTGATGTGAATGGGAGGGCCACTTACACAGTAACGAAATACTTGTTCTGATGTTGTCACTGTTTAACTGTAATGAAAAGTAGCATCCCTATTTGCTTTGCCTCCTGTTTGTTTGCAGATAATGCAGACAATCAATAGGGAGGGTAGTTAAGTGCATTATACATTACAGAGAGCCACCTCGGTCCTGGCCTTGATCCTGCTACTGCCACTATGGGTTATGTTCAGAGTAAAGTACTTTAACCAGGGATCATGGAGCACAACAGACTGCAGGCATACTTTGCATATAAAGTAAACAGCAGCATAATATGGGGAGCCTTAGCCGAACTAGACAGCTGTACTGTACACACTTTGACATGTCCAATCACTTTCATTTACTACAGGTGGACTCCAATCAAGTTGTAGAAACATCTCAAGGATGATCAATGGAAACAGGATGCACCTGAGCTCAATTTCGAGTCTCATAGCAAAGGGTCTGAATACTTGTGTAAATAAGGTATTTCTGTTTTTTATTTGTTATAAATTAGCAAAACTTTCTAAAAACCTGTTTTCGCTTTCTCATGTTGGGGCTATTTTAGAATAAGGCTGTAACATAACAAAATGTGGAAAAGGTCAAGGGGTCTGAATACTTTCTGAAGGCACTGTATTGTCTGAGGTCCACTTTACATGTATAGCCTACCTTAATGCCAACAACCATATACAAAAACATATACAATTATTAGTTTAATTGTATTGTTTTATAAAATACAGAAAGACTTAAATAATACAGGAAAATTCCACATATTGTTGGAGAGAACGGAATATTCAATGCATAAACACTTTG
This sequence comes from Oncorhynchus clarkii lewisi, assembly GCF_045791955.1. Lineage (NCBI taxonomy): Eukaryota > Metazoa > Chordata > Actinopteri > Salmoniformes > Salmonidae > Oncorhynchus > Oncorhynchus clarkii. The sequence continues at coordinate 56,379,835 of NC_092163.1, forward strand.
TTAAGGTTCTCTTCTCCATGTCCTCAAGCCTTAAGGTGAAGATCCATGACTTTCATTTTCATCTCATAGCGTCTCAGAGCCCAGCAACCAAACTGTTGTATGGATGTACCATTGATTTCACATTCACACGTCCAGACTTAAAGGGACTATGGGATTGCCCATGAATCCCAAATCTGTGTGCAACCAACCCACAGCCTATCAAGTCGACATCCACTCTCTTCTGTAAACTGGCAAGATTATTCACTCAACAGGATCTCCCCCCTTTCATCCTGCAAACTACAGGCCAATCCGGCCGCTGACAGCCCAGTGATAGCATACAGATGGAAATGAAATGGTGGAGTGGAGTGGTTCTGTTTGTCAGAAACAGCAGGGCTGGCTGGCTGGCTGGCTGGCTGGCTGGCTGGCTGGCTGGCTGGCTGGCTGGCTGGCTGGCTGGCTGACTGACTGGCTGCAGAGTCTGAATTCTCGCAGTACTATACAATGCTGGGAAATGTACAGCCGGTTTGGCTTCTGATGAACTACTGCTCATCACTCAAAACAATGTACACCACACAGCTGCACGTGGCACACACTGTAACACAACTCATTACCTAAACATCCATATAGGCCTACTGTGACCATAAAAGTATCACTCCCACTCTTATACTGTACACCTCACTACACAACATCTCATGGAATGGCGGGGACAGTGAGGGGACACACACACAAACAAACACAAACAAACACAGACACACTCTAACGCACACATTATTTAGTGTTGTTGTATTGTTTGTATTATTATATTAAACAAAATGTTTGTATTGTTTGTATATCGTAGTATTTTAAATGTATGTGACTGCCCTTGTCATGTTTTGGTTTTTTTTGTGGAACCCAGGGAGAATAGCTGCTGCCTCTGCAAAAGCTAATGGGGATATAATAAACAAATAAACACCTCACAGTTTTAAGACAAATAATTGTATAGTTATACATGGGAGCCACTGAAGCAGTACACTCAGGGCTCTAAAGTGCCACCATTTTGATCACATATGCTCCTTAATATTTTGCTGTGCGACCTGGAATTGTTTTATGGGAGCACAAGTGTGTCTCTAAAAACAATCACCCAGATAATTATTCATCTACCTTCCCATTGAAAACTAGTTTGAAAATGCGAACATATATGTTGAAATTGAAATAATTTCTGAACGATACACCATCCTGCCTTGTTAACAACATGAACAAGCGACACAGATGAGGCCTACTGTTCGAGTTGAGAAAGGCACTCCTCCCTCACCTCTTTTGCCTGTTCACGTCATGGGCCATAGACCGGTGCACCGTGGTTCATTTTAATCAAACTCCCTCAGCTCTCTTGCCTGTTCATGTCATGGGCCATAGACTGGTGCACCGTGGTTAATTTTAATCAAACTCCCTCAGCTCTCTTGCCTGTTCACGTCATGGGCCATAGACCGGTGCACCGTGGTTCATTTTAATCAAACTCCCTCAGCTCTCTTGCCTGTTCACGTCATGGGCCATAGACCGGTGCACCGTGGTTCATTTTAATCAAACTCCCTCAGCTCTCTTGCCTGTTCACGTCATGGGCCATAGAACGGTGCACCGTGGTTCATTTTAATCAAACTCCCTCAGCTCTCTTGCCTGTTCACGTCATGGGCCATAGACCGGTGCACCGTGGTTCATTTGAATCAAACTCCCTCACCTTTTTTGCCTGGTCACGTCATGGGCCATAGACCGGTGCACCATGGTTCATTTTAATCAAACTCCCTCAGCTCTCTTGCACATCATCACACACGTTCTAAAGGACAGTGTACCGTTTTCTACATCATGTAGAAACCTAATATTCCACAAATTACATTTTCATTTCAATGACAGGTATTTGTATAAATATTTTTGCTTTTTCTAATAAACAAATGTATTTACATGGTTCTATATTACTTTCTAGGGCACATCATGTGCTTCAGAAGTAGCTAGAATTCATATAGGCAATACTGTATCTCAGTGGAAGTTAAAACATCTTATTTTCTGGTGCTCCTACATTTTATGTTGTGCTGCTAACTTTTTAAAATTGTGCTTCAGTAGCACCAGTGCTACCAAATAAACACTTTTATTTAGAGCCCTAAATACACTACATTTTGAAGTGAAAAGTGAAATAGCAGAGATGGAAAACGCAAAAGGGCCAGTTGACCTTTGACTGACCATAGAATTAGAACACATTTTGAAACCCTCTGTATGTCCTATCTATAGCAACAATCTATGTATTTATTTTCGTTGAGCACTCCATATTGTAACATGTTTTCTCATCTGTGTAGTTATCAGTTTTATCAGGAAAGACCTTATTGAGCCATATGAAGAATATCTATCTTCCATTTATAGTCATTATTATTCCAGTGCCCATCAGATTGCACCATTGGTGAAGCAATCACATTGACCATCACTGAATAATCCCAAAATGATTTAGGTCTATTCGCAAGTTCTCTCCTCCCTCTTATCAGCAAACAGAGTGTTTTTCTCTTTTCTTAGGGGTCGAATGAAAGGCCCCATCTCTTTTCTTGTGAATCAAGGCGGAGGAGAGGCCTGGTCCTGGACTGATTCATGTCCGCACACTGGCAGGATGTTATGCATGGATAATTGATTGTGGGAGCAGCATGGCCACCGTTGGATCTCGATGGTGCTGCCGAAATGTCACTTTACTGATGTTACAGCGGTGCAGATATTAAAGGCACTGCTCTCAAAGGCTTCCATCCCAGCCTCATCCTCTCCCACTGTGTCTGGGAAGACAGCGCTCTTCTGTTTGTCAGAGTTTCATTTCAGACAGGCACATCTCGCATGCCCAGCCTTATCTGCACAGGACAGCGCACCCCCTTCAAGAAGAGGCATTGAACATTTCCAATCATAGGAATATATCACCTTTCTCTTTTAAGTGGAAATCAAAAGTATGTGAATAGAAAGAGAAAAGCGGACATAATTAAGATACCACTGTATCTGTCCATAGGTACTTTATATCCAAATGCCAGGAAAATTACACTCCAAGCTGAAAGTGTCCATTCCAACAATAATAAAAAGAGCATTCATTTCAGGAAAAATATTTTCATGCTAGTTTTGAGAAGTTGTTGAGGGAAAATTGTTTGGAAATGTTTTAGACATTGAAGTCATATTTACTATAAAAAGTGTGGGAATAAATGTGAGGAATCCGGTTAATTTGAGCTGGAGTTAGTGGATAGAATAGCAAAAGCATACCAGGGACAGGTAAACTATGTTAATCTACAAGGTTTATACTGGTAAAAATAGAATAAACCTGCATGCCTCTTCGCTTGCACAAAGCCCCTGGTTGAGGCCAATTATTTACAAATACAAAGAAAGTAAGAAACAATATTTTACCTCCAAATTTCAGCCCTTATCAATAATAGAACCAGCCATCTCACTGGGCACAGACGTCAGTTCAACATCTCGTTTTAATTTACATTTGGTCGAGTTGTCAACTAATGTAAATTCAACGTTAAATCAACAAAACATTTCAAATCATTGGATTTAGTTGAACATTTGGGTGAAAAAAAGACAACATTCCATTACGTTGATAACTTTTTTCAACTAATCAGTTTTCTACGTTGATTCAATATCATCACATTTCATTTTTTTAATGAAAAGACGTGGAAACAACGTTGATTCAACCAGTTTTTACCCAGTGGGATGCTACTCAATGAGGTAATAGAGTTATCTCCAAAAGTATTGGGACAGTGGCACATTATTTGTTGTTTTGGCTCTGTACTCCAGGACTTTGAATTGTGATTAAATGGCAGACTATCATCTTTAATTTGAGGGTATTTTCATCCAGGTGAACCGTGTAAAATGTGCAGAACTTTTTGAACATAGTCCCAACATTTTAGGAGACCAAAAGTACCAGGAAAAATGTACTTATATGTGTTTTAAAGTAGTACAAAGTTCAGTATTTGGTCCCATATTCCTAGTACGCAATGATCACATCAAGCTTGTGACTCTACAAACTTGTTGGATGCATTTGCTGTTTGTTTTGGTTGTGTTTCAGATTATTTTGTGCCCAATACAAATGAATGGTAAATAATGCATTGTGTCATTTTGGAGTCACATTTATTGTAAATAATAATACAATTTGTTTCTAAACACTTCTACATTAATGTGGATGCTACCAGGATTACGAATAGTCCTGAATGAACTGTGAGTAATGATGAGTCGGAGAGGGGTATGATATTTGTGCCTCTGTAACTTTCTCAATTATCATTACTCACGATTCATTCAGGATTATCCGTAATTTCTAAACGATTCACCCGAGATGGATGAAAATACCCTCCAATGAAAGCTGACAGTGTGCACTTTAATCTCACAGTCATTGTATTATGTATTATTTAAAATCCAAAGTGCTGGAGTACAGAGCCAAAACAAACAAAACATGTGTCATTATCCCAATACTTTTGGAGTTCCCTGTATATATCATACTTTATTGTGATCTAAATGATCATACAGTCTATCTTTAGTGTAGTTCTTTATGCTCTGTGGATCTGATAAGAAATAATGAGTGGGAGTGAATTGAGGCCTCTGTTTCTCTGCCTTACCAATATACTTCAATCAACATTTAGAAGCATCGGCTTTTCCATATAATCAAGTGTGAATGAACATGTAAGCTTAGCCAAGTATTAACAGAATTTGGCCTTTCCTCCACACACAGTGGGCCTTGCTGGCGTGTGAATCCACACTAGCGTGACTAAGGTAAAAGGCAAAAAGCTTGAGGAGGGGAAAGGACCTGAAACAGACAGGCGGGAGAGACCATAATGGGGTTTTGTATTGAAGAAGGGAGAACATTGATAGTCACCATATGTCTGTAGTGCATAGACTGGGGGTCTACAGTAAATTACATTACCCAACCCACAACGTGAGCCAACCAAGAGATGTGCGTAACGTGGTCTGAGATAGCTATCGTGTGAAAAGTGGGCCGCTGTGTGTGAGAGCCATGCCCTGATCGGTCATGCTGTGTTTTTGGGGAGTGACAGAAGAAGCAGCAGCTGCATGGTTCACCTGTCCTGTCCTGTACACGGCTCTCCATCAACACGTCCCTTTTCATAGGCCGGCACTTTCCCTTGTGTACAATCAAAGGAATCTCACATGTAACACTTATCTAATGTGACAACATTTACAAGATCCCAGTCCCACTGTTCTGCAGACATGTAGAATGATAGGGTTTTCCATTTGTTTAAGACCACAGTGATTTAAGAATGATACGCATAAACATAGGCCCCATGACCTCCAGTCACCAGGTCACCAGCAAACAGCTATGTACTTCAACTATATGTAAAGCCTAATACAGACATTTTTTAAACTGCACATTAATTCAAACATGCTTTCTCATTGCACAGGAAGAATGTTGCCAGAAAACCTGGAAACTCTTGGGAATGGAGAATTCAATTGTTTTCACATACAGTACATTTACTTGGTTAAGGGTAGATACTTACAGTACTTAAGCCACTTAAGACTACTGTCACTCTGTGCTTATCTAATGTGAATATTATAAATGCAGACGCTCAGAGTCTATCAGCGAGCCACAGAGCACCCTGCGAGAGAGGAGAGAGAGCGGACCAGAGGGAATCACAGGCAGGGGAGACCTCAGCAGAGCAGAGCTGGGTCGGGGAGCGGCCCGTGGGCATGGCCTCTCTCTCTGTCACCACTTCGTTAGGCACGAAACACTAATCCTGCTTGTGTCTTTATTACCCTCTCTGTGGAGGAGCTAGGGGGTGGCTGGGGGGGGGGGGGGGGGGGGGGGGGGGGGGGGGGTACCGCTGCAGGGACCAGTCATCAGCATTATTGTTTGAAGATAGGCCATGCTGCATGGCATTAGGGGATCTAATGGAGGCAGAGAGAGAGATATAGACACTAACAGAAAGAGAGACTGCATAAAAAATGGGATAGAAAGAGAGGAGGGGGGGGGAGGGGTTGGGAGATAGGCAGTGTCACTTGTACCCCCCTCAAAATAGTTTGGGAGGGGGCATAGTCTGAGGGCAGGGAGATTACTGCAACCATAAATGGCTCTAGGGCAATTGTGTGTTTGAGTCTTTACACACACTCTAATCAAAACAGCACATTCATGAGCTGCTGCTTCAATTTGCAACATTGTCTCTGTTGGATGTAAACAACATGTTCTCAACTGGATTTACATGGATATCTTTGAGCACATAAAAACTTGGAAAATAAGTTATGTGAGTGGTACAATTTAATTCTGTTTGACTTGATGATAAGTATTATGTTGCTTCTAACTTTTGTTAGACCAAGGGAGTGAAATGAGTTTTCTTTTATGGTATACATTGGACTGCAAACACTGACAATATGGAAGTTCGGAAATCTAAGTTCCCTGAAATCGAGGTTCCTTGTTGAAAGTTGAAGTTACTGAGCTGGCGCCACCTTGTGTCTGTTGAATGGCCATCTGCTAATCCAGGTGTTTAACATTCACTCACTGTCACCTTGTTCCCCAGATCCCTCCACACACAGGCCTCCAGCTGTCACCTGAGCACTTGGTAGCATAAGGTAATATCATCGAGATGCAATCAAGATTATATGCTTGCCACTCATCGCCTGCTCTTGGAGGCTCACAATGCGTGAAAAAGACACAAGATAAAGCTTATGCACAGATCGGCAGATAAAATGTCACTAAATATTCATCCCATATTCAACTGTAGTGGTACAGGCTCTACCTGAGTGGGAGGAAAAACCCAACCAAGAGTAGTTACCATAGAGTAGTGGATGTATGATTTGAATCACACCACCACACTATGACTGAAATGTAGCAATTCAATGTATTTTCAAAACTCTCCTCAAATGTTTTAATCTCTCCCCATAGAGCCAATTTTACTGTGACCATATTGAGTAGTGGCACCTCTTTCCTGAGTTTCTGAAGCAGGGTTTGCTGCTGTGTATCTTAACCCAACAGGGCCTTTGCATGTACATTCATGTCGCAAAAACGAGTTTATTTCCATGTTTACACCGTTTCATATTCAGAGCAATGGTAACAGGATTACTTTGTGACAAACGGTAATTGGTGGAATTCCCTCAATTCAGTCAGTGGATTTTGTTTTTTTTTCTTTCTGAAAATGATTCTGTAGTGTAGAATCCCCAGTGGTTGGATTCCAGAAGCCCTTCAGGTTTATGAGTAGACCTCTGTGGTGTGCCAGATAAAGCAGAGCAGAGGGAAGGCCTGGCATGGCCTGGCATGCAGGAGGCAGAAATCGCTGGGGAAAATAATAAGCTAGAGTTCACTGATCAACACTCATGCTCCTGCTCCTCTAACAGACATCGGCATGAAGATATCATCTGTGGCCTAATGAGCAGAACGCCAGAGAGAGAAATCTCAACAACAACAAACAAATAAATATGATATATACACGGAACAAAAATATAAATGCTACATGTAAAGTGTTGGTCCTATGTTTCATGATCTGAAAAAAAATATCTCCGAAATTTTCCATATGCATAAAAAGCTTATTTATCTCAAACTTTGTGTACAAATTTGTTTACATCCCTGTTAGTGAGCATGTCTCTTTGGTCAAGACAATCCATCTACCTGACAGGTGTGGCATATCGTCTGAGACCAGCCACCCGGACAACGGATGAAACTGCGAGTTTGCACAACCGAAGAATTTCTGAACAAACTGTCAGAAACCGTCTCAGGTAAGTTCATCTGTGAGCTCGTTGTCCTCACCAGGGTCTTGACCTGATTGCAGTTTGGCTTCATAACCGACTTCAGTGGGCAAATGCTCATATTTGATGGTCACTAGTATGCTGAAGAGATGGCAGACAACATGTATGGCGTCATTTGGGTGAGCAGTTTGCTGATGTCAACTTTGTGAACAGAGTGCCCCATGGTGGAGGATGGGTTATGGTATGGGCAGGCATAAGCTACGGACAATGAACAAAATTGCATTTTATAGATGGTCATTTTAATGCACAGAGTTACGAGATCCTGAGGCCCATTGTTGTGACATTCATCCGCTGCCATCACCTCATGTTTCAGCATGATAATGCCCAGCCCCATTTTGCAAGGATCTGTATGCAATTCCTGGAAGCTGAAAATGGCCCAGGGCCTGCATACTCACCAGACGTCACCCATTGAGTATGTTTGGAATTCTCTGGATCGACAGGTACGACAGCATGTTCCAGTTCCTGCCAATATCCAGCAACTTCGCACAGCCATTGAAGAGGAGTGGGACAATATTCCACAGGCCACAATCAACAGCCGGATGAACTCTGAAACACCAGATACTGACTGGTTTTCTGATCCACACCTACCTACCTTTTTTAAAGGTATCTGTGACCAACATATGCATATCTGTATTCCCAGTCATGTGAAATCAATAGATTAGGGGCTAATGCATTTATTTTGATTGACTGATGTCCTTATATGAACTGTAACTCAGTCAAATCTTTGAAATTGTTGCATGTTGCATTTATATTTTTGTTTAGTGTACAGTCGTGGCCAAAGGTTTTGAGAATGACACAAATATTAATTTTCACAAAGTCTGCTGCCTCAGTTTGTATGATGGCAATTTGCATATACTCCAGAATGTTATGAAGAGTGATCAGATGAATTGCAATTAATTGCAAAGTCCCTCTTTGCCATGCAAATGAACGAAATCCCCCAAAAACATTTCCACTGCATATCAGCCCTGCCACAAAAGGACCAGCTGACATCATGTCAGTGATTCTCTTGTTAACACAGGTGTGAGTGTTGACGAGGACAAGGCTGGAGATCACTCGGTCAAGCTGATTGAGTTCGAGTAACAGACTGGAAGATTCAAAAAAAGGGTGGTGCTTGGAATCATTGTTCTTCCTCTGTCAGCCATGGTTACCTGCAAGGAAACACGCGCCGTCATCATTGCTTTGCACAAAAAGGGCTTCACGGGCAAGGATAATGCTGTCAGTAAGATTGCACCTAAATCAACCATTTATCGGATCATCAAGAACTTCAAGGAGAGCGGTTCAATTGTTGTGAAGAAGGCTTCAGGACGCCCAAGAAAGTCCAGCAAGCGCCAGGACCGTATCCTATAGTTGATTCAGCTGCGGGATCGGGGCACCACCAGTACAGAGCTTGCTCAGGAATGGCAGCAGGAAGGTGTGAGTGCATCTGCACGCACAATGAGGCAAAGACTTTTGGAGGATGGCCTGGTGTCAAGAAGGGCAGAAAAGAAGCCACTTCTCTCCAGGAAAAACATCAGGGACAGACTGATATTCTGCAAAAGGTATAGGGATTGGACTGCTGAGGACTGGGGTAAAGTCATTTTCCCTGATGAATCCCCTTTCCGATTGTTTGGGGCATCCGAAGAAAAGCTTGTCCGGAGAAGACAAGGTGAGTACTACCATCAGTCCTGTGTCATGCCAACAGTAAAGCATCCTGAGACCATTCATGTGTGGGTTTGCTTCTCAGCCAAGGGAGTGGGCTCACTCACAATTTTGCCTAAGAACACAGCCATGAATAAAGAATGGTACCAACACCATCCAGGAACAGTTTGGTGACGAACAATGCCTTTTCCAGCATGATGGAGCACCTTGCCATAAGGCAAAAGTGATAACTAAGTGGCTCGGGGAACAAAACATCGATATTTTGGGTCCATGGCCAGGAAACACCCCAGACCTTAATCCCATTGAGAACTTGTCTTCAATCCTTAAGAGGTGGGTGGACAAACAAAAACCCACAAATTCTGACAAACTCCAAGCATTGATTATGCAAGAATGGGCTGCCATCAGTCAGGATGTGGCCCAGAAGTTAATTGACAGCATGCCAGGGCAGATTGCAGAGGTCTTGAAAAAGAAGGGTCAACCCTGCAAATATTGACTCTTTGCATCAACTTCATGTAATTGTCAATAAAAGCCTTTGACACTTATGAAATGCTTGTAATTATACTTCAGTATTCCATAGTAACATCTGACAAAAATATCTAGAGACACTGAAGCAGCAAACTTCGTGAAAATTAATATTTGTGTCATTCTCAAAACTTTTGGCCACGACTGTATATACACTACTGTTCAAAAGTTTAGCGTCACTTAGAAATGTCCTTGTTTTTGAAAGTAAATACAAAAAATTGTCCAATGAAATAACATCAATTTGATCAGAAATACAGTGTAGACATTGTTAATGTTGTAAGTGACTCTTGTAGCTGGAAGCGGATGATTTTTAATGGAATATCTACATAGGCATACAGAGGCCCATTATCAGCAACCATCACTCCTGTGTTCCAATGGCACGTTCTTTAGACTAGTTGAGTATCTGGAGTATCAGCATTTGTGGGTTTGAATTCAGGCTCAAAATGGCTAGAAACAAATACCTTTCTTCTGAAATTCATCAGTCTATTCTTGTTCTGAGAAATGAAGGCTATTCCTTGCGAGAAATTGCCAAGAAACTGAAGATCTGGTACAACGCTTTTTACTACTCCCTTCACAGAACAGCGCAAACTGGCTCTAACCAGAATAGAAAGAGGAGTGGGAAGCCCCGGTGCACAACTGAGCAAGAGGACAAGTACTATAGAGTGTCTAGTTTGAGAAACAGACTCCTCACTTCCTCATCTGGCATCATTAAATAGTACTCGCAAAACACCAGTCTCAACGTCAACAGTGAAGAGATTGACCCCCGGAATGCTGGCCTTCTTATATTTGGCAAAATATCTCTCTATTAAACAACAAAGGATTACTTCATGAAGTTATACAGTTCAGAAAAGATGTGTCTGCTCTGCAATATTTGAGTAGTTGTGGCCTTGCACAGATGGCTCAGAGACTGAATTTGCATTGTCAGTGTATCAGCCTAATCCACTTTCTTACCAGGTTACCTGGTTTGCAAATCACTAACAGGCGTTTCCTGAGTTTGATCATAAACATACCATGAGCTCCTTCTGTAAAGAAATGAGTAAATGGATAAATAAATCCATGTTTTAGGCAAATGAGCTTGTGTACCACTGTGGGTCTGGCTCAGTTGATCCCAGCTGCATTTGTCGGTAATCACCGGTGCCTTTTGGATTGGCTCAAAGGCACGCAACAAAAAAAATCCGCCAGCACCCCCTACACTTTGCCTAATCTGCTGTTTCACTGGGATCTTGTTCTTCACACAAATGTGAAAGTGAATCTCTGCGGCAGAATGCACAGTTGCACATTAAACTGGGAAGAGTGTCGGCACACTAAAGCCCCAGACATTAAATCTGGGATTTACACTGGAATATAATTCCCTGAGATGCTTTAAGAGATGTATTCTTCAATTGAGAGGGATTTGATGCAGAAGTTCTTAGACAGAGCTTCAAGTTTTTAGTTACCTTCATTTCCTCATTTCAGAAAATCTTGAGAAAATCACATATTAGTTTGAACTAGTTTTCTTTCAGATCTTTAAACTACTGTATAATAAACATTACGGTTTTAAATCATGTATTGAATAATATAAACCTCAATCGCATTTATGTTTGGGCAAACAAATGCTCGAAATTGAAGGCTTGTTTTTATAAACACCTATATTTACAGTAGTTTTATTGACAATTTATGGGTGAATGCCTCCCCCTGGTGGATGTACTTGAACCTACCAGTGCAGATATGTTGCGTTTTAAAGTGAATTATGTTGCATCATATCTAAATGAAAATGTACTATCGTACACTCCGCATAATAAATTACGTAAGACTACAAATATGCTACGGTGTATAGAAATGGTCTAATAAATTATGTGATATTCTTTGATAAATACATCCAGGCGTATTGTTTGTCACCTCAGCGAATCCGTAGCTGTAATTTACGTGTATGAGTGTTCCTGCCAAGATAAAAGTCCTCTCACAAACAGTTGCTTTCCTGTTGCTGACAGTCACACACCCACTCTCTCAAGAATGGCAGGGAAAAAGGCATTAGTAATCCTCTCTAAAGGTGCAGAAGAGATGGAAACAGTTATACCTGTGGACGTAATGCGTAGAGCTGGGGTTAGTAAACTTATCAAGTTAGCTAAATGGGTTGCGCACACCAAACACTGATATAGTTAAGTTGAGATTGTGCTAACGTTAGCTGGCTGGCTCAATTTAACTTGCTAAAAGCTGCATTTTAGTTAGCTAGTATTTTAGCAGATATTTTATTTACCTAGCCACAGTCAAGTTGAAGCTGCAGTCCAAGTTCGACACATACATATCTCCTTTTTTGTTGCACTAAGTAGCTAACGTTACCTACCTTACTAGAACACAGCTATAACAAGTCTAACAAGTTAACTTTATGTTGTACTTAACTATTATCTACCTTAGCTGGCAAAATATAACAGACATGATGAACAACGGCAGTTGTATCCATGGTTAGTTAGCTAATGTGTTGTCATTGTGTTAGCTAGCTAGCTAGTGTGTTGGCACATTCAAAACATGTAAGGTGAGTAGGCCACTGCAAATGTCAACGGTGACTGCACTGTAACTACTGTAGGATAGGAAAAGTCCCATACTCCTTTGATTATTGGGAATTTATGGTTAAGGGGCAATGTCTGCTGATGGTCATTGAAGTAGTTGTGCTTTTGTTTGTGTCCACATCCTGCAGATTGCTGTGATGTTGGCAGGGTTGACAGGCAAAGAGCCTGTCAACCTGTCTACCTTGTTCCTGATGCCAGCCTGGAGGATGCCCGCAAGCAGGTCAGGTCCTGCCTCCAGACCCTGCAGTCATATCAGTCTACACAGCATGCTGTTCTCTGACTGCATAACGTTTACAATGCATTCTGAATCAAATGTTTTCCCACTTTAAAACTTTATTCATTGATTTAATGTACAAGGTTGATGCATTGAAAATTGGTACTATAAATGTGTTATCCGTGACCTTGTATCTTTTGCTGCAGGGTCCGTATGATGTGGTTTTTCTGCCAGGGGGAGCTCTCGGTGCCCAGCACCTGTCAGAGGTAGGGATGCCGTTAATGTTTGGCATTCATTGAAAAACTTTTAGCTGCAGATTAATCTCTCCTGTGTGTCCCTGACATTGGCAATATAATGTTGCAGGTAGATACTGTAACATTTGTCTCTTGTTCATGTTTTGGTTGAAAAACAATATCTATTTTTATGAACTATTTTTCCTACATTTTAAATATAATTTAATTGGTATGCTCTTGAGATTATTCTTGTTTATAAAAACAAGCAAATATACAGTGACTATATGATGCTTAATTAATGTTACGGTTTTAGCCCTTACAACTACAAGCTCTGAAAGTTGTTTCACAATAACTTTAAATTGATTTTCAGTCTTGCTGGAAACATTGACTCATCTATTGCCCTCAATATTTATCAGACTGTCCATTTACTGAAAAGTCAGTGTTATAACACACATTCTGTATGAGTGTGTAGAGTGACTCAACTCTCTGTATGTGGCCTCCATGTTCTCTTGTAGTCGCCTGCTGTGAAAGAGGTGTTGAAGGACCAGGAGGACAGGAAAGGGCTGATCGCTGCCATCTGTGCAGGTACTGTTCCTTCTGTGAGAATGTACAAATCCACCTCTAGATTATGGCTCACACACTCCAGGATGTATCTGTGCCAATGACCACAGCTGGGGCAAGATTACTTAGATTTAACCTTGAGTTAAATATATAACCAGTGATTTCTGTCAGACAGGGAGTATAGTATAAGGCTGTCACCTTTCCATTATTAGTAAGCAGGAAATCAATACACAATGAGATTATGATAGAACGAGATATTAGTGCCACTGACAAAGCCCACTACCTCTGAGATTTTTTGCCTGCCTGTGCTGATGAAGGGCACTGAAAGGATGTTGTCAGAGCAGAGTAAAGGGCATCCTAGAAAACATCTGTTCCCACAGGAATATATAATGAACCTGCCAAATGGATGACCAGCAGCAGTGTCACATTGTGCTCTGCTTAAGTGAAAATAATGCTTTCTATTTCTAGTGTGAAAAGTGCTTGACTCAATTACTCCATGTATAGCAGGTAATGTCATAGACCCTCGGGTCTCCCATTTCATACTCCTTTCTAAGCAAAATCAGTTTTGTGGAAGACTAAGTTTGTGCATAATAATCTTCATCGTCATCTGAGAGAGGGATGCACTGCCTCCTGCTGTCCCAGCCCTGGCCAGGCACTCTCTCTGGAGACTGCCGTTTGTCCAGCCTGGTGTCCTCAGGACGGAGCGGAGGCAGGCATGTAACGGGAGGAGCTGGGCTCTACTTAACTGGCAGGCACTTGCTCTGCCTGCCAGAGAGGAGTCTAATCTTTAGACTGCATGGGAAGGCAGCCAAGGACCATGATCAATAGCTTTCTATTTATTAAGTCGGAGGATGAGCTTACTGCAGTGCTAGGACATTGCCAATGTTAATGCAGCAGACACAAACTCCATTATTTTTAGTCTGTTTTCTCCCTTCCTCTAAATATGGTGTGCAGAGGTGGATTGAAACCGTATACGCTATGTGGTTAATTTTAGATCCTATTTTATGGTAGTGTGATGTCTATTAATGAGTCTGGCTTTTAGTTGGGATGTCACCTCAATGTAACATGCAAACAAAAGTTAAGGTGTATTGATTGTGACACCTCTGGGTTTTTGAAAAGGAATAATTTGACACCTTTTGTTGTCCAGTGAGTGCCATGTCTGTTTTGAACAGTTTGAATTGAATACAGAGAAAGATATTGGTCTATCTCCTGTTCTCTCCTCACCTCAGGTCCCACGGCGCTCCTGGCACACGGTATTGCCTACGGCAGCACAGTCACCACCCACCCTGGTGCCAAGGACAAAATGATGACTGGTGGTAAAGCTACACAAACTGCCACAGGGCTAAGGTTCAGGTTGGGGTTGCAAAGGGCCAGAACCTTTCTGGGAAATTTCCGGAAATTTTCCATGGGTAGTTAAGCCTAGGAATTTGGAATTTTGCTTAAATTCATAAAAAAAGTGATCTTATAACAGTGAACCTTGTGTATCCCACAAAAAAAGGCAATTCTAGGTCTTGTGGCATATTTTGGTGAAACTATCCTGAATTCGATGGAATTGCAACCCTCGCATGTGCAGTGCACTCTTCCGTCACATGTGCAGTGCACTCTTCCGTCACATGTGCAGTGCACTCTTCCGTCACATGTGCAGTGCACTCTTCCGTCACATGTGCAGTGCACACTAATGAGATGCTATTGAGCCCACACAACTACACTGTCTGAGCCAAGGACTACATGCTTTCTGGTAAGTTTTAATCATAATACTGGATTGGGTGAAAATATTTTATGACATTATTTTTTGTTAACTAGTAAATAGTAGCCTACAGCAATGTGTGTTTAAATCCTTTCTAACTTGTTAACAATTCCTGCTAGTTAGTTTTTGCTACAATGTGGGTTTTAGCTTGCAATTCATAAACATTTATCTTACAAAGGAGCTGTTTAATCTAACTGCTTAACTATTTATCTGTACATGGAATTGTATTTGTTTTTTTACAAAAAAAAATCTTAATCTTTACAGGAAAATTCCACGGGCACTATCTGATGTGTGGAGACATTTCACTGCAGCTAATGTAGAAGGAAAATCTGTGTACATTTTGCAAATACTGTGCCAAATCATATGTGAATGCAACAAAGATGCAGAATCATCTGGCAAAGTGCATAAAGTTCCCTCAGCGCTCACAACAAGCAAACTCTGACAAAAGTCCCTTTACTTCTAGTCGAGGTGAAAATGATGAATCAGACACCTTATCGATAGCAACGGCTCATGGTCCTCCTGGAATCAGATTATTTATTTTTTTACTCAATGGAGGAACGTAGTCCGATGAATGCTGATGAATGTCTTGCTCGAGCTGTGTATACAACTGGTTCACCTCTGCTCACAGCCGATGTGTATTGGAAGAGATTTCTGAATGTTCTTCACCCAGCATACACCCCTCCAACCAGACATGCTTTATCTACTTATTTGCTGGATGCAGAGTTCAAGTGGAGGTCAAGCAAATCATAGAGAAAGCAGACTGTATTGCAATCATCTCTGATGGATGGTCGAATGTTCATGATCAAGGAATAATTAACTACATCATCTCCACCTCTCAACCAGTATTCTACAAGCGCACAGACACAAGGGACAACAAACACACCATTCTCTACATTGCAGATGAGCTGAAGGCAGTCATCAATGACCTTGGACCACAGAAGGTATTAACACTGGTGACAGACAATGCAGTGAGCATGAAAGCTGCTTGATCTAAAGTGGAAGAGTCCTACCCTCACATCACATCCATTGGCTGTGCAGCTCATGCATTGAATCTGCTCCTCAAGGATATGGCACTGAAAACAATGGATGCACTCTACAAAAGCCAAGGAAATGGTTAGGTATGTGAAGGGTCATTAAGTTATAGCAACAATCTACCTCACCAAGCAAAGTGAGAAGAATAAGAGCACCACATTGAAGCTGCCCAGCAACACCCGTTGGGGTGGTGATGTCATCATGTTTGACTACTGCAGGGGAAGGAGTCTCTCCAATAAATGGCCACATCACAGTCTGCCGATATGGACAGCCCCATCAAGAGGATCCTCCTGGATGATGTATTTTGGGAGAGAGTGGTAAGCCTGAAACTCCTGAAACCTATAGCAGTAGCCATTGCATGGATTGAGGGAGACAATGCCATCCTGTCTGATGTTCAGACTCCGCCTGCAGATGTAAGACAAGAAATCCGTACTGCCCTGCCCACTACACTGTTGCTCCAAGCAGAGGAAACTGCAGTTCTGAAATACATCAAAAGCGTGAAGAGTTCTGCCTGAAGCCCATACACGCTGCAGCGTACATGTTGGACCCAATGTGTGCTGGCAAGAGCATCCTGTCTGGTGCAACGATCAACAAGGCATATGGTGTCATCACTACTGTGTCTCGCCACCTTGACCTGGATGAGGGCAAGGTTCTTGGCAGTCTGACGAAGTACACTTCCAAGCAAGGGCTTTGGGATGGAGATGCTTTATGGCAGTCGTGCCAGCGTATCATCAGCCACCTGGTGGAAGGGACTTTGTGGATCTGAGGCTCTTTCCCCTGTTGCCTCCATCATCCTCCAAATCCCACCAACATCCGCTGCCTCAGAGCACAACTGGTCCTTGTTTGGGAACACACACACCAAAGCATGCAACAGGCTGACCAATACAAGGTTTGAAAAATTGGTGCCATCTGGGCAAATCTGAAGCATTTTGAGCTTGACAACAAGCCATCAACAAGGTTTGAAAGTGACCGTGAAGATGAGGCCTCAGATTCTGATGTTCAAGAGGTGGGCATTGAGGTCCAGGGAGAATAGATGGAAGCCTCAGAGGAAGACAACCAAAGCTTTAGTTTCTAGATTATCATTATACTGATGTATGTTGAAAACATATTTGGGAGATGCGATAGATCATTGGGGATCATTCAATATTCCCTTTATTTTGTTCTGTGAAATCATCCCATGTGAAGAGTCAACTCATTTAATTAAAGTTAAATTGAACTAAAATGGTTTTCTTCATTTCTGTTGGAAAGATGTAGTAATTTGCAATTGTCTACTTAGAAACAAACCTTTTACATTATGTCTCCATATGATATTGTAAATATATCCAATTGGAAAATACATCTACATTTAAATGGTATTAATATTAAATTGCGTATATTCCCACAAAGTTTCCACCTCTGAATATTCCATAAAATGTGCAACCCTAGTTCAGGTTGATTAATCTCTGCACTCTATAGCTAGTTGATAGCCACTGTGGTACTTTTTTGTTAGTTGGATGTTACACAAAATACATGCACATGTAGGAAATCTTACTGTATGATGACTCAGCAGGCTGTGTGTCAGGAAATGCCGCACAATGAGCAGATCCCAAGTACTACTGAACAGTGGTGACAAACGATTGTGGTCCTTTGTGTCCAGCAGAGGGTGCTGTAACAAGTTTCTTTATGATAGTCATCAATACAAGGTCATTATGCACCAGCATTTGATCAGATTCAATCAGTAAACACTAACATAATTCAAAGAAAGACTGCATATACACAAGTTGAATTATGTAATAAATGCAAGAAGGTTAAACCAATGAATAACTTGATTTGAACAAGTGGTACTAAATAATCCCCATTTGCAGAGTATTACACAATGGTGTTTCTCTCTCTTCACTCCCTAGGCCACTACAAGTATTCTGAGGCTCGAGTCCAGAAGGATGGCCATCTGATTACCAGCCGCGGGCCAGGAACCAGCTTTGAGTTTGCCCTGGCCATTGTAGAGGAGCTCATGGGGGCTGAAGTTGCTGCTACTGTCAAAGCACCCCTGGTTCTGAAAGACTGAGTGGTGTTGAGCCTTTCAAACTAAAGCACTGTCAACTAAACCCTAAGTACTCTGCACTGTTCATCATGGTACAAATGCCAATTATTGTGAACAAAGAATAATTATTTACAGGATAATGTGCAATAGTAAGAATATGCATTTTTATTATTGTCTTCTATCCTTCCCTGGGACATGTTGCCCCTGCACTTTAAGCATCAGTGATTTGGGATTGTTATTGCTTTTGTATAGGAAAATCACCAATGTTAAATTGTATTGATTTAAATATCAAATATATTGCTGTCTTCACTGTCCAAAAGCACTGATGTAGCTTCATCATTAAAGTCAACTGAGCCCCCTTCAGACTCTTGGTACAGTGACGGTATGTGTATATTTATAACAATGACACTGGAGGTAATATGAGAGTATGCATTCGACACGAGTCAGAAATAACAAGAGCAGTAGTTACTGCCCTTCGCCTTCGTTAGAATTATCATCAAGCCATCAACAATGTAGCCACAAATAAATGGCTACCGATCGGGTTATGGCTGAATAATCTTACTGAATCGACAGTGCTGCAGGCTAAACAACAGATTTGAGAGCTTCACATATGATTTGACTGATTTCAGTAAAATGGATTACGAAAACACAGGTGGGCGTGGGAAGCCTAGCTGCTAAATTGATTGACAACGAGTATAGCCAATGAAAAGCATTGCCCCAAATAAACCGGAGTGGGTCTGCAGCAGCGCATGGTGAGTGGCAACGCGGTAAAAACAAGGGGCTGGTGGTTCAGCTTGATGAGCAGAGGATTTTAAACTAAATACAAAGGTAAACGCTAACTAATTGACGAGCAGAGGATTTTTGACAAAATACAAAGGTAAACGCACTACTGTATACGGTACCAAATCACGTTGTCGCTGTGCAATGTCACGAATGTGGTAATGTAGTATTGTTCACTCAGCCATTTGAACTAGCTAACCTCCAGAATACAAGTTCTCAAGCAAATTAGTGGGTTAGTTAGCTAGCCAGCCAGCCAACTCAATGCTGGATAAACTAGTAGTTGTCTACAATGTAATATTGTATTAATTAACTAACAGTAATTTAACATTGTAAATTGGTATACAAAACATTACTTGTGCTTTGACTCGGGGTGTTTCGCTAGTCAGCTACAGTACAGTGACGTTATGTGCCACCACGACACGCTTTACAAAAAATAACAGTGCACGAGAGACTGGCGTAAGGTTACACAAAATCTCTGTTAATGGATTCCTTTTTGACTTTGGGTCCGAACGGTAATCGCAGTCAACTAGTGATTGATTCTTCAAAGCAAACGTGACCGCTCATGAAGCAGAGCCTTGTATGCCATTATGGGTTGTCTTGAGTCAGAACCAAAGTCTTCAGATTCACTTTGTAGAATCAATATTTTTTTTCACCGAGATAATATTTGTTTTATATTGGATATTCAGTTTTCCCTCGTCGATAGTTATTAAATTAAGCATGCCATGACCGAATATTGTATATTCTGAATCAAGGATGGATGGAGAACCACACACACCTTAAAACAAAATCATAGGCATTAATATGGAATAGGTCCCCCTTTACTTCTACAACAGCCTCCACTCTAATGGGATGGCTGTCCACTCGATGTTGGAACATTGCAATGGGGACTTGCTTCCATTCAGCCACAATAATTAGTGAGGTCAGGCACTGCTTTATTTTATTTATATATTTAACTAGGCAAGTCAGTTAAGACATTCTTATTTACAATGATGGCCAAACCCGGACGATGCTGGGCCAATGGTGTGCCGCCCTATGGGACTCACAATCACGGCCGGATGTGATACAGCTGATGTTGGGCGATTTAGGCCTGGCTCGCAGTTGCCGTACCAATTCATCCCAAATGTGTTCGATTGAGTTAAGTTCAGGGCTCTGTGCAGGCCAGTCAAGTTCTTCCACACCGATCTCAACAAACCATTTCTGTATGGACCTCGCTTTGTGCACGGGGGCATTGTCATGCTGAAACAGGAAAGGGCTTCCCACAAACTGTTGCCACAAAGTTGGAAGCACAGAATTGTCTAGAATGTCATTGCATGAATTAGCGTTAGGATTTCCCAATACTGAAACTAATGGGCCTAGCACGAACCATGAAAAACGTCCACAGACCATTATCCACCAAACTTTACATTTGGCACTATGTATTGGGACAGTTAGCGTTCTCCTGGCATCCGTCAAACCTAGATCCGGTAGGCCGTCTTTGTAAATAAGAATTTGTTCTTAACTGACTTAACATAGTTAAAGGTTAAATGTAAAAAAAAAAAAAAGAAACATTGGTAAATTGTGATTCATCACTCCAGAGAACGCTTTTCCAATTGCGGTGAGCTCTACACCACTCCAGCATACGCTTGGCATTGCGCGTGGTGGTCTTAGGTTTGTGTGTGGCTGCTCGACCATGTGCTGACGTTGCTTCCAGGGGCAGTTTGGAGTGTTGCAACTAAGGACAGACTATTTCTACGCGCTTCAGCTCTCGGCGGTCCCATTCTGTGAGCTTGTTTGGCCTACCACTCCGCAGCTGAGCTGTTGTTTCTCCTATATGTTTCCACTTCACAATAACAGAACTTACAGTGGACCTGAAAAGCCCTAGCAGGGCAGAAATTTGAGGAACTAACTTGTTGGAAAGGTGCCACCCTATGATGGCGCCACATTGAATGTCACTGAGCTCTTCAGTAAGGCTGTTCTACTGCTAATGTTTGTCTATGGAGATTACATGGCTTTGTGCTTGATTTTATACACATGTCAGCAAAAGGTGTGGCAGAAGTAGCTGAATCCACCAATTTGAAGAGGTGTCCACATTTGTGTATAATGTATAGAGGTCGACCGATTTCAAGCCTTTTTGGACACCGATTATGGCCGATTACATTGAAATCCACGAGGAGACTGCGTTGCAGGCTGACCCTGTTACGTGAGTGCAGCGTCAAAAGGACCTTGTGGCTGCAAGGGGCTAAGAGAAGTTGCTAGATAGTATTAAACTTCGTATAAAAAAAACTTTCCAATTACAATCGCCTACTTCAACTTCGCAAACGGGTGATTTAACAAAAGCCCATTGCTGAAAAAACCACCATCTTTGCACAAATGTTTGCCTAAACATCAATGCCTTTCTTAATATCAATACATACAGACATATTTTTTTAAACCTGCATATTTAGTTAAAAGAAATGCATGTTAGAAGGCAATATTAACTAGGGAAATTATCACTTCTATTGAGTTCAGTGCAAGTGGAGTCAGGGTATTTGCAACAGTTTGGGCCGCCTGGCTCGTTGCAAACTGGGAATCAATTTGCCAGAATTTTACCTAATTATGACATTGAAGGTTGTGCACTATTTAGATTTAAGGTTGCCACCCATTTGCTAAAATATGGAATGGTTCTCTATTTCACTGAAAGAATACACGTCTTGTTTTTGAAATTATAGTTTCTGGATTTGACCATATTAATGATTTAAGGCTAGTATTTCTGTGTGTTTATTATAATTACGTCTATGATTTCATAGAGCAGTCTGACTGAGCGGTGGTAGGCAGCAGCAGGCTCATGAGCATGAATTCAAACAGCACTTTCCTGCATTTGCAAGCAGCTCTTAGCAATGCTTGAAGCACAGCGCTGTTTATGACTTCAAGCCTATCAACCCCAAACATACAATAGTCAAAGGTATATGAAGTACAAATGGTATAGAGAGAAATGGTCGAGTCATTATTCCAATAAAAACTACAACCTAAAACTTAACAGGGAATATTGAACCACCAGCTTTCATATGTTCTGAGCAAGGAATTTAAACGTTACATGGCACATATTGCACTTTTACTTCTCCAACACGTTTATTTTAAACCAAATTGAACATGTTGCATTATTTATTTGAGACTAAATAGTTTTTATTTACGCATTATATTAAGTTAGAGTAAGTGTTCATTCAGTATTGTTGTCATTGTTTTATTTATATATATAAAAAAAGGGATATTAATTGGTATCTGCTTTTTTGGTCCTCCAATAATCGGTATCGGCATTGAAAAATCATAATTGGTCGACCTCTAAATTTCCAGTCAAACGTTTGGACACCTACACACCTTCCAAGGTTTATTTTTACTATTTTCTACATCGTAAAATAATAGTGACGACCTCAAAACTACAAACTAACACATGGAATCATGGAGTAACCCCCAAAAAAATCAAAATATAATTGAGATTCTTCAATGTAGTAACCCTTTGCCTTGATGATTGCCAAAAGTGTGCAAAGCTTTCTCTCTAATGGCTTCATCAGGTAGTCAGCTGGGATGGTTTCAGTTAACAGGTGTGCCTTGTTAAAAGTTCATTTGTAGAATTGATTTAGTTCTTAATGCCTTTGAGAGCCTATCAGTTGTGTTGTGACAAGGTATGGGTGGTATACAGAAGAGAGCCCTATTTGGTAAAAGACCAAGTCCATATTATGGCAAGAACAGTTCAAATAAGCAAAGAGAAACAACAGTCCATCATTACTTTAAGACATGATGGTTAGTTCTTGAAATTTTCCAGATTGACTTTCAAAGTTTCTTCAAGTGCAGTTGCAAAAACCATCAAGCTCTGATGAAACTGGCTCTCATGAGGACCACCACAGGAAAGGAAGACCCAGAGTTCATTAGTTAACTGCACCTCAGATTGCATCCCAAATAAATGCTTCAGAGTTCAAGTAACAGACACATTTCAACTGTTCAGAATGAATCAGGCCTTCGCGGTTGAATTGCTGCAAAGAAACCACTACTAAAGGATACCAGTAATAAGAGACTTGCTTGGGCCAAGAAACACACGCAATGGACATTAGACCGGTGGACATCTGTCATTTTGGTCTGATTAATCAAAATCTGAGATTTTTGGTTCCAACCGCTGTCTTTGCAAGACGCCGAGTAGGTGAACGGATGATCTCTGCATGTGTGGTTCCCACCGTGAACCATCGACAAATAGTTCTGTTGTAACCAGCATGGCTACAACAACATTCTGCAGCATTACGCCATCTCATCTGGTTTGCACTTAGTCCCACTATCATTTGTTTTTCCACAGGACAATGACTCAAAAAAACACCTCCAGTCTATGTTTAAGGCTATTTGACCAAGAAGGAGGGTGATGGCGTGCTGCATCAGATGACCTAGTCGCCACAATCACCCGACCTCAACCCAATTGAGATGGCTTGGGATGTGTTGGACTGCAGAGTGAAGGAAAAGCAGCCAACAAGTGCTCAGCATATGCGGGAACTCCTTCAAGACTGTTGGAAAAGCATTTCAGGTGAAGCTGGTTGAGAGAATGCAGAGTGTGCAAAGGTTGTCTACTTTGAAAAATCTAACATTTGTGATTTAACCCTTTTGGTTACCACATGATTCCAAATGTTATTTCATAGTTTTGATGTCTTCACTATTATTCTACAATGTAGAAAATAAAGAAAAACCTGTGTGTGTGAAACATCCCTTTTTCAGGACTCTGGATTTTTACAAATTATCTTTGAAAGACAAATAACTATACATGTCTTCATTGTAAAGGGTTTAAACACTGTTTCCCATGCTTGTTCAGTGAGCCATAAACAATTCATGAACATGCACCTGTGGAACGGTCTTTAAGAAACTAACAGCTTACAGACGGTAGGTCACAGTTATGAAAATGTAGGACACTAAAGAGGCCTTTCTACTGACTCTGTAAAACACCAAAAGAAAGATGCCCAGGGTTCCTGCTCATCTGTGTGAACGTGCCTTAGGCATGCTGCAAGAAGGCATGAGAACTGCAGACGTGGCCAGGGCAATAAATTGCAATGTCC
This sequence comes from Oncorhynchus clarkii lewisi, assembly GCF_045791955.1. Taxonomy (NCBI): domain Eukaryota; kingdom Metazoa; phylum Chordata; class Actinopteri; order Salmoniformes; family Salmonidae; genus Oncorhynchus; species Oncorhynchus clarkii. Next base: position 56,403,880 of record NC_092163.1, read on the forward strand.
GTACTGTGAGATGCCTAAGACAACGCGACAGGACGGACAGCTGATTGTCCTCGCAGTGGCAGACCACGTGTAACACCTGCACAGGATTGGTACATGAGGACCATTACACCTGCAGGACAGGTACAGAACTGCCCGAGTTACACCAGGAACGCACAATCCCTCCATCAGTGCTCACACTGTCCCACAATAGGCTGAGAGGCTGGAATGAGGGCTTGTAAGGAAGTTTTAGGCATTTTTATCATGCAGCTTGGGTTAATCACTGTGTCAATAATTGATGCAGTGGTCTTCCAACATATCCGCCAGGAGGTGTCGTATGTCAACTGGCAACCCTCTGTTTGTCAATCCAGATATGAGAGCCGATTGGTTCCAGGTGAAGACTGTCTTCTTACAGAAATGCAGGGAGCATAACTGTCACTGGGTAGTGAGTGAGTGAGGGGTTAAAATGAATGGGTGGGTTTACTTATATACAGTTGAAGTCAGATGTTTACATACTCCTTAGCCAAATGCATTTAAACTCAGCTTTTCACAATTCCTGACATTTAATATGAGTAAAAATTCCCTGACTTAGGTCAGTTAGGATCACCACTTTATTTTAAGAATGTGAGATGTCAGAATAATCGTAGAGAATTTTTTCTTTCATCACATTCCCAGTAGGTCAGAAGTTTACATGCACTCAATTAGTATTTGGTAGCATTGCCTTTAAATTGTTTAATTTATCTCAAATGTTTCGGGTAGCCTTCCACAAGCTTCCCACAATAAAGTTGGGTGCATTTTGGCCCATTCCTCCTAACAGAGCTGGTGTAACTGTGTCAGGTTTGTAGACCTCCTTCCTTGCACACGCTTTTTCAGATCTGCCCACAAATGTTCTATAGGATTGAGGTCAGGGCTTTGTGATGGCCACTCCAATACCTTGACGTTGTTGTCCTTAAGCCATTTTCCCACAACTTTAGGAGTGTGCTTGGGGTCATTGTCCATTTGGAAGACCCATTTGCAACCAAGCTTTAACTTCCTGACTGATGTCTTGAGATGTAGCTTCAATATATCCACATGATGCCATCTATTTTGTGAAGTGCACTAAGCCCTCCTGCAGCAAAGCACCCCCACAACATGATGCTGCCACCCCCTTGCTTCACGGTTGGGATGGTGTTCTTCGGCTTGCAAGCCTCCCCCTTTTCCTTCCAAACACAACGATGGTCATTATGGCCAAACAGTTCCATTTTTGTTTCATCAGACCAGAGGATATTTCTCCAAAAAGTACAATCTTTGTCCCCATGTGCAGTTGCAAACCGTAGTCTGGCTTTTTGATGGCGGTTTTGGAGCAGTGGCTTCTTCCTTGCTGAGCGGCCTTTCAGCTTATGTCTATATAGGACTCGTTTTGCTGTGGATGCTCCATGTTCACAAGGTCTTTTGCTGCTGTTCTGGGATTTATTTACACTTTTCGCACCAAAGTACGTTCATCTCTAGGGGACAACACGTCTCCTTCCTGAGCGGTATGATTGCTGTGTGGTCCCATGGTGTTTATACTTGCGTACTACTGTTTGTACAGATGAACATGGTACCTTCAGGCATTTGGAAATTGCTCCCAAGGACGAAGCAGACTTGTGGAGGTCTACAATTTTTTTTTTTTCTGAGGTCTTGGCTGATATCTTTTGATTTTCCCATGATGTCAAGCGAAGAGGCACGGAGTTTGAAGGGAGGCCTTGAAATACATCCACAGGTACACCTGCAATTGAATCAAATGATGTATGTAAATTAGCCTATCAGAAGCTTCTAAAGCCATGACACAATTTTCTGGAATGTTCCAAGCTGTTTAAAGGCACAGTCAACTTAGTGTATGTAAACTACTGACACACTGGAATTGTGAAACAGTGAATTGATCTGTCTGTAAACAATTGTTGGAAGAATGACTTGTCATGCACAAATTAGATGTCCTAACTGACTTGCCAAAACTATAGTTTGTTAAAAACCTCTTATGGCTGCGATCCCTGTACAGGGATCAACATCAGGGGAATTTTCAGTGACAACTAAAAATACAACATTGTAACATTAAACATTCTTGAAAATGCAAGTGTCTTACATCCTTCAAAAGACTAGAGTCTTGGTAATCAAACTACGTTTTCCGATTTTAAAATAGCTATTACAGAGAACAAATACCATGCTTTTGTTTAAGAAGAGCAATCAACAACAAACATTTTCCGCCATGACAGTTTTTACACATTCACATCTGAAGGTAAAATTATGACTTACATTCTGATATCTTGCTCTTATCTCTTCCTGAGGGTCCCAGTGATCAAATAAAGTGCCCTTTTCTTTGATAAAATCAATTTTTATAGCCTAAATTGAAACATTTTGTAAACCGTTTGTGCCATGAATTCCATCTCTATCGAATTTTTTTTATGGAGCATTCGACGCAATTACACACCGTAAACAATCGTTTATCTAGTCATGGTTGGTTTCAGTGCATTCCTCTGGATGTTTGCAACACAGCCAAACGCCATTGTTTTTATTTTGCGGGGAGTATTGACCGAAGTGAACTGATTTGAAGACAACGAGCAATTACTTCCTTGCGCACCAATAATTTCAACGACGCTTCATTGATTGACTATTTCTGCCCAATGACCACTGATCTTGAAATCTAGCTGGGTAGATAGCCAATGAGCTGAGGTAAACGCCAGTATGTAATGGTTTTGGGTTGGACCACCATTCCTTGTTTGTAAATGCACGCGTAAGGAACTCTATTCTCGCATTGACTATCAGAGGAGTTGCTGTGACGCTTGTTACGCGCAGCAGTATTTCGGAAAGTTGTATTTTCAACGATTTCATTGAAGATATCATGGCGAATAAATCAGAAAAAGCGAAGTGAAAGTGAGATTGTTTTGGTTTGAGGAATCTTTGAGTGTTTTGATTCAAACAGGAACTGAGGAGCTGTTTCTGCAAGGACAGGAAGTACTTCTGGAAGGGTAAGTGCTAATGCCGTTTTATGAAATGTGTATATATATTTTGCAATGAAATGTGTGTGTGTGTGTGTGTGTGTGTGTGTATGTATATATATATATATTAGATTCCATGTCAGATATACACTGCTCAAAAAAATAAAGGGAACACTTAAACAACACTGTAACTCCAAGGCAATCACACTTCTGTGAAATCAAACTGTCCACTTAGGAAGCAACACTGATTGACAATAAATTTCACATGCTGTTGTGCAAATGGAATAGACAACAGGTGGAAATTATAGGCAATTAGCAAGACACCCCCAATAAAGGAGTGGTTCTGCAGGTGATAACCACAGACCACTTCTCAGTTCCTATGGTTCCTGGCTGATGTTTTGGTCACTTTTGAATGCTGGCGGTGCTTTCACTCTAGTGGTAGCATAAGACGGAGTCTACAACCCACACAAGTGGCTCAGGTAGTGCAGCTCATCCAGGATGGTACATCAATGCGAGCTGTGGCAAGAAGGTTTGCTGTGTCTGTCAGCGTAGTGTCCAGAGCATGGAGGCGCTACCAGGAGACAGGCCAGTACATCAGGAGACGTGGAGGAGGCCGTAGGAGGGCAACAACCCAGCAGCAGGACCGCTACCTCCGCCTTTGTGCTAGGAGGAGCACTGCCAGAGTCCTGCAAAATGACCTCCAACAGGCCACAAATGTGCATGTGTCTTCTCAAATGGTCAGAAACAGACTCCATGAGGGTGGTATGAGGGCCCGACGTCCACAGGTGGGGGTTGTGCTTACAGCCCAACACCGTGCAGGACGTTTGGCATTTGCCAGAGAACACCAAGATTGGCAAATTCGCCACTGGCGCCCTGTGCTCTTCACAGATGAAAGCAGGTTCACACTGAGCACATGTGACAGAGTCTGGAGACGCCGTGGAGAACGTTCTGCTGCCTGCAACATCCTCCAGCATGACTGGTTTGGCGGTGGGTCAGTCATGGTGTTGGGTGGCATTTCTTTGGGGGGCCGCACAGCCCTCCATGTGCTCGCCAGAGGTAGCCTGACTGCCATTAGGTTCCGAGATGAGATCCTCAGACCCCTTGTGAGAACATATGCTGGTGCGGTTGGCCCTGGGTTCCTCCTAATGCTAGACCTCATGTGGCTGGAGTGTGTCAGCAGTTCCTGCAACAGGAAGGCATTGATGTTATGGACTGGCCCGCCCGTTCCCCAGACCTGAATCCAATTGAGCACATCTGGGACATCGTGTCTCGCTCCATCCAGCACCACAGACTGTCCAGGAGTTGGTGGATGCTTTAGTCCAGGTCTGGGAGGAGATCCCTCAGGAGACCATCCGCCACCTCATCAGGAGCATGCCCAGGCGTTGTAGGGAGGTCATACAGGCATGTGGAGGCCACACACACCACTGAGCCTCATTTTGACTTGTTTTAAGGACATTACATCAAAGTTGGATCAGCCTGTAGTGTGGTTTTCCACTTTAATTTTGAGTGTGACTCCAAATCCAGACCTCCATGGGTTGATACATTTGATTTCCATTGATAATTTTTGTATGATTTTGTTGTCAGCACATTCAACTATGTAAAGAAAAAAGTATTTAATAAGAATATTTCATTCAGATCTAGGATGTGTTATTTTAGTGTTCCCTTTATTTTTTTGAGCAGTGTATTTTTAAACCTGCATATTTAGCTAAAAGAAAGGTTAGCAGGCAATATTAACCAGGTGAAATTGTGTCACTTCTCTTGGGTTCATTGCACGCAAAGTCAGGGTACATGCAACAGTTTGGGCCTCCTGGCTCATTGCGAACTAATTTGCCAGAATTTTACGTAATTATGACATAACATTGAAGGTCGTGCAATGTAACCGCAATATTTAGACTTAGGGATGCCACCCGTTAGATAAAATACAGAACGGTTCCGTATTTCACTGAAAGAATAAATAATTTGTTTTCGAAATTATAGTTTCCAGATTCTACCATATTAATGACCTAATGCTCGTATTGCTGTGTGTAATCAAGTCTGATTTGATAGAGCAGTCTGACTGAGCAATGATAGGCAGCAGCAGGCTCATAAGCGTTCATTCAAATAGCACTTTCCTGCGTTTTGCCAGCAGCTCTATGCAATGCTTCAAGCATTGCACTGTTTATGACTTCAAGCCTATCAACTCGAGATTACGCTGGTGTAACCGATGTGAAATGGTTAGCTAGTTAGCGGGGTGCGTGCTAATAGCGTTTCAAACATCACTCGCTCTGAGACTTGGAGTAGTTCTTCCCCTTGCTCTGCATGGGTAATGCTGCTTCGAGGGTGGCTGTTGTCAATGTGTTCCTGGTTCGAGCCCAGGTAGCGGTGAGGAGAGGGACGGAAGCTATACTGTTACACTGGCAATACTAAAGTGCCTATAAGAATATCCAATAGTCAACGGTGTATGAAATACAAATAGTTTAGAGAGAAATAGTCCTATAATAACTACAACCTAAAACTTCTTACCTGGGAAAATTGAAGACTCATGTCTCAACAGGAGGAAAATGGCGCCGTAGAGAGAACACAGTGTTTCAGCGAGCTCTCGTGGCATTTGTAAATTTATATTTTTACATTAATCTCCTAGCTTGAAAAAGTGGTAGAATTGGCTAAATAAGTTACCATATGAGTCTTGACGGCTATTTTGCAAAAATCTCCGACAATATGCCCAACAGAACTACTAAGAAGTCGACCAAAACCACCACCCCTGTGGATGTGCATGAGGAGCTAGCTAACGTTAGCGAGGCTAGCACCATTGCGGATCCAGGCACAATGGACCTGGTGATTCAAAAGATGACTGATAACATTACTAAAGTGATCGATGCTAAGATAAGAACGGTCTTGGAAGCAATAGCAGGCCATTCAGCTGAACTACAGAGGGTTGTGGAACGTGTTGTTGAGGCGGAAGGAAGAATTGATGCAGTGGAAACTTCAACTACATCTATGGACGCTAAGATAAAAGCACTTGAGAAACAGGTGCGCGAAATGGCAGCACATTGACGACTTGGATAATCGAGGACGCAGATGCAATATTCGTGTTGTGGGACTCCCGGAAAATTCTGAAGGGACACGTTCAGTAAAATTCTTTGAGGAATGGATCCCTGGCTACCTACAAATGGACACTAAGGCTGGTCGTGTGAAGCTGGACAGAGCCCATCGCTCTCAAGCATCGATACCCGGTCCCAATCAGCGCCCACGGCCGGTGGTTATAAAGTTCCACAACTTCACCGACAAGCAGCGCGTCATGGACGCGGCTAGAAACATCGGCTCTGATAGTAGTCAACGTAAAAGTCCTAAGGTCTCATTCTTCAATGATTATTCCACTGCGGTTGTACGAAGACGCAAAGCGTTTGATGAGACGAAGGCTCGACTCAGGAGAATGAAGATGGACTACGCACTGTTGTACCCGGCCACATTGAAGATTATGGTCAACGGATCGCCTAAAAAGCTCTACACACCTGAAGAGGCTGCTGCGTTTATTGACTCTCTCGGGTAAATAACTTTTAAGCTGCACCTCAGCAGCATTGGATAACTTTTTGTTTATTTTTGGTTGAATCTGATCATGAAACAGTGGCGTGAGTCCTCACGTACTCCGGCTCAGTAATATTTGTATCTTTATTATTTTTCTTGCTAAAGTAATAGCCGCTATAGCTCAGGCTGAGATATGTGTGAATCCATATTGGTGCCCAGGCTTGGTTTTAGGTGGAAGAGCCTCAATCTTCTCCTATTGATTTTATTTTCCATACATATAAAGGATGAGGCTATGGAGCGGCAATGCAAAATCCCCTGCATGTTAGCTAGTGGGAAAACCCCCTTTTTGGATCTTTACATGTTTAATTTTTGGGTTTAGTATAGTTCGAGTTCATGGTTCATATCGTTTGTTTATGCTCGGTGAGATAGAGGAGAGTTCAACACATGGAAAAAGGTACCACCCCACTTTTACAGTGGGATCCAGCCTGGATATTGAATGGTCAAGATACAATGGCAGGTAACGGACTGCGTGCATGTACATGGAACATTAGAGGGAGCCATAACCCCATTAAGAGGAAAAAGGTACTGTCTTTTTTGAAAAAATAAAATATTGATATTGCCCTGTTGCAAGAAACTCATTTGGATGATAAGGAGCACCTGAAATTACAACAAGGGGGGTTTGGCCAAGTGTTTTTCTCATCATTTACATCCAGAAGTAGAGGGGTAGCAATTCTGGTGAAAAAGAACTTACCACTTCAGGTCTTGAATTGTGTGAAAGATAAATCTGGTCGCTTTGTTATAATTAATGGTACTTTACAAGGGCAGAACATTTCTATAATGAATATTTACTTCCCCCCTGCTCACCCCCCTGATTTCCTCACTAAGGTATTCCTAGACTTTTCAGAATTCAACTCGGACACTGCAGTGGTTGAACCCCCTTATTGATAGGTTTCCCAGCGGTATAGCTTCACTCTCTCCTCAAGCTAAGTCACTTAAAGCTATTTGTGATGATCTGGGGTATGCGAATGTCTGGAGAGCTTTTCATCCCTCCAACAGAGAGTTCACTTTTTTCTCTGCACCTCATGGATGTCAGACTAGAATAGATTATTTTTTTTATGCCCAGGACGTCTCTGCAGTCTGTTCTATCCGCTAGGATAGGAAGCATAGTCATATCTGATCATGCTGAGGTGATCTTGGACATAAAACTCAACGGGGCATTCAATCGGTCAAGACATTGGAGGTTGAACACAACCATTCTTAAAGACCATACATTCACATCATATTTTATTACAGAGTTTAAAGCATTTTTCTCTAACTCTCAATCAACAGATAACCCCTCCCTCCTTTGGGAGACCTGTGAAGCGTATGCCAGGGGTCTGATTATGTCATACACAGCTACTAAGAGACGGAAAAATGTTAGAGGGTGAATTAGGAACTAAAGAGAAGGACTACATTAAAATGCCCACTCCTGCCCTATTAAAGGAAATATCAGTCATTAGATCAACGTTAGACTCTCTCCTAACACAGGACGCTGAAAAGAAAATGAGATTTGTCAGGCAAAAACTATATGAACATGGCGATAAGCCAGGAAAGTACTTGGCATACCTAGCTAAAAAGAGAGCTGACTCTCCGTCAATTGCTACTATTACTGACTCTGATGGTAATCATTTATATGAAAATAAATTGATAAGTGACTCTTAAGAAATTTTATACAAATCTTTATGCCTCAGAACTGCCAAATGATGCACCCAAGTTAATGGAGAACTTATTTTGTAAGATTGAGCTCCCTACTATCTCCGAAGAGCAGCGGTCCCTCCTTAATGCCCCTATTACCAAGGAAGAGATAATGTTCGCAATTAAGAACCTGCAAAATGGTAAGGCCCCAGGACCAGACGGGTTTTGTAGAGAGTTCTATAAAGAGTTCCATGGCCTGATCCTTGAGCCATTGCGTGATATGTTTAATCACTCATTTTCAAATGACCAACTCCCTCAAATGCTGAGAGAGGCCAACATTTCACTTATTCTTAAAAAGGGAAAATGTCCAGAGTCTTGTTCCTCGTACAGACCAATTTCCCTTCTGAATGTTGATAGAAAATTGCTTTCTAAACTTCTAGCCACAAGATTAGAGGACTCACTGCCACTAATTGTGAAAGGAGACCAAACTGGCTTCATTAAGGGCCGTAAGTCATGCAACAATGTCAGGCGGCTTCTTAATGTAATTCAAGCTTACCAACAAAGTGCTGTGGATGGTCTTGTGCTCTCCCTAGATGCTGAGAAAGCATTTGATTGTGTGGAGTGGTCTTACCTATTATTTGCTCTAAATAAATTTGGTCTGGGTGACAACTTTATAAAATGGGTGAAAGTTTTATATGATGATCCTCAGGCTGCTGTCCTTACTAATGGGCTAAGGTCAAATAGCTTCTCTATACACAGAGGTACCAGACAGGGCTGTCCTTTATCCCCCCTCCTCTTTGCACTCGTTATGGAACCACTGGCCGAGGCCATCAGGGTAACGCCTGCTATACAGGGGCTGCTCATTGGTGATGTTCACCATAAAATAAGCTTGTATGCTGATGTCCTGATATTCATCTCTAGTCCCGAGACTTCAATTACGGCTCTTATTAATATTATTGAATTATTCAGTGAATTCTCAGGCTACAAGATTAACCTAACTAAGTCAGAGGCTATGCCACTTGGTAGCCTACACTCTGTACCTAATACTTCTCCCCCCTTCCCTTTTAAATGGTCTCCCTCAGGTTTCATGTATCTGGGTATATTTGTAACTCCTAAATTCCAGCAAATGTACAAAGCCAATTTTGTTCCCTTGTTTGATACAATAAGACAGGATCTGGAGCGCTGGAACTCTCTCCCGATTTCTTGGTTGGGTAGAATATCCCTCTTGAAAATGAACATTTTACCTAGACTACTTTACCCAATCCAAATGATCCCAGTATTACTCTCCAATAAGGTAATAAAGGATGTAAATGGATGGCTAAGTTCCTTTTATATGGAGTAAACGCAAGCCAAGACTTAAGATGGCAATATTGCAGCTGCCAAGTTCTATGGGCGGCTTGGACCTGCCCAATATCAGGTTCTATCAATGGTGTGCTCACCTTTTGTTATATTTCTGACTGTATCACAAATGATGACGACTCCTATTTGGTTAGACATTGAGACTTCTCTTTCAAAATACCCCTTACAGGATCTTTTATTTTTCAGAAGTTTCAAGTCTATAGAAGATCACTGCAATAATCCTGTTACACTTAACACACTCAAAGTATGGAGGTCAGTTCAACGCTTCCTGGGAAGGTCCAAACTAACCTCTGCTCTTACCCCAATTCTTAACAACCCAGGAATTTTTCCGCTTCCTACAAGTAAGACATTATATTCTGAAGAGCACCACCTTAATTGGTAACCCTGATGTGTCTGTCATTGAAAGAATGCTTTTTTTCCCACAAAGGAAAATGTCTAAGTCTGTTTTATGATACTTTAAGGTCCTTTTCTGCTGTCAACACACAGAGGGTGAAACAAGTGTGGGAGAAAGAATTGTCTGTTACTATTGACGAAGAGATGTGGGAGGACATTTGGAGATATGCAAAAACAATATCTATATGTAATTGTACTAGAGCAATCCAATTAAGAATAATACACAGATTGCATATATCCCCAAATCGCAGACATGCTTTTAGCCCCACTTCCTCTTCCCCTCAGTGTCTTAAATGCAAAACTGATACAGGCACCCTAACACATTGTTTATGGTCATGTACCAAAATACAAAGATACTGGTCTGGTGTTCTGCAAGAAATTGAAAAGATCCTAGGGGTTGATCTAGAATTGGACCCAGTTTCTTTACTGTTAGGTCTCCCTAATAGGCATGTTACTTCTGTGGGTAAAAGGAGGCTTTACAACATCCTTACCTTCGCAGTGAGGAAAAACATCATTTTACAGTGGATTAGTGATAAGGTTCCTTCTATTAAAGATTGGCATAAGATACTATTTGAATGGGTGCCTCTGGAATATCTGACATGTACATTGCATTCTAAAACAGACCAGTTCTACAAAGTATGGGAACCTTATCTAAATTACCTAGAACCTGAGGTATCAGCTATTATGCTGCAAGGATTCTCGTAGAATGGCGGGGATCTATGTATTTCAGAACTACACTATACGTTCCATGTGTGGAACCTAACCTTTTTTGTTTAATTTCTGTTTGTAAGTTTGTTTAAAATGTATGTATTGAGAGACGCAATGATGGTGATGGGGTGTGAGAAGCACAGAGCGGGAAGAGGAAAATGGTGTACGTATGTGTGTGTGTGCGTACGCGTGTGTGTGTGTGTGTGTGTGTATGTATGTGTGTGTATATATATATATATATATATCACACACACACACACACACTGCCTTGCGAAAGTTTTCGGCCCCCTTGAACTTTGACCTTTTGCCACATTTCAGGCTTCAAACATAAAGATATAAAACTGAATTTTTTTGTGAAGAATCAACAACAAGTGGGACACAATCATGAAGTGGAACGACATTTATTGGATATTTCAAACTTTTTTTAACAAATCAAAAACTGAAAAATTGGGCGTGCAAAATTATTCAGACCCTTTACTTTCAGTGCAGAAAACCTTCCAGAAGTTCAGTGAGGATCTCTGAATGATCCAATGTTGACCTAAATGATTAATGATGATAAATACAATCCACCTGTGTGTAATCAAGTCTCCGTATAAATGCACCTGCACTGTGATAGTCTCAGAGGTCCGTTTAAAAGCGCAGAGAGCATCATGAAGAACAAGGAACACACCAGGCAGGTCCGAGATACTGTTGTGAAGAAGTTTAAAGCCGGATTTGGATACAAAAAGATTTCCCAAGCTTTAAACATCCCAAGGAGCACTGTGCAAGAGATAATATTGAAATGGAAGGAGTATCAGACCACTGCAAATCTACCAAGACCTGGCCGTCCCTCTAAACTTTCAGCTCATACAAGGAGAAGACTGATCAGAGATGCAGCCAAGAGGCCCATGATCACTCTGGATGAACTGCAGAGATCTACAGCTGAGGTGGGAGACTCTGTCCATAGGACAACAATCAGTCGTATATTGCACAAATCTGGCCTTTATGGAGGAGTGGCAAGAAGAAAGCCATTTCTTAAAGATATCCATAAAAAGTGTTGTTTAAAGTTTGCCACAAGCCACCTGGGAGACACACCAAACATGTGGAAGAAGGTGCTCTGGTCAGATGAAACCAAAATTGAACTTTTTGGCAACAATGCAAAACGTTATGTTTGGCGTAAAAGCAACACAGCTCATCACCCTGAACACACCATCCCCACTGTCAAACATGGTGGTGGCAGCATCATGGTTTGGGCCTGCTTTTCTTCAGCAGGGACAGGGAAGATGGTTAAAATTGATGGGAAGATGGATGGAGCCAAATACAGGACCATTCTGGAAGAAAAGCTGATGGAGTCTGCAAAAGACCTGAGACTGGGACGGAGATTTGTCTTCCAACCAGACAATGATCCAAAACATAAAGCAAAATCTACAATGGAATGGTTCAAAAATAAACATATCCAGGTGTTAGAATGGCCAAGTCAAAGTCCAGACCTGAATCCAATCGAGAATCTGTGGAAAGAACTGAAAACTGCTGTTCACAAATGCTCTCCATCCAACTTCACTGAGCTCGAGCTGTTTTGCAAGGAGGAATGGGAAAAAAATTCAGTCTCTCGATGTGCAAAACTGATAGACATACCCCAAGCGACTTACAGCTGTAATCGCAGCAAAAGGTGGCGCTACAAAGTATTAACTTAAGGGGGCTGAATAATTTTGCACGCCCAATTCTTCAGTTTTTGATTTGTTAAAGTTTGAAATATCCAATAAATGTCGTTCCACTTCATGGTTGTGTCCCACTTGTTGTTGATTCTTCACAAAAAAATACAGTTGTATATCTTTATGTTTGAAGCCTGAAATGTGGCAAAAGGTCGCAAAGTTCAAGGGGGCCGAATACTTTCGCAAGGCACTGTATATATCACACGTGTAGTAGATATGTGTAAGTGGGTGCTGTTTTTCTTGTTTTTTTTTCTGTGTGCTTTGTCTCTGTTGTATTTCTTAATATGGGTGAAAATTGTGAAATTCCAATAAAAATACTGTTACAAAAAAAAGGAACCAACAGTTTTCATGTTCTGAGCAAGGAACTTAAGTTAGCTTTCTTACATGGCACATTGCACTTTTACTTCTCCAACACTTTCTTTTTGCATTATTTAAACCAAATTGAACAGGTTTCATTATTTATTTGAGGCTAAATTGATTTTATTGATGTATTATATTAAGTTAAAATAAGTGTTCATTCAGTATTGTAATTGTCATTATTACAAATAAAAAGAAATCGGCCGATTTTAATCGGTATCCACTTTTTTTGGTCCTCCAATAATATCGGTATCGGTGTTGAAAATCCTAATCGGTCGACCTCTAATGCCTACCACTGTTGTCACAAACATGCATGGCCACGCAGTCATGGGAGAACAGGGAGTGCAGGAGGCGGCTGAGCATGCAACTCTGTGGGGTCCCTGTGTTGAGGATCAGTGTGGCGGAGGTGTTGTTGCCTACCTTCACCGCTTGGGGTCGGCCTGTCAGGAAGTCCAGGACCCAGTTGCACAGGGAGGGGTTCAGACCCAGGGCCCTGAGCTTAGTGATGAGCTTGGAGGGTACTATGGTGTTGATGAACAGCATTCTTACATTAGGTATATCTCTTGTCAGGGTGGGATAGGGCAGTGTACGGTGTGATTGTGATTGCTTAAGTCCTTGGATCTGTTGGTGATATGCAAATTGTAGTAGGTCTAGGGTGTCGTGTAAGTTGGAGTGAATATGGTCCTTAACAAGCCTCTCAAAGTATTTCATGATGAGATGTGAGTGCTATGGTGCGATAGGCTTTTTAGTTCAGTTACCTTCGCTTTCTTGGTTCTCAGAACAATGGTGGACATCTTGAAGCAAGTGGGACCAACAGACTGGGAAATGGAGAAATTGAATATGTCCGTAAACACTCCAGCCAGCTGGGCTGCACATGCTCTGATGATGCGGCTTGGGATGCCCTCTGGGCCGGCAGCCTTGCGAGGGTTAATACACTTAAATGACTTTCTCATGCCGGCCACTGAGAACAAAGGCACACAGTGCTTGTGGGGGGGGCCGCATTAGTGGCCCGACATTGTTTTCCTCGAAGCGTGTGAAGGAGGTGTTCAGCTTATCTGGAATCGAGGCATCGGTGTCTGCGATGTGGCTGGCTTGCCCTTTTTATAATCCATGACTATCTGGAGTCCCTGCCACATACACATCGGTGTCTGAGCAGTTGAATTGTGACTCCACTTTCTCCCTGTACTGTCGTTTTGCCTCTGATTTGCCTTTCTGATGTCATAGTCGGTCTGTTTTGTACACATCATGCATATTCCCAGTCACCTTGCCATGGTTAAATGTGGTGTTTTTGGTTTGGATGACTTCTAATCATCACAGTAGGAACAACATTGTCTATGCACTTCCTGATGAACGCAGTCATCGAGTCAGTGTATACCGCTACAACTATACCCCTCAAACCAGATGCCAAAAAGGATTGCGTAGTTTGCAGCCCTTGTACTCCGTCTAATACAAGATTTCATGTAATGCTTTGAGAAGAAAAGCAGTCAGATTGTGTAGCCTAATTGCTGTGTTTTCTCTCTGGAAAAAGGGAAAAAATAATGCAGTGTCAGCCAGGCTTTGAACCCGCTCAAGGTTTTTTTGTGCTTCAGTGATGAGCTACAAGCCTTGCCCTTGTCTCTGAGAAAATGGTTCCCTGCCATTGTCTCCGTTCTCTCCAATCATCACTTTAATTAATTAATATTGGACAAAGCCGATTCCCGCTTCCTTTTTTTTATTTTTATCACACTCGATCCGTTTCTTGCTCTCTCCCCCTATCCCCCTGCATGCTTACTCCAATGCTGCTGACAGTGCAAAAGGAGGTGTGAGGGAGGTAGGGGGTGCCTTTTAATGCATCTGTTCTCAGTGAATCTCACTGACTCGCAAGGTTCACTCATCACACACACATTCATTCTCTCTCCCTCTCTCTATCTCTCCCGGTCTCTTTCTAGCTGCCTCATGCTCATTCTCTCCGTCACTCAGTAACATAACCACTGACACAGGAACGCATACTAGAGGGGAGCCATCCACCAGTCCTGTCTCATTCATCCACTCTCCTCTTGTCTCTCTCTCCTTCTTCTTGGAATCTTGCTTTACCGTTCCTGCTCTGCTCTACCTCAATCCCATCCCTACGTCAGGAGGATCAGATCGCTGCCTGAGCAGTAGCCAGCACCACTGAGCAGAGGTAGGTGTTAGACTACAGCATCGTGGCTGAGGCGCCGCTCTCCTTCATCTCTTTCCCTTTCTCTTATCTCATTCCCTCAGTGTGTGTGCTTGTAGCACAGCAGATGACATACAATTCGTCAGTAATTAGCATCGTATGGATCTAGTCTTTGGTTTGTTGCTCTTGCTTCACTGAGAGGCGTCTGTGCATACCATATGACACTGGGTGTATTTCTGCTCTGTCTCCCCACTCTCTCGGTCTGTCTCATGTTTTATGCATGACCTGTCCTCTTAAATTAATCCCGGGGACTGGCCATGCTGTGGGATTTATAGAGAACCACCTTAAAATAGCTTTGCTGTGAGGGTACACGCACGACACAAATGCACACAGTCTGTACTGAGTGGTGAGTTTTGAGCCCTTACCTGCTTCTGTCAATGCTGCAGTGCCCATTTGTTGCAGACAATGTCGTCTTTATGCAACACACCCCAGCAAGACATGTAAATAACCTGATTTTCTAATGTTGTGATGTTTGTAGTCCAGCGGTTGTGACAGTTGGCTGTGGCAGGCTGGCTGGCTGTGGGTTATTCCATCACCTTGCTGTTCTCATGCTGGGGCTGTAGCAGCTGACAGTGGCGTTGAGGCTTCCTCTGGGCTCTTGTCCAAGGCTGGGGTGTGCAGCGCAGGAGAGGCTGGCTGCAGGGGTTTGGTGCAGTAAGTTGTTGCATGTAGCCAGCAGCAGCAGACAAAGGAGAGCAAGGCAGATCTCTGTTTTGATACTGAATATCCTTAGGCGAGTTTTTACACCAGCCTTGCAGAAAGTGGTTGTCAGTTATACAGTTAGTATGACAGCAATCTTATGACAATTTCGTTAATGTTTTGTGCGCGGTTATAAATCTATTGAGATGAGACTGTGATGCATTTAGCCAACATTAACAGTAAAGCTGTGATGTTCGGTCGGCCTTGACGAGGCCTTCTATAGGATATTGGAGAGGAACACTGGGTGTAATTGGAAGTAGATGTGTTATAGCTGATCTTTGTAGTCTTCAGAGACCGACGTACTGTGCAGCAGCAGCAGACTGCTGAGGGATGACCAGGCTGATGTACAGTACTCCCACAGAGGAGAACTTCCTGGATGCTCATGAGGGAGACTTCCCTAAACAGAGCTCTGTAATAATCCTCTAGTTGAGAGGTAGTGGCCTGTCTCACGTCATTAGCGCTCTTCATGGGCCACACACATACATACATACATACATACATACATACATACATACATACATATTGTCTGTGTATTGTCATACATACATATATTGTCTGTGTATTGTCATACATACATACATATATTGTCTGTGTATTGATATGTATGTATGTGTGTGTGTGTGGTGTGTGTGGGGTCACACATCTGCCCAGCAGGTGTGTTTTCTTCCTCAGCCCTCTGTGGCTGTGATGCATAGTAGTCTTAACAGCAACCCACTGTGGGAGGGGTTTATATTTTCCTTCTTAGGTGTAACGTGTACTCTGAAGTGTTCAGCAGAGCTGTATACCTTGACAGTTATACAGCAAACTTAATGCAACTCAATGACCCTCTTGCTCTGTCAGTGCTACATCTTAACCAGTACATCTTAACAAGACCACTCTGTATTACCTCATATTGGTCACCTAAATTCTAGTTGATTTGGTGAGAGTGGGTAAAATACCAATGACCTGCAGTTGACTTTTCTCTGTCCTCACTGAGGATTCCGCTAGCTAGCCTCAGCTCGGTTCCAGCTCTGTTGGATTAGTGTGATGTGATTACTGTGTTCTTTCAGAGGGCGACAGACAGCCTCACACTGGTTTGGCTCTGACGATACTGTTTGTTGTTTCCCAGGAAACGGAGTCCACACGGCCAGAAAAGAACGGCTTCCCCAGAGGAAGCATCCTCCTGGTGTTCTGAGGATGCCTATAGCTAGGCTGTGTTATGCCTGCTATGAATTTTCACTGACTAAAAAGTACCCATGATACTAGGCCTATTGAGTACATTGCTTCGTCCAGTTTCTACAGAATGCGTCTTCCAGTGCTGGATTCGCTATAGGGTTTGGTCCCCGAGTGCTGTTGTCATAATGCTTTGCCAGCGCTCTCACACTCCATGCAGTGTGGCAGGACTCTGTCTTCATAGGTTTTAAAATCACCCTGATGACAGTGAGCCAAGCAGTAAAATATAGCCGTTCAGTGGAAGCAGGAGGATGTCGTGGCTAATAAAAGGCTTAATTGATTCCCAGTGATAAAGTGCTTAGTGTAGACTTAGCTGCTGGATGGGCTCAGCTCCACTCAACATTTTTGGCACCTGGGTCCTGACTGGACTGGGTCCTGACTGAAACAAGTAATGCAAGGTAAGGCCAAAATAACCTTGAGCAATGGTAAATACTTTCTCAGTTCAGATGCATTACTAACACACTTTTCTGAATTGTCTGACTGAACTCTTAATGAGAATGTAGAAGCTCTGCATGGCCAATTGCCATATGAATGACCTCCGTGGTAAAGTAATTCTGATGTTTTCTGGGGTGGTGTAGTAATCTCAACCTCCCACTCAGACACTGACAGAGCTGATCAGAATTGGAAGTGTTCACACCTCACAGGGGGCCTAGCTATATATCGCACTGCAGCAGACCCTGGCCCAGCCCTGCACACAGCAGTCATCTCTCCACACTTCCACTTTCACAAGTCACAGAAATGACATTCATTCTCAGAATTTCCTACCCAGCTTCTTCACATGTGATAATGACTAACTTGTCTGTTCCAATGCAGAAAGTGCAATGTTTGACTTGGGATCCAATAGTAGGTACTTTCTGACTAGTAGCCTATATGAATAAATTCACATAGTCTAATCCACATATCACTTAGGCTATTGACTACAGTGTATATAAAAGCCATGTGAATTCTGACGTGTGTACAGTATACTTTGAACACCGTGGTACTTCTTTATACAGGGTGTGCTGGTCCTGCCTGGTGAAGTACAGCTGCTAGGCAATATTTTGTGACGCTGAATGATGATCTAGCGTGGTTTAGACACGTCACTTATGTGACAATGGCATTTTGTGATGTGAGTTATAAGGGAAATGTCTGCTCCTGACACGGTGGCTTCAGATTGATTAGAACAGCTCAGTGTGGGCTGTGGATTCTACGTCTCTACTGTATGTGTGCTCTCTGGGTCTGTTCTAGGATCAGGTCCGTCCATGTAATCATTGATCTAAAAGACAAAACTGTTCCTAAATCAGCCCTACTACTCTGAGATGCTTGAAACATATGGGCCCCTACTGTCAGTCTTCTCTGTGCTGGCCCTGGGTAGTGTAGTGCAGGGCTCTGTGTCAATAGGGGGTTGAGGTTCTCTCAATATCCCTGAGGGATAAAGGCAATATGTATAGAGCAGATGCCTGGTTCGTGTCACTGCTGTGCGCGTTTGCTTGTTTTGCCACGCATCCCTCAACTCGGACTAATGGATGTTATTTAGCTGCAGGGCCTCCAGTTAGCTCCAGCACAGTGATACACAAAAGCTAGAGCATGTCACTCCCTGCTGGGGCAATCTGAGATCTATACAGTAACCTCCAAATAGACACTGGCGGAGTCTGAAATTTGGCTTGCCTACTACTTATTTAAACTGCATACTGTGTACTAATCGTACTATTTAGCACATACTGTTTAGTATAAAGTATGCCACGGCCAAAATATAATACTTTTGGTGCATTCAAGACCACTGGGAATTCGGAAATTAAATGAGCTCCGTCTGGGAAAAATCGTGACATTGGTGATCTTCAGGTCGGCGAAGTCGGCGCTCTAGAATGCCTTTTTTTTTTTTTTTGTCTTCAGAATCAGTTGAGGCTTCATATGAATCGGAAAGGATCACCTATGCCCCACCCAGTGACCTTTTTGTGTTGTTTTGGGCTAAGTAGATAGCATTTAGAACGTCTTTAGAGTAAACTTGAGTAGGTCTACACCTACGTAGGCCTATAAACTGAAGAGTCACCTGAAGTTTGAGAGCAATGGGAGATACAGTAGTGGAATGCAGTGATGAGGCAGAGGGCTCGTAATGAAGACGACTGGCTATTACTCTGAACTGTATGTGGTGAGCTTTCTGGCGCCTATAGCTGCTGAGGCATCACCCAAGTGGGTGCCATACATTGACATTTTTTGACAAATTTTTACGGTGTTACTTTGGTGCCTTGTTGCAAACAGGGTGCATGGTTTGAACATGTCTATTCTGTACAGGCTTCCTTTTCACTCTGTCAACTAGGTTAGTATTGTGGAGTAACTGAAATGTTGATCCATGTTCAGTTTTCTCCTATCACAGCCATTAGACCCTGTAACTGTGTTAATGTCACCATTTGCCTCACGGGGAAATCCCTGAGCGGTTTCCTTCCTCTCTGGCAACTGAGTTAGAAAGGACGCCTGTATATTTGTAGTAACTGGGTGTATTGATACACCATTCAAAGTGTAATTAATAACTTCACCATGCGCAAAGTGATATTCAATGTTGGCTTTTCAATGTTGACATATAAACCCCTTTGCGAGGCATTGGAAAACCCCTCGGGTTGTCATTCTGTTTTTTGAAGTGGACTGTTTGACTGAGGGAACTTACAATTATCTGTATGTGTGGGGTACAGAGATAGTCACTCAAAGATCATGTTAACCACTTGCACACAGTGAGTCTGTGCAATTTATTATGTGACTTGTTAAGCAAATGTTTACTCTTGAACTTCATTAGGCTTTCCATAAGAGGTTGAATACTTATTGACTTGTTATTTCAGCTTTCCATTTTTAATTCATTTGTAAACATTTCTAAAAGCATAATTTCACTTTGACATTCTGGGGTATGTAGGCCAATGACACAATCTCTTATTTAATCAACTTTAAATTCCGGCTGTAACACAGCAAAATTTGGGAAAAGTCAAGGGGTTTGAATACTTTCTGAAGGCACAAGCTAAAGGCACGGCAGGTAGATCTGTTTTCAAAGATGTAACGTTATGATGAAATAGTCAATTTTAAGGAGAACAAAAACGACCTACATTTGAACACCACTGCCGACGCTTTGCTTTTCGCCGTCTTCCAAATTGTTTATTTGATCTAGCTATCAAAAACTCACAGCCCCCCCTCTTCTAATGCGTTGTGGCTGTGAAATTCTACCTGATGAAAAGACGAAATTGGTTTAACATCCTGGCATTTAACACACACGATTTTCGAAAATTCATACTAATAAAATGTTATTTTTTTCTCATACTGAGAATGTGTCATGCGCAATTGCGTTGTTTCCTGCCATTTGTTGATTTCAGTAGCGCATCTTATCTAATTGATCAGCTGTTGTCATAGCTGAAATGACTACTGTATGACATCTGGTCATTTAAACTATTCTAGATTTTTGAAATGTCACATACATACTATTAAACGCCTTACAATTTACGACGCAAGTATGTGAATTTGGACACGGCCACTGTCCCAGTATACAGGAAAGGCTGTCGGACATTGACAGCCCGAAGTGTGAAGGAGAATTCCACGATGGAGGGCTCACAGATCTACTGTAGGGCTCACAGATCTACTGTCTGCTCTGCTGCAGTGTGAGCTGTGCATAGGGTTACAACACCAGAGCTGGCAGAACACGGGGAGGGAGAAATGAGAGACAACACTTCAAGTTAGAAGGAAAGCAAGCGTATGAGAGAGATATATAAACAAAGGGAGGCTTTGTGGAGAAGGGCGGGGCAGCGTTACTTTATTGCTGAGTAAAGCTATAGCTTACTGCTCTGCGGCTGGTCTCTGACCAATCATTGCAGAGCTGCATGACAACTCACCAATGGGCTGGGCCTGCCTGTTTGTTCTGTTACGTGGAGGACAGCGTGTGTGTTTGATGTGTGACCCACACCACCTTGGCTCTGTGCTGTCTCATGGATTTGGGGACTGCCAGCCAGGTCCTGTAAGGGGGAGAGATAGAGGACACATTGAAACTGTAGCTCAGTGGCACTGGCAGCCTCAGGCTGCGGACTCAGACTCTCAGCAGGACATGTGGAACACAGCCTGACAGCACAGAGGATGTCTCACTGATGTTCACACTGATAGTCATACACTGATGGATACACACAGATACTGTCTTTATACAAACAGAAATATGCAGAGTGGCTTACTTTCTGTACACAGATGCAATTCACTATCACGCAATAGCCTGTTTGACACTCACCAATTCACTTTGACTTATCTGAGAACAGTGCGGCATTCACATGAATGCCGCAACATAAGATGTTCCATTCATATTGATGCACCTCAACTCTTTGTCCAACATCTGGTACATTTGAAGTGTTTGACGTCTAGTCCTGTCACACTACCCTATACTGTTTCACTGTAACACAGAACAGTCTATTCTCTTATTGTGAAACAGACTTGCACTCTAGCAGTAGTCATGTTCTAACACTACAGCCCAGAAATAGACTGGGAAACAAGCACTTGCAAGGCCCCACACATTGATTGTCTGTGACACAGGTTACAGCCAGGCCTCAGGCATGTGGCCACAAACACGATGATGATGTTAGCCCCCAAGGAAGAATTCCATTTCCTCTCCTCTCGTCATGGACCATGACACACACACTGTGGTGCTAGGGGTACCTGCTTGGCTTTCAGTTGGCAACATGCACTTGCAGCGTACATCAAAGCGCTCTTTGTATATGTTATTTTTATACAGCAGGCTGAAAGATGAACCTGTTCACTTCCTATGCTAAATGGATTGTGTTGGACGTAGTGAGTCAGAGGGGTGTCTTATTAAAAAGAGCAGTGGGAGCCTGGCCTGTCCTGCGGTGGTGGTGCGTATGTGGAAAGTGACCCTGTGATGGCATCTGTTAGAGCGTGAGTCAGATGTGTGGACATGTATCAAATCAGACAGATGGAACCCAACACAGTGTTTTTATTGTGTGTGCACTTGAGGATTTTGTTAAGTGTGCGTCTTTCTGGGACATGGCTGCCTGTGCTGTACCGTCCCACAGCTGATCCAGGAACAACTTCCCTCTGAGCTGCCTGCCATGTAGAGACCATTTTGAATCAGATGGTCTGTGTCAGAGGCAGATTGTCAGTGCACTCAGGAATAGCCCGTGTATACTGAAAAAAATATAATCTGAACATGAAACAATTTCAAACATTTTACTGAGTTACAGTTCATATAAGGAAATCAGTCAATTTAAATCAATTCATGAGGCCCTAATCTATGGATTTAACATGACTGGGAATACAGATATGCATCTGTTGGTCAGATGGCCTTGAAAAAAGGAGGGGTGTGGATCTGACACCCAGTCAGTATCTGGTGTTACCACCATTTACCTCATGCAGCACGACGTCTCCTTCGCATAGAGTTGATCAGGATGTTGATTGTGGAATGTTGTCCCTTTAATGGCTGTGCGAAGTTGCTGGATGTTGGTGGGGACTGGAATGCGTTTTAGTACATAATCCCAGAGGATCTCAAACATACTCAATGGGTAACATGTCTGGTGAGTATGCAGGCTATGAAAAAACTGGGACATTTTCAGCTTTTAGGAATTGTGTACAGATCCTTGCAACATGGGGCCGTGCATTATCATGCTGAAACATGAGGTGATGGTTGCGACTGAATGGCACGACAATGGGCCTCAGGATCTCGTCATGGTATTGCTGTGCATTCAAATTGCAATATATAAAAAGCAATTGTGTTCGTTGTCCGTAGTTTATGCCTGCCCATACCATAACCCCCCCTGCCACCATGGGGCACTCTGTTCACAACGTTGACATCAGCACACCTCTCGCCCACACGATGCCATACATGTGGTCTGCGGTTCTGAGGCCGGTTGGACGTACTAGCTCTAAAATGACTTGAGACAGCTTATTGTAGAGAAATTAACATTCCATTCTCTGGCAACAGCTCTGTTGCCTCAACTTGAGACATCTGTGGCATTGTGTTGTGATGACAAATTGCACATTTTCCAATGTCCCCAGCATAAGGTGCACCTTTGTGTTTGATGAGTTTGATGAGCTTCTTGATTTGCCTCACCTGTCAGGTGGATGGATTATCTTGGCAAAGGAGAAATGGTCACCAACAGGGATGTAAACAAATTTGTGCTGAACATTTGAGAGAGAGATGGATTTTTGTGCTTTATTGAACATTTCTGGGTTCTTTTATTTCAGCTTATGAAACATGGGACTAACACTTATGTTTTTATTCAGTGTACATACTACAATTTAGATAGGGCTGGGAATTGCCAGTGACCTCACGATACGATATCATAATACTTAGGTGCCGATACGTATTGCGACTCACAATTTGTATATGTATTGCGATTCAATACTGTGATTTTATTGCCATTCTGTTCCAAACATATTGCTCAGCGTATGTCTACTGCAGAGGGACAAGAGAAACCGTTCTGACCAGTCATGGAAATAAGTGCTGAAAACAAATTGGCTCCCTATTTGAAAAGATTGAGAACAAGCAATGGGGAAAAATACATACTGGACTTTTGGTGCAAGTACAGCCAACTAGTGCAAAATTAATACATTTTCAATTTATGATGTCTTCAAATAGAATATCCCGATATGCATAACCCCCCCCCACCACCACCGTCACAAGTGTTTTAGATGTTGGTGTACTGAACTATGGATCTCTTGCCACTGGGAGACTGAGTGGGATTGTAGTGACGCATGGAGCCCAGAGGGAGTAGAGCGAGGTGAGGTGTGCCCAGGAGACACACAGGAGGGAGAGATGCATGGCCCTAGCCTGCCTGTGTGTTTGTAAAGCCATGCTGCAGCAGCACAGGGCTTTCCTCCAGACCACGCTGCTCTCTCATCCCTACCCAGAACAGCTGACTGGGCAGGCAAGCTCCCTTCAACTGCAGTTTAAAAAACCCCCAAAACATTATTCTCTCCCATTCATTTTTGTATCTTTCTCCTCCTGTTTTCCCCCTGGACTGTTCCCTTCACTAGGTGTGTGTTGGCCAGTCGCCGCAGGCTGAAAATATATTCTGGGGGAGCTTGGTTCAGTTGGTCTGAACTTCCCGGGCACCGGCTGCATTGGCTGCAGATTTCATTAGGAATTCTGGACCATTCTGCTTTCCCCCACCTCGGTTAACAATGGCATCCATCAGAGTGGCTGTGGTGAAGTACTAGCAACCTGAGGGAAGAATATTCCATCCCTCCCTCCTCACTGGCAGTGCCAGTGGCTTATGCCGAGTTGAGGGAAGCAACAGGACAAAGATGTATAAAGAGCTGCTGTTGTGTGAATAATTTAGGAGGGCTGTGTTTCTAAGACGACGGTGGAGAACAGAAGGTGTGTTTCTTTTGAGCGCCTCGTTATCTGCTGCAGTGACTCTCTCTCTGCTCTCACAGGATCCTTCGCTCACTTCACAAAAGCTAAAACCAACTAGCAGGCAAGTTAAACAATAACGCTGTCCTGAATGTCAGAACCACTCTCCACCTCTCCCAAGTTGTTTGGCCTGGCCTGAGGCACTCGGGTTCTTATATAACAGGGCGGTGGCAGTGTTCACAGGCTGTGTGTGCCCAGCCCTATGGGCACAGGACCAGCCCAGAAACCACAGCTCTCTGGCACTAAACAAGGGCTTTTACAATCACCTTCTCCCCTTGACATCACCCCCTCTCTCTGGTTGTCAGTGTTCCATTTCATTCGACATTGTTTGTTCAGCTCAAATCTCTGTGCCCTCTGGCTAGAATAAAAATGAGGTATGTAATGTCAGGGGTCTGATTTGCAGAAGTGTGTGTAATATAGTCTGATACACGTTTAATCTTAGGAATATAGTCAGTGTTTTGTTGTTGTTGAGGAGATGAACCATGTATGCTCGTATTCACTGCTATATCGCTGTCCTCTCCGCTGGGCTCTTCTGATTTCCATCTGATCGATCTGCTCCGCTCCACCATATCTGTTTGCAGCAGATATTTTTATGTCACCTCTGACTGTGCATTTTGCGCACGTATGCAGAGATCTTATATCTTCAGTCTGTCTCCTCTGCTCTGCCCTCTCTCCCTTGCTGCAGTATGTGGTAGTTGGTGGTACTGTAGTGTGTGTGTGTGTGTGTGCGAGAAATAAGAATGAAGTCAAAAGCAGTTTGAAATGGAAGACACCATGTATGTATGGTGGCTAGGTATGGTGGCTAGGTAGGCGGATGCCTCAGTGAGGGAAACAAGGTTACAGTCTCTTAACATTACTTCCCTCTGTCCCCTGTACAGTGACCGATCACACACCATGTGTGAAGCTGGACTGACACTATGGAACACTATCTAATATCGCACCTTTGGTTTGGTGAGAGGGAGAACGGTTGGTCTGAGGTTAGCCATACATTTTAGTACTGCTCCATAACCAATAGAGAAAGCAGCTCTCACCAGCCACTGATGGCCACTAGGGCTGGGAATTGCCAGGGACCTCCCAATATGATATCTATTGCGATTATCTCGCTTCTATATTTGTTGCGATTCGATACTGTGATTTTATTACGATTTGATGTTCCAAACATATTGCTCAGCGTATGTCTGCTGCAGAGGGACAAGAGACATGAGAAAATGAGTGTGACTCGCTATTTAAAAAGAGCTATAATGGATAAATACTGGCGTTTTGGTGCATGTCCAGCCAATTAGTGTGAAAACAATATTGCGATATTGTCAAAAGAATATGATATATTGTAAATAATATCCCGATTATGTAACTGTTTTTAAAAAGGGAGCCAATTTGTGTTAAGCACTTTTTAAAAATTTCCATCACTAATAAAACTTGTTTTTTCATGTCTCTTGTCCTTCTGAAGCAGACATACGCTGAGCAATATGTTTGCAACATCAAATCGCAATACGTATCGAATCGCAATACGATATCATGATATATGTATTTTGAGGTCCCTGGCAATTCCCAGCCCCAAGAACATGGCATGCGGTGGTTTGTGTGTTGTAACTAACGCGTTACATGTGAGCGATTTGCCAATAGCCCATCACAGAAGTAGAATGTGGTGCTGAGGATTGGTGAGTCGTCATCTTTGGCCTGTGACTGTTCATCACTCAGGCAGCACATAGGCTTTACCACTGGAGATGGTTTACTGGACATTATGATCGTTCTTCAGACCTCTGTGCTGTACACCCAACAGCGCTGGTCTGTAGCATGGTGGTTATCAAGCCAAACCATTATGGAGTTTATGCTAAGCAGCAAAGCTGAAGTAGATGCTAACAACATGAAGTTTTCCCTTTGATCCATTCATGATGCCATATTGAAGATAATTTTCCATACTCTTTGTTTTGTATGGTTTAATTGATCTACAAAGTTGCTATCCTGAATGTAGGCCTCCATTAATGGTGCCTGCCAGTGAGGCTCATGGATGTGCTTTTCACTCCAAACAGGGAGCAGATGATTGGTGTCAGATGTTTTCTGCAAAAATAGGCTACTTATGCAAATTATTTTCATGAGCATTTTTTTTCCTCTGGCAGCGACTGACCTGTACTGCTTCTGTAATCAAGTGCTCTCTGCAATGTATGAAAAAGGAGGCCATTTTCACACTGCCGTGCCTGTTACAGCTCATCCGTCTGTCTGCTGATGATGAGACTAGGATGCAGTGACAAAGACAACTTTTCATAATTTATCAAATAATTATGAGAACCGTGACATGAATATAGCAGTTTTTGAATCCTCTGATTCTCCTTCTGGACTTTATTTAGATCCATATTGAGATCTCTTCAGTATTATTATTTACCTGTCTGTCCTCTCTTCCAGTGCCATCTGTTGGCATCCATGTGTGTTTCCTGCTACTAACACTCTACTGTACATTCCAGGCCAGGACTGCTCTGCTGCCTACTTATATAAGCCCCGTCTCAAGAGGAATCGCTCTCAGGCTGGGTGTAGGTGTGGTTGGCTGGAGCCTATGGAAAAGCATAATCGGTTGCCTTTGACTCCATGTTGCCTTTTGTTGGACAGGAATGAAGGTAGCATTATGTAGGTTCCAGTATGTAAGACTGGATAAACACTAAACAGGCAATACTAAGGCATTTGTTCTATTTGTCTTTATTCCAACCTCTCTACTTAAATCCATCTCCACCCTGTCTCGTTGGGCCATCCTCCTCCTTCACACGACTTCTGTCATTTAGTCTGCCTGTCCTGATGTGTTTGGATCAGCATATGGTGGTGTTGGGCCAGAGGGTGGTTCTGATCCGATAAGGGTCTGTCGAACACCTCTGTCTCCCTGCCTGTAGTTTTAATCTGCAGAGTGCACCTTGGCCCATTAGAGCAGTAAATCTGAGCTCAACTCTCCAACTGTGATGTGCTGCCAGGACGAGTCTGTACCGCAGTGCTGCAGTAAGTGTCTCGCTCTTTCCTACTGCAGCACAGCCAGCTAGTGTATATGCTTCTACCACACACAGAGGACTTTGAAGCACCAATAGTAAACTGTCAAGGCAAAGGGAAAAACACTCAGCCCAGCCTAACTTTTCTGGGGTGAGCTAAGGGCATAACACTTAACTGACTGAGACTGTAGGTCTCCTGAACAGGATAGGCTGAACAGGATGGGCTAAATACCATTTACTAACACTTTAGCCTTTGCTCCAGCCATTCAAGAATACAGTCTTGAGGTCTGGTACCACAAAACCATGCAGCCTCTTAAAGGAAGGGCCCCCAAATCCAACATGACATGTCCTGCGTCCTCTGTTAGTGATCAGGGAGTCGGTGGCATTAGATAGATATAGAATTTGTTGTTTTTAATAAATTACTCTCGAGCCAGGTGGAGTCCTCTAGAATCCCCTCAGTCCGTTTAGATCTACAACACAGCCCAGCTTCATCTAGTCATGATGCCATCATCACCTTGTAGGAGAAGGGACCAGGCAGGGGTGTTTGTTCCGTCCTGCCTGGCATGATTGAAGTGGTGAGGCCAGCGAGCGTTAAATTAGCTTTTGAAAAGGGGACACCTTATTTTCTGTGATTGGTGTGAGGAGAAAGTCACCTTCACGTCATTATCAGCAGACCAGCGACTGCTTACGGCTGGCTCGCTCACATGATTTCAGTGTGTAGTGAAATAGAGGCTGGTCAGGCTGAGATGGCTGTCAGGCAGCCGGTAAAAGTCCTCGGTCTCTACTCCTGCACATACACACAGGGTTAGTTACTGTAGCAATGCTGTCCTATGTGAACTATAATGTAAAGGGAAATGGAACACAGAGTACAGTACAGCTTTTTTGTTCACCAGGCCCTCTGTAGTCCTGATGGGGTCATGATAGGGGCTGCACCAAATGTTTGATGTATTATAATAATTGATTATGCTTATGTTGTATTAATAGAAGGGGAGGGGCTATTGGACCCCTCTACATTTATTGGGTCCTAGACTATAGATTAACTCATATATATATATATATATATATATATATATATATATATATATATATATATATATATATATATATATGAAATCATGATAAGGTTTTAAAATTGTTCCACAGTCTTTTCTAAGTCTTTGCCTCTTATGAAGAAATGGTCTGAGAAATGTGTGAATTATTGCATGGGGTCTGTGAGAAAGCACTTCAAAGTTAAGCTTAGAGCCCTGCAGGGGAGTAAAATAGATGAGGCTAGTCCGACATACCTAAAATCAACTTGGGGGAGTGGACATTTACTGCTGAGGCTTTAGAAAACACTGGAACTATTGTATCTCTCTTGCAAGTTTGTATAGCTGTGTATGCATGGGCTTGGTCTGACTGGTAGCAGGTAATGACGTATGCAGTGACATCGCTGGGGCTGGACTTCGAGCTTAATAAAATAACTTGGGACTTTTCCCTATGGGGCAGAACTCATGAGAGACATCAGTTGTATGTGTGATCTTTGACTTTTGTCTACAGCTGTATTTAGATTAAAATGGTTGATTTACAAGTGCACATTTTGAGTGTTCCTAATTTAAGTAAATAAAACGAAGCACAGAAAAACAGAACCCTCCCCTCCTCCCCTTGCCTCCCAGCTCTCCTCTCTCTTGTTATAGCCCCTTACTTCAGCAGTGCTCTTCTTGGGTGAAAACTGTTGAATTATTCATCAAAACTAGTCGCTCTGAGCGCACACACAGCAAGGGCAGGATGGGGAGGTATGAGGACGTCCATGACTTTGTAAATGTGTGTGGTGGGTCTGTGTGTGTGGTGTATATAAGGATGTTGTTGTAGTACAGGGCTTTGACATCATGTGGCTGCAGAGACCATAGCTCTGACTGGGCAACATTTTTTTCCTGTAGTTTGCAAAATGAAAGAGTTAACATTCCCAGTTACATCCCACTGAGCCCAGAGAAGGCAGTCTTATTGGTTTGATATGCATTGAAGCTGCTGCCTGTGGTAACTGTGGAAATGGTGCCATCTAGTGACTGGTGAATAGTAGTGATATTCTATGATCTCTGAAATGACTATTTGACAAAAACAATTGAATTAGTAATGTATATAAGTTGTCTTCCTCCTGATCACTCAATCATCCAGACAGTATACAGACTGACTGTGTTTGCTCTGTCCCCTCCAGAAGCCCAGTTTGAGAGAGAGACCCCTTCTGCAGGCTGGCCACATCCCCACCCTCCCGCCTCCATGTATCCTGAATCTACCACAGACTCACCTGCCCGCCTCTCCCGACAAACTGGCTCGCCTGGCATGATCTACAAGTAAGTCCACAAATACGTACAGACTGTGTCCGAATACCCATACTTGCATTCTAAATAGTAGGCTTTTTGGTTATGCAAAAATAGAATGTTTTATAGTATGTGAAAATTCTAGAATTTTGTATGCTTTAAATGCAAGGATGTTATACTCATTTCTACTTTTCATCTCTTTGAATTTGCTGCATGCTATTCAGGAAGAGAATTGTCTTTTCACACCCACATGTTTGAACACCGTTGATAATCAGAATAGGGGAGGCACTCAACAACTTTGAGAATGGCGGGAAACAAGCGTGATAAATCCTCAGTATGTTGCAATTTATTGTTACTGCATACGTTTTTACTAAACATTTCGTTCTAAATATTAGTTCAGTAAGTAGTAGGCAGGACAGATTTCGGACATGGCCAAACACACACACACTCGGGGTGGTCTGATGGTGCATGCAGTTAATTTGTCAAGCCTGATTTAATAAAAAATAAATCATCCATACTTCATGCCACTTCCATTCTATTCAGGATTCTCACAGCAAGCAGTCGTGTGCCATCCAGTCCTTCTGTTTGTAGTGGAAACACTCATTTCTGTTCTAGCACATCCCCTTTCCTGCTTTTCCACATGCTACCAGCATGGTGCCAGAGAACCATTTTTCTTAGTGTTAGAAAGACCAGAAATGGGACACCTATGTGCAGCATATTTAGTTTATTTACTTTCCAAAACAATTGTCCACCTCACAGTTCAGCTGTCGTAGATTAAAGTGTTAAATGCGTCAGGGCATTGTGTGCATAAAGGCCTATAAGCCTTGATGATAATACATGACAATAATACAAAATATAGAAATATAAAGAAAGAAACTTACGCTGAAAGAATGAAGCATGTTCCAACACCGAAATGCATTTGTTGCTCTTGTCAGATAGGCTACTGCTATACAGATACATTGAATGTACAAAACATTAGGAACACCTTCCTAATATTGAGTTGCACCTGCTTTTGCCCTCAGAACAGCCTCAATTAGTCAGAGCATGGATTCTGCAATGTGTCGATAGCGTTCCACAGGGACGCTAGCCCATGTTGACTCCAATGCTTCCCACAGTTTTGTCAAGTTGGGTGGCTGTCCTTTGGGTGGTGGACCATTCTAGATACACACGGGAAACTGTTGTGCGTGATAAACCCAGCAGTG
This sequence comes from Oncorhynchus clarkii lewisi, assembly GCF_045791955.1. Taxonomy (NCBI): domain Eukaryota; kingdom Metazoa; phylum Chordata; class Actinopteri; order Salmoniformes; family Salmonidae; genus Oncorhynchus; species Oncorhynchus clarkii. Next base: position 56,434,429 of record NC_092163.1, read on the forward strand.
TAGTTCTTGACACTCAAACTGGTACCTACTACCATACCCTCTTCAAAGGTACTTAAATCTTAAAAATCCTTCTTTAACCTGTCACCTCCCCTTCATCTACACTGACTTGAAGTGGATTTAATAAGTGACATCAATAAGGATCCTAGCTTTCACCTTGTCAGTCTGTCATGGGGTTCCTATTGTTTTGTACACTTAGTGTAGCCTACAGAAGGAGGCTAAATAAAGATGAGCATTATAATGTTAGAGTTAAAGGAGCTGGCCTTACTCTGGTAGGCCTAAAACGTTCTTCCTCAAGTTCAACTGCCCACTGCCTTCATTAGCCTGCAGTAAATAAAGCTTGATTAGGGTAATATCAAAAGTAACTCAAGCTATTGTTTATAGAGAATATACAAACAGCTTATAATATTGCGGTTTATTTTAAGGTTATTTTTGCATCTCAGCCTACTTGGTTTAACCTTTTTCATGGTTATTTTACTTCAATTTCTTAACTTTTATTTTACTTCTCACGCGTTCCCTCGGTCTCCTCATCAGCAGGCACACGAGAGGTGAGCGGTCGGAACAAGTTTCAGCTGTCCCTAATCGATACGTTTTATTGAGTGTCAATTGGCTGACACTGATAACAAGCTCCTGCCGTTTTCACCTCACACATTCAATTTACAGAGGACGAGTCCAGTCAATAAATCACACATACCCAAGACCTGTGGCAGATATATCAGATTTGAGATTTTAAAAAGTCCATTTAGGACCCAGCCCCGCTCGGGTCCCAGTTCGGATCTGGGAATTTCGGGTCTGTTGGACCAGTAAAGACGTGTGGTGTCTATGTTCACCTCTCGTGTGGTGCCTATGTTCACCTCTCGTGTGGTGCCTATGTTCACCTCTCGTGTGGTGTCTGAGTGTCAGTGAATGACTTTCAGGGTCCAGTTATTCACAAGGAATAGTAAAACGTAGTGTAGAGGCTTTCCTCTCACATGCTGCATGTGTTCTACGTTGTTCCCCTTTCTCTCTTGTAGCTTGCTGTTCCCTCCTCCCTTCTGTTAATCTAAGCTGTACTCTCTCCTCCTCTCTTCCCTCTTTGCTCTCTCTTAATCTCTTCCGCTGGCCTCAGCGCACGCTATGGGAGCCCCAAACGACAGCTGCAGTTCTACAGGTACCTCTCTCTGTCTCTCTCTGTGTGTGTTTACAGTGGAACACGGCTCGGACTGCTGCCTCATACTTCTCAGTCTGAATCATTCTCTGCACTGATGTAATTTTTTTCTAGTCACCGTTTGGGTAATTAGCAGTCAAATTTAGTCTCTGCTGGACACCCAATTGTGCTGTTTGCAATGTTGTTCAAATGCTATGTTGTAGTCTGCATTGCACTCTGCCAAACACTTTCAAATAGTTATCAAAGTGTTGCATGTAAAAATGACCTCATACTTCAGTTTAAAGTCTGTACTGTACTCGGCCCTGCCCAGTAGTGTGGTATCCGGGTTGTCGGTCTTGCTGTTTCAGAGAGGCATCATGTTTTATGGGCTGAGAGATGAAGCCTTATTCTGCTGATCTAGTTATAAAAAAATCCTGACGCTGTGTATGCAGGGTAATGAGCTCTATCGGATTTTGATCTCCGAGACTTCTCTTGCACATTTCTGTCCTTTTTTTAAGTGCAATGAGTCCCGCTGCTACCCTGGCACAGAGAGAGGATCGATCACTGCTTCACTCTCTGTCAGTCTCACACAGACTGGCTAGAAGTGTGATTGAAAAGTGGTAAACTGCCCTTCCCATCATTTCATCATTGTACACTAAATGGACATGGCAGTTATTTTTCCGGGAATGTGTTGACCCGATGTAATGTGAGAGTATGTTGCATGGCACATTTGTGTGTGTGTGTGTGTGTGAAGCTCCCGACGAACAGTTCTTCTGGTGTCGTTGCTTCCAGAGGCAGTTTTCAGAAAAAAATTTCCCTTTTTCAGAACCCTGTCTTTAAAGATAACAGATCTTCATTGTAAATGGTTTAAACACTGTTTCCCATGCTTGTTCAATGAACCATAAAAAATTATCATGCACCTGTGGAACGGTTAAGGCACTAACAGCTTACAGATGGTAGGCAATTAAGGTCACAGTTAAGAACTTAGGACACTAAAAAGGCCTTTCTACTGACTCTGGAATAACACCAAAAGAAAGGTGCCCAGGGTCCCTGCTCATCTGCGTGAACGTGCCTTAGGCATGCTGCAAGGAGGCCGGAGGCCTGAGGACTGCAGATGCAATAAATTGCAACGTCCGTACTGTGAGATGCCTAAGACAGCGCTACAGGACGGACAGCTGATCGTCCTCGCAGTGGCAGACCACGTGTAACACCTGCACAGGATCGGTACAGCCGAACATTACAACTGCAGTACAAGATGGCAACAACAACTGCCTGAGTTACACCGGGAACGCACAATCCCTCCATCAGTGCTAAGACTGTCCGCAATAGGCTGAGAGAGGCTGGACTGAGGGCTTGTAGGCCTGTTCTGTTGTAAGGCAGATCCTCACCAGACATCACCGGCAACAACGTCGCCTATTGGCACTAACCCACCGTTGCTGGACCAGACAGGCCTGGCAAAAAGTGCTCTTCACTGACGAGTCGCGGTGTTGTCTCACCAGGGGTGATGGTCGGATTTGCGGTTATCGTCGAAGGAATGCGCGTCACACCCGGCCTGTACTCTGGAGCGGGATCAATTTGGAGGTGGAGAGTCCGTCATGGTCTGGGCGGTGTGTCACAGCATCATCGGATTGAGCTTGTCATTGCGGGCAATCGCAACGCTGTGCGTTACAGGGAAGACATCTTCCTCCCTCATATGGTACGCTTACTGCAGGCTCATCCTGGCATGACAATGTCACCAGCCATACTGCTTGTTCTGTGAGTGATTTCCTGCAAGACCGGAATGTCAGTGTTCTGCCATGGCCAGCGAAGAGCCCGGATCTCAATCCCATTGGGCACATCTGGGACCTGTTGGATCGGTGGGCGAGGGCTAGGGCCATTCCCCCCCCCCCCCCCCCAGAAATGTCCGGGAACTTGCAGGTGCCTTGGAAGAGTGTGATAACATCTCACAGCAAGAACTGGCAAATCTGGTGCAGTCCATAAGGAGGCACAGCAGTGACTGTTACTTTTGACCCCCCCCCCCTTTGTTCAGCGACACATTATTACATTTCTGTTAGTCACATGTCTGTGGAACTTGTTCAGTTTATGTCTCAGTTGTTGAATCTTATGTTCATACAAATATTTACACAAGTTTGCTGAAAATAAACGCAGTTGACAGTGAGGCTGTTTATTTTTTTGCTCCGTTTGTGTGTGTCAAAATTGGTCAAGCTCAGTAAATTTGGTTGGGATTCATTATTGACTGCAATATTGTTTCTATTCAGGAGTGAGACTGGACCCCCTCAGGAACACTCAACACCTCTTGTAAAGCCATTCTGGTGTGTCTTTGGCAATACAATTTGTGTACATGTCCCACTATACTAGGGTTAGGTTTTCAGAAGACACATGCAGGTTTTCCTCTAACCAGTAAAAAGCATACCCTTAACATGATGCTGCAAACACATTACATTGGGTTTCACTTTGATGTGTTGTATTGGCTTTGACCAAAACCTGAAGTTTTTTTGTTTTAAGCCAAAAAGTTTATCGTTGTCTTGCAGTATTATTTCAGGACCTTGTTTTGAACAGATAATTCAAAAATAGTTTTTTTAACAAATGCTTCCTTTTTACTTTGTCATACAGACCAGTAATGTTATGAAACCCTCTGTATTTTCAAGTATTGTGTTGATAGCATCATGTTATGGAATGCTTGTCACCGGCTGGGACTGGGAGGTTTGTCAGGATCAAAATAAAATATCAGAGGAGCAAAGCCCAGGTAAAAAGTTTGAGGAAAACCTGCCTCCGTCTTCTCAATACCTAACCCAGAATGGCTGACTTTAAATTTGCTTAAATCATAGCTTTCCATCAATGATTCCCAACTAAATTTACTGAGCTTGAGCAATTTTCACAAAAACAATGGATATGTTGACCTAAGCTGTGCAGAGTTGGTAGAATCTAATTCACAATCCAATGTAAACACGTTTTAGATTTAATTTTAAGGCAGCACAATTTGACAGCTGTGCAAGGGGTGTATAGACTTTCCCTAGGCACTGTATCTCAGTCTGTGATGCAGTCTGGTCGGTGGTATTGCAGTCAAGAGATGGCCATTTAATGTTTACAATTTTACACAACGAGGCTTTTAGTATTTCCGGCTCTGACCCTCCTTAACCCTTTTACTATGTCCAGGGGAATGAGGGTGTTCCTGTCAAGGGTAGTCCCTCAACCCCAAACTTCTCATGTTGGCTACTCTCTGTCACTCTGAAAAATGTATTTTTCTCACTAAATACCAAATGTAGGCTCTTTGAATGTAATACTTCATCGTACTGTTTGGTTTCCTCTACATATTTTTTTTATTTGACCTTTTATTTAACTAGGAAAGTCAGTTAAGAACAAATTCTTATTTTCAATGATGGCCTAGGAACAGTGGGTTAACTGCCTTGTTCAGGGGCAGAACGACAGATTTCTACCTTGTCAGCTCGGGGATTCGATCTTGCAACCTTTCGGTTACAAGTCCAACGCTCTAACCACCTAGGCTACCTGCCACTCAAACATGTATGGACTAGGTACTGCGTAGTGATCTTGACCTGACCAGGTATTATCTTTTCAATATGTAATGCAGAAGATTCTGGGTGTTTTTGTGAAGAACTTATTTTCCTGTTTTTACATGTCGGTTATAGGCCGACATGTAGCCCAGCAGATGTATGATGACTGCTAGACATGTGCACGTACTTGACTGTACACACTCATTATGTTCTGACTGGCTCTTGGTAGTCTTTCCTGTGGAACAACAGAGGCTTTTAGCGCAAAAGCTTTTGTGAATAATTCAGGCCTGATATTATTTGCTGATGTTAGCAGAAGCAAGACGAGGCACTAAATGACATAAATGGATTTCCTCCATGAGATCTAACAGGGAAGGGGGGTGGTGTTGCTGATGGTATAGGGCAGAGTGGTGGGAGGGCACTTTCTCATCCACTAATTGGTTTAGACACTTAAGACACTCCCAGTTTGGGTGGACACGCTGCAACGCTGCAGGCAGTGTGTTTATAAGAGCCGGCTGGCACTTTACCACCCTCTCATGAGCCGGCCTCCTTGAAATCATCAGGTGAGTTTGAGCAAAGACCATTGACCACTGCTTGTATATGTTTGAGTGCACTGTGTGTGAGGTGGTGGCTGGATGTGTATGTGTAGTTTGGAGCAGATGCATGCTGCCTGGCTTGGAACCCCTCTCCCTCTTTCTCTATGGGCGGTGGAGTCCACTGGCCTGGAAGGACAGGGGAAGCTGGAGAACTGGAAGACGCCTACGCCCTTGATGGCAAACATGGAAAGACTTCAGGATTTTATCTAGATTTTTTGTCAGTTGATTCTAAGCTGAGCAGGACATTAGATGAAGGCTGTGCTTTGTGGCAGGGTTAATACCACAGCTTTCCTTCAGCAGACTGGGTGAGAAACAAAGTGCTGTTCAAGTGTCTGCATCAGTCAATATACTTTAGGGATCAATAGCAGTTTAATGTCTTCAGACTTCCGTTGTAGATCTACAGGGTAAAATGTCCTGAGTCCCAGGTGCTGTAAAGCTAAATGTTATTGTTTTCACTACAAAAGCAATGATGACAGGCTGACAGAACTCCCAGCCTGAAAAGTGCTAATTTGTCCAAAATGGGCATAAGAACACTTTTGTAAGGTTCTTGTTCAGTGTTTCACCAGAGCGTAATTTGAAACATTTCAGGTGCTTTACTGGCACTTTTTGTTTAGCTATAGGCTACTGATAAAGTATTCAATCTGAGCTGAATTGTCACACTAGCAAAGACCATGTCAGAATCCGACATACTACTGAACATCGGCTTTTGAAAATGGCCATGGTGTTTCTCTATTTTTCTACTGTGTTTTAGCTAAGCTATTTCTTGGACTAATTGTGATAGTTTGTGAAATATGTTGCTTGATATAACAATTCAAGTTATGCTGTAATCCGTGTCAGATCATGCAATAATCTGTAGGCTAGCCCATTTTAAGATCTGTTTAGTCTTTTGTCTCGTTAGTGAGGACATACACCAAGTGTACAAAACATTATGCTCTTTCCATGAGACTGACCAGGTGAAAGCTATGATCCGCTATTAATGTCACTTCAATCAGTGTAGGTGACGTTGAGACCGGTTAAAGGATTTTTAAGCCTTGAGACAATTGAGACATGGATTGTGTGTGTGCCATTCAGAGGGTGAATGGGCAAGACTAAAGATGTGCGCCTTTTTGAACGGGGTACAACTGCTGCTGGGTTTTTCAAGCTCAACAGTTTCTTGTGTTTATCAAGAATGGTCCGACATTCAGCCAACTTGACACAACTGTAGGAAGCATTGGAGTCAACATGGGCCAGCATCCCTGTGGAACACTTTTGACAAAGCTTTTGAGTTCATGCCCTGACGAATTGAAGCTGTTCTGGAGGCAAGGGGGGGAGCGGAGCAACTCAATGTTAGGAATGTGTTCTTAATGTTTTGTACATTCAGTGTATATTCTGCATAGCACTATCAAAGGGAAATAAGCTGTGCAGAAGTATTGTCTATTACAATACCTTTAACACTGCTGCCCACTAGTGACAGGATTGAGCACAGCGCTTTCCCTACAGCATTGCTGATTGTAAAAGAACGGTCTCATGGCTCTTTTGTGGTGCACGGGTCAATTATTTGTGCACCCGTCCACAATTGCTAATAACCCATCTGCAACCGCCTGAGTATGTGGTAAAGTGCCAATCTGAGGCCTGCTCCCGACCTAAACCCGCTAGTATAGAAAATGCACTGTAGGCTACAGACACTTAAAAAAATGTATGATTATTTATTTATTTTACAAGGGGTGCAGTATTATTTATTGTGCCTGATTTTAGATATGTTTCTACCTATAATTTGTGACATTTTAGTAGGCTATTTATTTGTCAATAATTAGTTACATAAAGCTTTCTTCTGTCATATGCTGCCCTAGAAGACTAAATAAACAC